>NC_064291.1:13613152-13725488 GCF_019186545.1 Solanum stenotomum | reverse complement strand
GGGGGGGAGTGGCGTAAAAAATCAAAATTGAAATATTTTTCGAAGCAATTTTTTTTTTTTTGGGGGGGGGGGGGGGGTTAGGGAATAGGATTGGTAAGGGTTGAGTAAGGTAAAAATCTTAAAATTTGAAAATATTTTTCAAAAATAATTTATAACTTTTTAATTTTTTTTGTTTGAGGGGAGGGGGGGCTGGGTTGGTGGTAAAATTATATTTGAAATTTAAGAAATAAGAAAATTTAAAATTTTGAATTTTTTTGAATGGGGAGGTCGGGTGTATGGGTAGGATAAGAAAAATAATTAAATGATGAAGTAAAGTGTTGGAAAATGTTTTCCTCAATTTTGAAAGGGAAGTCATTTTCCTTAAATTTGAGGAAAATGAGTTGATTTGGAAAATATTTTCCAAACATTTAAGCCAACCAAACATGGGAAAATTGGAAAATATTTTCCTCCGTACCAAACACACCCTTACTCTATAGTTTGTTTGTTTTCTAGATAATATATTTAAACTATGTTGTTAAGATATTTTATAAATGATGTTGAGCTTGTGGTCAACTTTTAAGAGTTTGAGTAATATTATACTTAAATATTAAGGGAAAATGCATAAGTACACTCTCAGTTTATGCCCAAAATTCTAGAGACACACCTAAACTATACTAAGCTCCTATTAACCTCCCCCCCTCCCCCCTAAACTTATTTTATAAATAATTTTCTACCCCTTTTTGGCCTACGTGGTTGAGTCCGTGACTTCACCTATGTTAGGCGCGTGAGTGTTATTTTTAGACTACACTGACCAATAAAAATTGGCCACGTGTTAAAATAAAGTTGAAAAAAAAGCCTCATTAACTCAAATGTCATCTTCTTTATCAGGATGTTCTTCATCTTTTGAAAAAAAAAAAACAAACCTCCATTATTCTTCAAGTTAAATCATAACATAAACCCTAAAAATAATCATGAAGTTACATTTCACTCAAAGATCGGAACCTATAAACAACATACCATAAACCCTACGAAATATAAGTATAACAGTAACAAAAAACAAAATAAAATCAAGAAAAAACTAATCTTTGAACTCAACCACGATTCTTGATGACTTAGAAGAATGAAATTGACCCACAGATGCACGACTGAAATCAAACACTAAGTACCAAAATCTAACATAGAAAATCGATTATGAGTTTATATTTCTGAAAATCGAATTTCTGAAATCGAATTTTGAAGATAATTGTTCTTTCCTTTGTTCCTTTTGGTAAAGTTAAACTTCAAAAAGGAAGATGAAATTTTGGGAAATGTAAAAACTACTTTTTGAACTGATAGCTTGTCTTTTTAGAAAGTTAAAAAAGTGGGGGTCAGCGTGTGTTGAACAATACTTTCAAGCTATCTGGTTGATAGTGCCATGTAGACGAAAAGGGATAGAAAATTATTTATAAAATGAGTTCGGGAGGGGGGTGGGGCGGTAATAAGACCTTAGTATAGTTTAAGTGTGTCTCTGGAATTTCGAGCATAGGCTGGGAGTACTTATGCATTGTCCCAAATATTAATAATGTCTAAATTTTAATTGAAACAAGTGGTATGTAGTAAGGATTGTGATGTTTGTATTTGAAAATTACTTCTTTAATTATGTGGGAAAATTCAATTTGTTCCTTTTATTGTAATTTTTCATTAGAAAAAACAAAATCACAAGTTAAAATATAAAAGCCTTTCAAATATATTTCGATCATTATTTTTTCTTAAGAATGTAGAATTGATCATAATGTAGATTAACCTTTTTTTTTATCAACAATTTAAAAAATATTTTTAAAATTATTTATTAATTGTTGTTAAAGTTATGTTCATAATATTATAAATTATTTTTAAATATTTATATTATTGTGAACGATAGTCTTGTGAAAGATGATAGTAATATTCCAAAAGTGCAACGTCAATAATCCAATTTTTAGAAAACTAAAGAAGTACTTGTTCATTTTTATTATTATAATAACTTAGTTTATATTAGTATGTTCGATTAAGTATGTAGAATGATTTGTTTTTTTATTTAATTATCACCAATTTTTTTATTGATCGTGTTTTTTATGCATTGTCTGTTCAGCCAAAGAAGAAACAGTACACTGGTATTCATATATTAATTCTAATGAGTTTGATGAGATAAAAAAATATCTTCCCAAATTTAATATGTCAAATTTTCTTAAAGAATCTCCATTTGAACATCTTGTGAATTTGTTCAACATTAAGGTTCAACCTCACATTATTAGAAGTTAGTGTTTTTAAAAACATTTTCGAGGTGAGTCTCAGGACGAGACATAGTTATAATGCTTGGGGGCGCAAATCGAAGGCGTAAAAACGTACGCTTTGTGCAACAAACCCGAATTTTCAATACAGATACATAAACATTATGTTCATTGATCACTTGAATTACAAAGAGAAGTATCATAATAACAAGTAACTAAACGATAGAGATAAGAATGAGGATGAGAAGTTAAGACTCTAGAAAGAAGATGAGAGGAAAAGACAGTTTCTTCGCAATACGCATAATCTTCCATAACCGCAGACGAAAACCATTTAAACTTACTCAACCTGGATCCCAAGCAAATCTATTATTAGGCTGTCTAATTCTTGGGCCTCTTTGTGGTTTAGTCCCAGGCCCAACAGCTTGGCCAGCCTCTGACCTATCAGTGTTCACAACACTTTGGGTGTTATTTTTTAGGAAAAAAATTGAAATATATCCGAACTTTGATCGAAATTGTTGTAACAATCCCAAACTTTGGAATGACCTTTTACCCCCTGCACTATTTAATAGTGTATTTTAAAGGTATATATGTATCTACGTGGACATCATAAATATTGCATCATTAGAAATAGTGGTTTGTCCGTCCTGCTCAAAGTTTAGGATTGTTATAGCAATTTCGATCAAAGTTCGGATATATTTCGAACCCTTTTCCTTATTTTTTTATTTTTAAACAATTTTTTCTTTTAAATCATATGTTTTTTTTATTATTATTATTGGTGTAAGATATTTATATTTTATGCTATAATATTTTATCAAGTTGTAGTATTTTTTTTCTAAAATATACAAATAAATTCTCATAGAAAATAACTTTGTTGTAAATAATTCTTTAGATAATCGTGTTTGAAATTGATGGGATATAGCTTTCATGAAACTATGTTTGCGAGCCAATTTTATCTGTTTTTCTCATTACTCTTACCCTTTATATCCTTCTCTTTCTTTAAAATATATAAACAATAATCAGTGTGAATGTTAATTGATTATGAAAAGGACTAGTAAATGTAAAGATGAATGATGATTATTTTTCCTCTGGAAAAGGGGTATATTTGTCCTTATACTCTTAGAAAAATGTTATATTTACCATTTATCATTCCTTTTTTTATATATATATTTGCCCTTATAATTCAACTTTGGGCACATATTTACTCTTGAACAATTAAGTATCATGTTTTCACTTTTATTATCCTACTAGTGTACTTGTCCACGCGGATATATAAAGGTATTAAATATATTTTAAAATAATTAATAAATGATATATAAAAACAAATTAAGTTACGATTATGATATTATCTATTCAGAAAAATTGCTAAATAATCTCATGCTGTATTTTTAATTTAAAATTGTTGATAAAAAAGATGAAAATGTAAAAATTTATATGAAAAGCTACAGTTAAGTAACAATCTAATTATCATAGTTTCATACTAAATTCAATGATTCTTATAGTAATATTATTGGTTCAACCAACAATACTAAATCTACTCAATCATAAATTACGTGACTTTCTTTTAATATATAAATGACTCTATAATAAAAAATAAACAAATCAAAATATATTTGTGCTAAATCATGATTAGTAAAAAATACTTGAATTATTTTCAAAACATATTTATGCCCGCGATTCAAAAGTTAGATTTTTTTTTTCGATATTTGATGATCGTACTGGCATTCATTTACAACATATTTGTGTCGCATAAGATCCATTAATATTAAATAAATAAAAAATTTAACTTTCATTCTTATAGTATGCATTGCGAGAAGAGAGAATTAAGTTGTTATAGTGAAACACTATTGTTGAGGTTTTACTTTTACAATAAGAATAAAATAAAATTAATCACATAATTTAATTGTATAGAGATTATTAGATAGTGACGAAGAAATAATTCTTTAAAAAAAATACGTGTATGCAACGTTGAAGACGATGTAGAAAAAGTACCAATAGTTGAATAATTTTTTACAACACTAATACAATTGTTCCTATTATTACAGTATTATTGTGGTACTTATTATACATGTCTCAAAATAGGTTTTTATAAGTGTCATGTTTAAGGAGTTGTAAATTTGTATTTTAAATAATATGAAGGTTATGAATATGAAAGGTTAGGAGTTATAGACATTACTAACTTAATTAAGATTTAAATTTATGTAATTGAAGAGATATGAATTAAGAAGATGATTTTATAAAATAAATAATTGAAAAAATGTCAAAAAAAAATCACAAAATAAATAAATAAATAGGATCTTTGGCCATTGAGAGGCGCCACATCACTTATATATATATCTTCTCCTGTTTTTGGCTTTTATCGTTATTGTGTTTAACTTTTCTCTTTTTTATTTTGTTAATTATGTACTATACGTTAATTCCACATTAGTCTTGCTTTATTATTTCAAAAAACCTGAAAATGAAACATCCACTCTCTTCCTTAACCGATTAAAAAAAATAAATGTTCATCATTTCTAATAAATTCAATTATATCCTTATAGTTTGTATTTGGATGAGAGGATTTTGTATAGTTTGTTTGGATGGAGTGCAATAGCACAAAATATTATATTGCTCTTTTTCTTTCTTTCTTCTTCCATATTTTTCATTGAGGTATCAACTATATTCTTTTAATTGTTTATATGATACAATTTTTGGAGCTGGTCATTTTTAATTATTACATAATAATAATAATAATAATAATAATGTTTATATGTAATTCACACAAAGAAGATTAATTTATATATATGACTTTTCTTTAACACTTTAAACACAAATTTGTTATTAAGAGAACTAAATGACGAAATTTAATTTTTTTTCTTAATCAATAAGAGAGTTGAAGAAATTATAGGATAACAATATGAAATATTAAATGATATCATGAACATGACTATTAACATAATTTAGGATTTATGATCATTAAAAATCATTAAAGTAAGGAAAATAAAGAAAATTAAATATCAAATAATTTTATGAACATGACTATATTAATATAATTTAGAAGTTATATGATCATCAAATGTCATGAAAGTAAGGAAAATAAAGGTAATTAGAATTTTCTATTAAAGAATATGAATAAATGAAGGAGTAGTAATTGACATATTCATTTTTATATAATATTAAGAAATATATAAACAAAAAAATTATCAGGAAAATGAGAAAAAAAAAAAGATAAATATGATTCTTGGCAAAAAAAAGAAGTGTCATATCACTTTTCTTCTAGATAATTTATATGTTGGTAAAGAAAGTAGATTGAGAGAGACAAATAGTTTTACTAAATTATTTTTATCCTAATCAAATACTTTTACATTTTGAGTTCGGACCCAACAAATCATAATAGTGATCTCTAAAAATCTCAAAACTTGAAAATTTCTAACAATAATAATAATAAAAATTAAAATATGAAGATTGCAAAGTTACATATTAATAATCAATTTTTCAATGAATTAAACTGTATCTTGAAAATTACAAATCAACTTTACATTCTCATGTTCTATCATTATAATTAATAAAAATTGATCCACATAACAACAAAATTATCTACATACTTTCTTGAGTAGCATACATGTATATGTTAACTCCCTTTTCTACTTTTATTTTCAAAAACATCTTGACTTGAAAACATGATAAGTTAACCTTACAACAACACAACAACAACAAAAACAAAAAATACATAAAAATAAAGTTAACTAATCAAGTAAAAACTTTAAAGAATATTCAATTATGAGTTGAAGAAGAAAGAACGATCATGTTCGAGTTGAAGAAGAAAGAACGATCATGTTCTCAACATAACATAATTCAATTCTCCAAAACCTACAAGGAGAAGAAGAGAGTAAAAATAATTAGATTTTGTTAGAAACTACAAAATAAGTAAAAATAAAGTTAAGAAACCATAAAGGGAAGCAAAAGAGAAAAAAATCACATCATTTTCTAAAAATAATTCATGATTTGTATCATCTAGAATCCAAAAAAATAATATTAAATATATAATTACATTAGAAAAAAGTGATAATTATAAATTAGACATGTCAAAATCAAACTATGCAAGGATGTCTAACATTAATATTCTCTAGAAACTACAAAGAAAAAAAAAATATTTTTTCCAAAAATAAACCTCATGATTCGTATAATCAAGAATAAAAAAATATATATATAATTACAGTAGAAAAAATGTGATAATTATATTATGCATATCCAAACAAGTTATCTCGTAAAATCCAATTATGTAAAACATTCTTCATTATACATATCTCTCCTGCAAAATCATATCAAAGAAGACAAAAAGTGAGCAACCAAAGAAACACAAGATGAAGAATAAGAAAGATGAAAATAAAATAATCATCATACATGTCTTAAGATAAGTTTTTATAAGTGTCATTTTAAGGAATTATAAATTTGTATATTAAATAATATGAAGGTTATGAATATGAACGGCTAGGAGTTATAGACATTACTAAACTAATTAAGATTTAGTTTGTGTAATTGAAGAGGTATGAATTTGGAAGATGATTTTATAAAATAAAATAAGTGGAAAAAATTAGAAAAAATGTCAAAAAAACCCCACAAAAAACATAAATAAAATCCTTGGCTATTGAGAGGTGCGACATCACTTTTTTTTAACTAGCTTTATATATATATATATATATATATATATATATATGATTTGGTGCCTACATGTATATATTTTTATTACAATTAAAAATTGGCTTAAGTCATCACCAACCCCTTAAAGTTGTCTGCATAATTCACTTAGACACTTCAACTAGGACTTTTGTACCTATTGAACACATGTACCCCTCTCAAATTTGAGTCACTTAGATACTTTACGCAGATGTGGCAAAAAAAATATAATACACACTTCGTTGAACGCGTGAAATTAATATATTATCGTTTTCCCTTTCTTTCTGTTTTAAGACAATACGATTCTGCCACCATTTATTCACAATAATATACCACTATTTTCTTTTTACAATTTTTTTTTTGTTTTAATCTTCTTATTATTGTTCTTAATCTTTTAGATGTAGAGTTAACCCTCTATTTTTTTTGGATCACCATCACAGTTCTTTGTTGGAAAATGGAAATCATCATCTACGTCTTTTTTGTCGAAAAAAATGGAGACCACCATTCACATCTTTTTTCGAAAAAAAATATAGATCATCGAAAAAATATAGATCATTATCCAAGTATTTTCTCTCTCCTTCTTCATCTTCCCCGAGGTGCGCTGCGGTGGGGGTACGAGGGTGAGGGTGTATATTTTTGTTTTTTTTTTAAAGTTTAAATTCATTTCTTTTTAGATGTAGATTTGTTTAAATTTAAAATTCATTTTTATAATTATTTTAAATTAAAATTTCACGTATCTTTATTTGATTTGTTATTTTGTCACATCTCATGTATGTGAAATACACACATTTCCTGTTTTGATTAGGTGTCAGAAAATTTTTAATATGTATGTATTTAAAAAAAATTAGAATGTCTAATAGGAAAAATGGGCTATTGAGGTGTCTATGTGGAATATGCGGACAACTTTAACGGGCTGTAGATGACTTCAACCTTAAAAATTCTACCCGACCCAAGTATTAAAATCCAACCCACTAATGAAGACCCATTAAACCTAAGTACTATTGTACACATCCTCTTGATCCTTTCACACATCAACGCATCGATAGAGAACTGATTCACTACAGAGAGAAGAGGAGAGCACCATTAATGGTGGGTGGAGTATTTGGTGGTTGACGGCGGCGGAAGGGAGAGGAAGCGAAGGAGGTGAAATCTGAAGTGGATTTTGGGGTTTCATCATTTGGGTATTTGTGTTTTTGGTTCTTGCTTTTCTCTTTCTGCCTTTTTGTCTCCCATTGAAGGTGAAAGTGATGAGAAGAACCAATATTTAGCTTTTGATGATTTTATTAAAGTAATATATAAAATATTATATATACTATACTATATAATAATGACATCAAGGATAGGGAATACCACATTACATAAATTCTGGGTTATTTTTTATAATTATTTAATCACATTAATAGTCGAGTGAGAAAATATATAATTACCTCATTGAATTTGTACCTTTTTAGAAGTAGACACCTAAAATTTACGGAAGTCTTATTATCCATAAAATTATTTATATTCACGAGAAATACACCCTTTTCAACCATTTTTATTACAGTTGTGTTCTCACGACAATTAGGCGCGTGAAGGAGTATTATTATAGCCCCAAACTAGGGTTAAAATGCCTTGTGGCATTTTTTATTTGATTTTTTTATTAATAAATTAGACTCATCTTCCCCGAAACATCATTGATGGCCTTTTAAGAAACTTTTTCAACAAGCCAAAAATTAAAAATCGCCATTCTTGCTCAGATTTGTATTTTTAAAATGCGATATTATTAGATTCTTTCTTTTCTTTTTAAAACTTGATCAAGTATTTTTCCTTTTCCTAAAAATTAAAGATCGAAAATAGTGATGCTAATAGATAAAGAAGGCGATTTGGAATGAAAATGAAAATGATAATTTAAATTTTGATTTGATAAAACTTCTAATTTTTATATTTTGATTATTTGTCATGGTTTAGTAGTGATTAAGTAGTGCAATGATGGAGTGTTGTCACTATGATTTGTGATGTTGAAATTCAAAAAAAATCTCCAGAAGTCAAAGGCAAAGTAGAAATTGAAAAGAGAATTTTTTAAAAAAGAAATCAAAATAGAAAATTAAAGGCAAAATTAAAAGTTAAATAGTGATTGACACGTGGTAGATTAGGGTTGGTGCGTGATTTGCACCAACCTTATTACAACTAGGAATGACCGAAAAATAAGGTATACATGCTACTTTAAAATAATTTCATAAGGTAATAGGAATTTCACAAATTTTAGATGTCTACTTAAGAAAAAGTATAAATTCGATGGGGGTAATTATGTATTTTCTCTCTTTTATCTTCGAACTTATTTTTTGTTGAATCTTCTCTCGACATTAATGGTGTTTTCTCTCTGTAGAGATGCCTTGGAAGTAAGTCAGGTTTAATAGGTCTTCATAACTGGGTAAGAGAATCGGATTTTAATATTTGAACTGGGTATAATATTAAATAGAGAATAAAAATTTAATTGTAAAAATATATATATATATATACATATAGGATGTCATGTAGGTATTATAAGAAATAATTAAAGTGGAAACATGATATTTAACTATTCAAAGACAAATATCTATTTAAAGTTGGCATTAGTTTCTGGAGGAAGATCAACATTAAATCCAAATGCACCCCTCTTTGTTCCTTCATTTGTGCGCTAGGTAGATGATTTTTCACTAGAATGGTGGAATTTGGTGACAACTTCAACACGGTTCCATGACTATTGGATGAGCATATGATAATTAAAATTTCATTTGCTCTTTGTAGGAATCTCATATTAATTGAAGAGAATAGTCCTGGGTTGAGAAATCAAACAAGTTTTGAATTGCATACATTCACATAAACACCAACGAAGAATGTGAATAATACAGAAAGAGGAAAATCAGGAAGAAAATTAATGACTATGTCGATGGTGTCTTGAAATCAAACCTACAAACCGAAAGAGAAAAAAAAGTGTAAGGTTTCCACATTTTCTATAATGGATGACTCGAACTTCAACTTTGTATAAAATATACAATATAAATCAAAGAATATTGTGAAGCTGAAAAGTGTAGAGTGTATAAAAGTTAGTCAAAAAAGAGTGTTTCACAATTTAGTTGAAGGTAGAATATCATGTATAATGAAGATGTGCTCTACATTGAACCTTCACTTAGTAAAACAATAACATTTACCCCAGAGTCAGTAGTGATCTCAGACTTGAACTATGAATGCTTAAGGGAAATAAAGTATCACTACTTACACACAATAATCAAGGTGTTGATATAAGCTTTCATACCCTGCAGTCTTGTGCTATCCCGGTTTTCATGAGCGTTTTTGAGAACAGACTCATTCTCATAGAAAGCGGCCTACTTTCACATTCAATAGGTGAAATCTGTCAAGGATCCTCCTATAATTTAATATCCACTCATATGAGATATAGACTTTCAGTAAGAGTTCAAACACTCAACCTCCACAAATCATTATAGGATAAATGCACTTGCATTATAGGGATTGAATAAAATTAACATTAGCGCATTTCACAACAAGTCATCATCTGATTCGTTCTTTCCATTGAAACTAGTTAAAGGATCTCAAGTCCCCAGGTTGGGCTTCCTCATATATGACTCAATAATTTATGAGCTTCAATTTTCATCCCCCTCGATGTACTTCAGACTCAATATTTTTCTAAGGCATTCGTTTATGAATCTGCAAAATTATCACAAGTTTTAACATAATTAATATTGATGGTATACCAATGATCAATATGATCTCACAATATTGTATTTTTCCTCATGAGTCTGAATTTACCGTTTTAATAACGATTTTGTACTCTACCATTATATGGCTGCTATCACAATCAATCAAAATCAGAAAAATTAATTTCTCAAAATAAAGTGTTTGATATAGTAAAATCAATTCACTTTTTCACTAGTTAAAGTTTTTTTTTTTACTTGAACCTCCAAAGTAGAGTTATCAAGCAATATGATTTGTTTTTCTCACTTCCATCAAATAGCACCAAGTTTTCTCATCTGCATCAACAAAACACTTAAGTATAGCATAGTATGTTTTTCTCATAAAACAAGCCACCAGATTTCATACCAAGTAATTTTACTTGATTTGCTTGTACATGCTATACTTTATACATAATATCATATTAAGTGCAATTAGTCACATTTCTAGCTTATATCTTTGATTAAGCTAACAAACTCCTTTTTTTTAATTGTCACACAATTTTCACATATTAGAATCAAAAGGAGTTGCAAGGCTCATACAACCAACAAAATTGTATTTTCACAATTTTTACATATTGTGACTTGACAAGGAAAATTTCACCACATGTTTTATGGTATTTTTTTCACTCAAGAATAAAAATTTATCTCACCAAAACATTTCATGTGAAATGACTACTCAACATGGTTTTCATAATTTATTTATAACTCTCATGTTAGAGTCAAAAGTCATCACATTATATAGCCAAACAATAATATGTGATTTATTCCACAATAAATATATGCACTTGTAAAACTTTTTGTAAGAGCATTTTTTAAAGATGCAAAAATTACTTTTTCAGAATGATTTTTTTCTCATTTCATGAACCCCCGCTATTTTAAAATTTTAAATATCATTTTTTTCTCATGAAAAGTAGTATAACTTTATTCATGAAAAATATTAGGTAAAACATTTTTTCCCTTTACCTTTCTCCGCTTGAATTGAGCAAGAAAAAAATATTTTACCCATACATCTCTTCTCTTCCATCTCTCGAAAAAAGTGACGCTAAAGGGAATGATGCTGAGATCTCCTATCTTGATATCCACACTTTATAAAACTATAACAAAACATGAATCTCCTTAAAATTATTGGTATAATATACCACAAATAATATAAATTACAGTTGAATATAAAATAACAAAAATGAATAAAGAAATCTTTAGGCTGAGACACAAATATCTCGCTCTCTTTAAGGAGATTCAAGCCCACTGCGACATAATCTACATCGATCCAGTAGTGTGTCTCTTGACTTGTCCCCTCCAGGATACAACATTCCAACAACGTGTACAACTCAAGCAACTCCAGATTAGTTGAAGAGTCCAAAGCACACCTTCCTTTAACCTATAATTACTCTCTTGTATATAGTGAATATAGTTGAAGACTTAGAATAGTTTTCTTTATCTCAACTCTCTCTTTCACTACTACAACCTATAATATTATTTCACACTTCTCACCTTATAATGCTTCACAAAGAAAGAAACACCGCTATTTATAGGTGAAGAAGTCTTCCACATAACCAATGGGTAGAATGTGGGATAATAATGTGGGTAGATGAATGTGATAGATGTTACATAAGTTATGAGAAACTAATGGTCATATGAGTTACAAGAAACTAATGACCATGAGAGTTACAAGAACTAATGGTCATATAAGTTACAAGAACCAATAACCATCTTTTACCACAATTTATACCCACGAACATATGCACTTAATGTTTTATTTTAATGATAACATGCATATACACCAACACTTCACAAGTGAAAGAATCAAAGTCCGGCAACAATAAAGAATATTGTTAAGAATTCTTAGTTGAAAAAAGTCACTAAGTCGTTTTTTCATATTTATGGAAGTTAAAGTGTATTTGCAACGTTTTTGATTCAGTATATATGATGTTATTTTGATTCTATTGATTACATATTTTTTTTTATGTATAAAATTTGTAGTAGACAATTATAAGTATCAATTTTCAAGAATGCTGATTTTAGAAAGTGTACAAAAGTTGATATCACTCAATAAGGTTACTTTAATATGTATAAACATTTTACTATATGAAATAGGCATAAAATTTGATGCCCAACAAATTTGTGGACTTATATTTTTTGTTGTTGTTTAGAAAGTGTATAAAAGTTGATATTCATAAGTAAGTTTAGTTTATTATGTATAAACATTTTAATCTATGAAATAGATATAAAATTTGATATCCCAACAAATTTGTGGACTATTATACTTTTCACTAGTGTTTAGAAAGGAAAAATACACTAGGTGACAACCCATAACATTTGTTTATCACTTTCTGGCTCAACTTTACAAAATTATCAAAAATGGTCCAGTTCGGATATAATGGTCATATTTGATGTAATTAATAAATTAGCCACTATTTATCACTATTACGATCGTGTCTAAATAACACTATTAAGAAAAACTTTTTTGTTGTTTATATTTTTTTTTGCTCTTTTTAAATTATTTTTCCTTTTCTAATTGCTTCACTTTTTTACAGAAAAATGAATATTTATATTGTTTTATTTATTAAGATGAGAATGGATGATAGTCAAATAAATATCGATACATTACATAAAGTTCTTTATATAATTTGATAAATTATATACATGTTTATATACCATTTATACGATATTGATACATGTTTATACACAATTTATACAATATTGATACATTACATTTTGTCACACCCCGAGCCTACACCCTGGACGTAACTGGCACTCGAGAACCATTGCTGGTCCCCAAGAGAACCCTCGGCCTGACTCATTACTTAGCGGAAGACTTATTCAAGATTATAGGAACCTCAAATGTAAAATCAACTCATAAATATATCATTATTAAGATAGTTTAACTCAGTATACTCTGAAAAATACTCAAAACATAATTGTTCAACTCAAGTCTTTAAAACATCACAAAGGAGATGCGAAAAGACTCCTCAACTACTACGTATTGTCTATGAAGCCTCTAAATACTATGATAGATGTCGGGATGAGAAACATGACATCTTAACAAGACTGAAAGATAAATGGAGAATCCTCCGGAAGCAAGGAGGCTCACCAAAGCAAATCTGGAACTGCAAGTGGTATCAACGAAGCGCCTGTTGATGACCCTAAATACCTAAATCTGCATTTGCCAAATTGCGTCAATACATTGAATGTATGAGTATGCAAGGGGAACTCTAAATCATAGACATAAGCTTGAACTGATAAAAAGAAAGAACATATTGACCTCATCTCAACTCAAATCAACTCAAGGATACTTAACTCAATTCAATATAAAAGAAACAATAAAGATGCAGTATAAAAAAAGCTTTTAAACATTGGATAATAACTCAATGTATTTAAAAATACAATAATAAACTCTTTTACTCTTAATTGGGAAATTCTGTAACCGACAACCATCACTATGAGCTATATGTGATACGTCTTGCCCACGCTGCCAGAACTGTCCTATACCTTGTCGGAGTATAAGACATCCTCAACTAAATGGATCCACTAAGCTATGCTTAAAAGCTATAAGGAATCATCTAAAAAGTATGACTCTTTACCCATGTTGGCATACATGATTTATGAGAATTTAGAGTTGTCTGAGCTCATCCCCATATAGGTACTCAATACTACTCCCTATATTATATATATATATACCTCGTGCTCATATGTTTTAAAGAAAATATAATTCCTCCTCAATTTAAGATAATTACTCAAAAGATTTCTCTTAAAAGAGATGATGTTCAAAACTCCTCATAAAACTTATTTAGAAAGCAGTGTTTCTCTCCTTTTAGATGTTAAAGTATTACATACTTGGGAATACTTAGTCCCCTCATACTTATTTTGAAAAATGAACACGACTCTCCTCATCCTCATACTCAAATACTCAAGTCTTAAAACAAGTTAAAATTAACTGTAAAAGACTTCTCAAATGACTCAAAAGACTTTCTCAAACTTTACTCTTAATCTTTACTTTAATTTGAAGAGTGAAATTATGAGACATGATTAGGATATATGTGGGATATCTCAGTGATTTCCGAAGGTTTAGATAGTTAGTATCGAGAAGGGAATGAAAGCACAACTCAAAGGAACAAGTACGAAACGAGAACAGGAAAAAAAAGTGGCCTGACGTTCCGGGTGCAGGGGTGGCGCTTAGAGCTAGGCCTCCACTTACTGGGGGTCATTTTTGGCACACTGCTGGCGCCCCACATCAGCCCTTCAGGCATATCTGGGGTGCGCCTCCCAAGAAAATTTTAAGAACATTTTGACGAATTTTGCTTCCCAAGTTTTGGTCATAATTCACCTAGAATCAATTGATTTCTTCCAAACTCTCTTAGATTCATTAACCCAATACAAGTAAATGGAAATCTACTCAAAATCCATCAAGAACAACCCTCATACACAAGACCTTCTCCTCAAGAACTCAATAAAACTCCATTATTAAAGAATGAAGCACAAAACCTCAAAGAACTCAATCAAGAACTCAATATACTCTATTTCATGGATTAATTTGAAATTTGAAACTCGTGATTGGCGTGAGGATGAAAATACTCATGACTATGAAAACTTACATACCTTGAAAGAACCACGTTCTTGGCGATTTCCCCAAAATCTTGAAGAACTTCTGGAAAACTTCCTTTTTTTCTCCTCTTGAACTTTGCCCTTGTTTCTTGAACGCTTTAGACTTAAGTGAAAACTGATTTTAAATAGCTTTGATCCCTAATTGGGTGAACAAAACGTGTCGGCCTAGTGGGGGTAAGGAGAAGACCAAAATACCCCTCCTTAATTCGAATGAATTTCCTTAATTGGACATGCTGAACTCAAACGAGAATATATCTCCCTCATCCGAACTCAAAATTTAGCAAACTCGATGGCATTGGAAAGAGGACTCAACGACCTTCGATTTTATATTTTATGGACCACCTAAATCATCCTATGCTGAATATTATGGTTGTTTGAAGTTGACCCAAAACTTACAATTTAAGAATAAATTGAACAAATCTCAATTTAGCTCTTTCCAATATAGTTTTTTCCAATTTAGTTCTTTCTAAGATCGAGGTGTTACAATATCTCCCCCTTGGGAACATCATCCTCGAATGAGATCACTCTAAATAGAACTGAGGGTGGCAACATCTAACACCCAAATCAAACACCCAACATGCAATTTAACACAACATAGTATATCAATTTTAAAGAGTGTGTTAGAAAAGGTCATTACCTTGGTCTTGAATTTCTCCGGAAGTAAAGAGATGTGGGCATCTATTCTTCATATCCTCCTCAGCCTCCTAAGTAGCTTTCTCAACAAATTGATTCCTCCATAAGACCTTGAGTGATGCTACCTCCTTGGTTCTCAACTTGCAAACTTGACGAACAAGGATCTCAATGGGTATTTCCTCATAAGATAGGCTATCCTTAATACCAATATTCTCAGTAGGTATAATAAGTGAAGGATCGCCCATACATTTCTTCAACATTGAAATGTGGAATACCAGATGGACTGCTGCCAACTCTGACGGTAGCTCCAGCTCATAAGCTACATTGCCAATTCTCTTGGATATCCTGTAAGGACCAATATACCGCGGACTAAGTTCTCCCTTATTGACAAACCTCATAACACCTTTCATGGGTGAAACTTTCAAATAAACCCAATCATCCACCTCAAACTCCAAGTTTCTTTTATTAAACATCAATATAGGATTTCTGACGACTTTGTGCTGTTTTCAACCTTTCTTGAATGATCTTTACTTTCTCCATAGCTTGATGAACCAAATATGTTCCTATTAACCCAGCTTCACCAACCTCAAACCATCCAATAGGAGATCTACATCTTCTCCCAAAAAGAGCCTCATATGGAGCCATTTGGATACTAGAGTGATAACTATTGTTGTAAGAAAACTCAATGAGAGGTGGGTGATCATCTAAATTACCTTTGAAATTGATAACACAACCCCTCAACATATCCTATAAAGTCTAAATCGTACGTTCTTCTTGGCCATCAGTTTCATAATGCAAAGCAGTACTCAAATTTACTTTCTAACCCAAACATTTCTGGAAAGACTTCCAAAATTGTGCGGTGAATTATGCACCTCTATCTGAAATGATGGACATTGAAACTCCATGAATTCTGACTATCTCTTGAATATATAATATGTCATAATATTTTGCCGAAAAGGTAGTCTTTACCGGCAAGAAATGGGTTGATTTATTCATCAGATCTACAATCACCCAAATCGAATCATGCTGTCTACAAGACCGTGACAAGCCAGTAATAAAATCCATATTGATTATCTCCCATTTCCATTTCGGAAGATCTATATTCTGAGCCATACCCACCGGGTCTTTGGTGCTCTATCTTTACTTGTTAGCAATTCAGACACTTAGCCATGAAATCTGCAATACACCTCTTCATGCTACTGCACCAACATACTTCCCTCAAGCTGCGATACATCTTTGTGGAACCAAGATGAATAAAGTATCTGGAACTATGGGCCTCTACAATGATCCTCTTTTGAAGCTCATCCACCTTTGGTACACACAATCTACCTTGATACCTCAATACACCATCTCCCCCTTGTTCAAAAGACATCACTTTCTGCTTATAAACATTTGCCTTCAATTCAAGCAAAATAGGGTCTTGGTTTTGTTTCTCCTTCACTTCAGACATTAGTGATGATTCAGCCCCATTATCACCACCATTCGACCTTCATTAGAATCCATTAACTGGACTCCCAATCGTGCAAGTTTGTGCACATGTTTGGCTAATTCTTTCTTGCTTTCCTCGACATGGGCAGCACTACCCATAGACAACCTGCTTAAAGCATCAACAACAAACATTAGCCTTACCTGGGCGATAGAGAATACTAATGTCATAATCCTTGAGTAACTCCAACCACCTTCTTTGTTTGAGATTAAGCTCTTTTTGACTGAAAACATACCAAAGACTTTTGTGATCGGTGAACATATCTACATGAACACCATAGAGATAGTGACGCCATATTTTCAAAGTAAACACTACCGCAGCCAACTCAAGATCATGAGTCGGGTAATTTTTCTCGTGAATCTTAAGTTGTCTAGAGGCATAGGCTATAACCTTGCCATTCTGCATCAATGCTCAGCCAAGTCCAACTCTAGACGCATCACAGTACACAACAAAGCCTTGTGTACTCTCTTGTAGGGTCAACACTGGGGCAGTAGTCAAGCGCATTTTCAATTCCTGAAAGTTTTTCTCACAAGCTTCATACCATTGAAACTTCAGCATCTTCTAAGTCAACTTTGTCAATGGGTACAAAATAGATTAGAACCCCTCGGCAAACCTTCTATAATAATCAGCCAATCCCAAGAAACTTCTAATATAGGTTGGAGATGTGGGTCTGGGCCAGTTTTGCACTGCCTCAATCTTCTGAGTGTCAACTCAAATTCCTTCTCCAAATACAATGTGGCCTAAGAATGCCATAGACTCAAGCTAAAAATCACACTTAGAAAATTGGCATACAACTCTCTATCTCTGAGGGTTTGGAGAACTACTCTGAGATGACTAGCATGGTCCTTCTCATTCCTCAAATAAATCAGAATGTCATCAATAAATACGATAACAAACATATCAAGATATGGTTTAAACACTCTGTTCATAAGGTCCATGAACGTTGCAGAAGCATTAGTCAAACCAAAAGGCATAACTAGAAACTCATAATGACCATAGCGGGTGCTGAATGCTGTCTTTGGAATATCACTTTCTCTTACTCTCAACTGATGATAGCCAGATCTAAGGTTTATCTTAGAGAAGCAAATGACACTCTAAAGCTGATCGAAAAGATCATCAATTCTTGGAAGGGGATACTTATTCTTCAATGTTGTTCAGTTGGCGGTAATCAACACACATTTTAAGAGAACCATCTTTCTTCCTTACAAAAAAGACCGGAACGCCCCAAGGTGAAACACTAGGTCGAATAAAGACTTTATCAAGAAGGTCTTTCAACTTCTCTTTTAACTCTTTCAACTCAGCTAGAGCCATTCTATATGGCGGAATAGAGATAGTTCGAGTATCAGGAAGAATATCTATGTCGAAGTTGATTTCTCTTAGGAGGGTCTCCGGGAAGATCATTTTGAAAGACCTCTGAAAACTCACTCACAACTGGAACTGATTGAATAGGCGGTGTATCAACACTAGATTTATTAACTCAGACTAAGTTGTAGACACACCCCTTGGAAACTAACTTTCTGGACTTAAGGTACGAAATAAAACGACCATTAGGCATTGCTGAACTACTCCTCCACTCTATAACTGGTTCATTAGGAAACTGAAACTTTACTAATCGAGTTCTACAATCAACTGAGGCATAACAAGCATGAAGTCAGTCCATACCTAGAATAACATCAAAGTCCACCATGTCTAACTCGACTAAGTCAGCCATGGTGTCCTTGTGATTAAATAGAGATGGACAATCACAATAAACTCTCTCAGCTAGAATAGACTCATCAACAAGTGTGGAAACACTGAAGGGCTCAAGAAGTTGCTTGGGAAAAATATCAAAACTCATAGCAATATACAGAGTCACAAAAGATTGACTTGCACCTAAATCAAACAATGCACATGCATTAAAAGTGAAGACTTTGATCATACCAGTGAAAACATCAGGTGAATTCTCTTGCTCTTAGCGATTGGTGATAGCGTACAAACGGTTTACTCCTCCGCCTTTCCCTGAAGTAACTCCTCCAGGTGTAGCTCTATATGTTAGGGCCGCTGAAGAAGATTGGGCTCTATTGCCCCATTAACATTCCCTTGCTGGTTCTTAGGGCACTCTCTCATGAAGTGACTCATCTGACCACACGTGAAACAACCAGTGGAGCTATCATGACATGCTCCTGGGTGGTTCCTATCGCACTAAGCACATACAGGAGTCCAGTTGGCCCCTTGTGCCACACTACATTAAGATTGAGCAGGTCGAGCTCTGAAGTTCTGTGAATTCTGGTTCCTGAACTCACCTATGTTCTTTGGTGCAGGTGCACTAGTAAATGATGGTGCAAGTCTAGTTGGCTTTTCTTTGGAAAGATGACCGGTTCACATTACCAGCCTTCTGTTTCCCGAACTCATTACCTGTTGTCTTAGCCTTCTTACTGCAGAACTCTTCCATATCTCTCAGCTTGTACTCCTTAGCCTCCTGCATATGGCTCATAAGCCTTGCTATGTCCATGTCCCCTATCAACATAGCTGCCTTACCCTCTTTGCTGGACAGAAGAGACAATCCCAACACAAACAAGCTCATCCTACTCTTTATATCAACAACCATCTCCGTAGCATAAGGGACAGTTAAGTGAACTTGAGGTTGTACTCATGCACACTCATAGATTCCTGCTTATGAGTGAGATATTCTCTTACTTTTTCCTCTCTCAGCTCACGGGGAAAGAAACGCCTCATGAAGGCACTTTCAAACATAGCCCAGCTCATAATCGGTTCCCCTTCAGCTCTACTCTTCTTTTATTGGTTGTATTAGATCCTAGAAACACCTTTGAGTTGGTATTAAGCTAACTCCATACACTCAGTATCTGCAACATGCATTACCTCAAATACTTTCTATAGTTCCTCCACAAAGTTTTCCGAATCTTCAGTGACACTTGACTCAGTAAAGTCTGGAGGATTTATCTTCAAGAACTCATAGATCCTGGATTTATCAGCCACATCCTGATGAGTCCCTCTCTGTTGCCCAACTATATTAGTCACAACTTGACTCAATATCAGGATAGCATCTCAGAACTAAACATTAGTGACCTCTCCTTAGGGTTTCTTTTCTGGTGCATTGGGTACCCCTTGATCCTGAGGATCAACATTTCTCCTAGCAGGACGACCTCGAACAATTCTTAGTGAAGGCATGATCTAAAAGATACGCGCAAACACAAATTAGAAGGAAACTTTTATAGAGTTGAACTCTATCACACGAAAAGAGTATGAAATAAGTGAGATAGTTCCTAAATGTTGTAGCCTCCTAATTATAGATGGGGCACGCTTCGCACCGGTAACTAAGACTCTACAGACATGACTTCAAAGAAACCCTAGGACTCTTGAACTCTATGCTCTAATACCAAGTTTGTCACTCCCCGAGCCTACACTCTGGATGTAACTGGTACTCGAGAGTCATTGCTGGTCTCCAAGCGAACCCTCAACCTGGCTCATTATTCAACGGTAGACTTACTCAAGATTATAGGAACCTCAAATGTAAACTCAACTCATAAATATATCATTAATAAGATAGTTTAACACAATATACTCTGAAAAATAGTCAAAACATAATTGTTCAACTCAAGTCTTTAAAACACCACAAAGGAGATGGGAGAAGACTCCTCAACTACTACTGCCTATGAAGACTCTAAATACTATGATAGATGTCGGGAAGAGACACACAACATATTAATAAGACTAAAAAATATATGGGGAATCCTCCAGAAGCAAGGAGGCTCACCAAAGCAAATTTGGAACTACAAGTGGTATCAACGAAGTGCCAGTTGATGACCCTGAATACCTGTATCTGGATCATATGCATGACAAATGGCGTCAGTACATTGAATGTACGAGTATGCAAGGGAAACTCTAAAGCATAGACATAAGCTTGAACCGATAAAAAGGAATAACATACTCACCTAATCTCAACTCAATTCAATATAAAATCAACAATAAAGATGTAGTATAAAGAAAAATTTTAAAATAGTGGATAATAACTCAGTGTATTTAAAAAAGCAATAATAAACTCTTTTACTCTTAATAGGGAAATTCTCTAACCGAAAATCATCACTATGAGCTATGTGATGATACAACATCTCGCCCACGCTACTAGAACTATCTTATACCTTACCGGAGTATAAGACATCATCAACTAAGTAGATCCACTAAGTTATGCTTAAAAGCAATAAGAAATCATCTAAAAACTATGATCCTTTACTCATGTTGGCATACATGATTTATGAGGATTTTGAGTTGTCTGAAATCATCCCCATATCGGTGCTCAATACTACTCCAAATAATATATATATACATTGTGATCATATGTTTTAAAGAAAACATAACTCTTTCTCAATTTGAGATAATTACTCAAAAGATTTTACTTAAAAGAGATGATGCTCAAAACTCCTTATAAAACTCATTTAGAAATTAGTATTTCTCTCGTTTTAGATGTAAAAGTGTTACATACTTGGGAATACATAGTACCCTCATACTCATTATGAAAAATGAAGTCAACTCTACTCATGTAACACCCCGAAAATTTTTTGAGCTAAGACTCGAACCATCCTTCGCTGTGAGTAGGATTTTACTGAGGAATTCAAAATTTCTTAAGTGTTAAGGTCACTAGACGTAGCACCTTGAGTTCCAAAAAGAACTAATTGGAAATAGCAAAATCTCAAAAATTTTGCAAGTTATGAGTTTTGGGTCAACTTCAAATGACCATAACTCTTAGTACAGGATGAGTTAGGTAGACTAAAATATATATAATGAAAGGTATTTGAATTATTTTTCCAACTCCGCCAAGTTTGCTAAGTTTTGAGGTCGGATGAGTGAGATATACCCTTTTGAAGTCAGGTTGTTCAGTTAGGGAAAGTTACCTGAAAATAGTGAGGGGTATTTTGGTCTTTTCCTTACCCAATCAGATTTAATTCATTTTTATTAAGGTTTTAAGGGTATAATCCTATTAGGTTCAGTTTTATAATCCTAATATACTCCTAGGGTTTTAGTTGAGAGTTCAAGAAGAGAAAAGAAGATAAAAGAAGAGAAAAGAGGAGAAAAGAGGAGAGGATCAAGGTGTTCGTCAAGGTTCTTAAGTTTTGTTGCGGATTTTCGCCATGGGTTTGATCACTAAGAGGTATGTAAGTATTCATAGTGTTGGGTTCTTTTACCCACACGCCAAACATGATTTTTATAATCGAATTCGTCCATAAAGATTAAAAGATTTAAGTTCTTGATAAGTGTTCTTGAAGTTTTATTCTAAATCTTGTTTTGTTGAGGTTTTGATGATTTCTTGAGATGAAAGTGAGTGTTTTAAGGAATGTATTGAGTAGATTAGTGTGTACTTATGTTGATAAATCTAATCCAAGTGATTGAAGAAGAAACCGTTCGAATCTAGGCGAACTAGGGTGAAAAAACGAGCAAATAAAGTCGTCGGGTTTTCTAGGCGGTGCCTGGTGCGTCGCGCCACCAACACGCTAGGGGTGGTTGGCGTGCCACACCAGTTAGTACACCAATAAATATTCTTTGTAGTTTAGGGGCTGGGGCCCCATGCCACTCAGTACGCCAGGGTTGCCTGCCCCCACCCGTTCTCTGTTGTTTCGTCCGTCTGAGTTCTTTGGACCTTTACAACCCTTTGATTCTAAACACTCTAAGATACTTCTAAAAACCTAGAAATCATTCATAACATGAATCATAACCTTGAATTCATAATTCAAATTCAAGGTACAGTTAGGATTTAAGTCTTGAGAGTTCTTTCGAACATTTTTAGAAAGTTCCTTTGAGTGTTTTTATGGAGTCTTCTACAATTTCAAATAACTTGTTTCAAGACTCGAGGAAGTGAGTATGAATGAGGAGAAGGTATTCATAAGTATATATTATCATCACGAGATCCTTCATTTCGTGAACCATAACTTTTGAATTCATAATTCACATTCAAGAGAGAGTTAAGAGTAGAGTTCAAGAAAGTCTTTGAGTTCAATTGTGGATCCATTGAGATCAACTATAAATTTGAGCTAAGTTTTGAGGAAGTAAGTAATAGAATGACAAGAGTCATATACATCAGTTCCATATTGTTATGTAGACCCTCGAGTCGAGTCGTTCATGCCCATAAATTATGCGTGAACTTCGTAAACTAAGCATCTTTGAGAGGAAAAGTATCCTCAAGTTTTGAGTCTTGAGTATCAAGTCTCTAACCCTTTTTAGATTATATTCCTAATCATAGGACTATTATACGTTACCCATGAAGTCCTTAAGTTGAGTAGTTCATGCCCCTAATTCGCATGAACCCAATAAGTCGAGCAATTTTGAGATGAGAAGTATCTTTGAGTCCTTGAGTTCATGCCCATAATTCTGCATGAACCCTCTGAGTCGAGCATTCTTGAACTGAGTACTATCATTGAATTTCTTGAGTTCTGAGTATTGAGTGCTATGTATGGTTATTGAAAACCTTGGATTGAGTTGTTCACATCCATAATTCGGCATGAACCTTATTTTGAGAACCGATATGGGGATGAGTTTGAGTTCATATACTTCAAAGTCTCTATAAATCGTGTAGCGAGTATGGGTAGAAAAGGATCATACTTTTTAGATGATTCCTTAATGCTTTTAGCATAGACTACTGGATCCACTTCATGAGTTAGGTTCTATAACCCCGACAAGGTATAGGACGACCTTGGCAGCGTGAGGCAAAATGTTGTACCATCACTTAGGCTCACAAAGATGGTTGTCGGTTAGAGAAACTCCCACAAAGATATTTTGTATTCTTATATACACAAAGTTACCTGTATTTTCATATACAAGCTGAGTTATTGTATGTTTTTCAATACACTGAGTTATTATCTTCATGTTTTAAAGCTTTTCTTTATACTGCATCTTTATTTCTGCTTTATATTGAAAAGAGTTGAGTTGAGTACCTAGAGTCGAGTATCTTATTCTTGAGTTGAGCCTTATTTCACTGAGTTGAATATCTTATTATTGAGTTGAGCCTTATTTCCCTGAGTTGAATATCTTATTCTTGAGTTGAGCCTTATTTCACTGAGTTGAATATCTTATTCTTTAGTTGAGCCTTATTTCACTGAGTTGAATATCTTATTTTTGAGTTGAGCCTTATTTCACTTAGTTGAATATCTTATCATCGAGATGAACTGTGTTTATTATTTATATTCTGAGTTAATTATTTGAGTTTCACTATATTTTATCTTGTTTTAAGCTTTTGTATGCTTGAGTTAGTCTTTCGATTGTAGTCAGCTAGTATGAGGGTTTGCTTGGGGACCAACAATGGTTCTCGAGTGCCGGCCATGTCCAGGGTTTAGACTCAGGTCGTGATAAACTTGGTATCAGAGCACAGAGTTCAAGTATCCTAGGGTGTCTATGAAGCCGTGTCAAGTAGGATCTAATTTATGGTTGTGAGGGCCCCACTTTTATAAATGAGGGTCTATAGGCATTTAAGAATAGTTTCCTTTCTTTCATACTCTTAAACATGCAATAGAGCTATGTCATAGAGATTTTGTTTATACTCGTGCATTTCTCAGATTCATTGGACTACCTGTCATACTATAGGTGGTTGAAAAGAAAAGTAAGTCCCTTATCGATGAGTTGCTCTTAGCAAAACTCTTGAGGAAGTCATGAGACTCCTATGGGCTTGAGAGCAGCACATGAGTAAGTTAAATGTTGAGTTTCAGAGGAATGCACTCATGTTCATATGAATCATGCGTTTGAGCAAAAAATGACTCATACTCTCTTCTCTAAGCCATGTTTCAGCTGAGATCCTTATGAGAAAGTATGTTTAGCGCTTGGGTAGTATCTTCACCCGAAAAGATAACATGAGTTACGAGATCATAAGCTGTAGTAGTGACAGTGCCCAGTGTTAGAGGAAAGTATGCAAAGATTTACTAATCTAAGTAAGGGAGATGGTGTTTCAGCAATCAATGTTACTATAATTATGCACCTAGTAAGTTACTAATGAAGAGTTTTCCCTTATGGGTAGACTAATAAGTGATGAGTTATGAAGATTCCATTATAGGAGGTATAGTGTGTTGTAGCTAGGAAGAAGTTTGTGATGAAGCGTCATTGTGTAGGTGATGAGTCCACAAATTGGACTCATTTAGGGCTTTGTTTTAATGGAAATAGTGTCCTTGAATGCTTGTTTTACCTCAATACCTGATTAAAATGCTTAAGTTTCAGGTATTTGAAGTTTTATTGGAAGCATGGACACTTAGGCACAAAACAGAGCAAATAGGGCTGAAAAGAACAAGAAATGGAATCCTGCGAATCGCCGAGTTTAACTTGGCGAGTCACCGAAACGACATAAGCCGCCCTTCGTTCCAGTACGCAAAGCCTTGAAGGAAGTGGATCAAAAGGTGAGGAAAGAAGCAGTCAGCGGGTCGCCGATCAGTTCCGCGAAGCAGTACTGTACCGCCCAATGATCCAGAATGCAAGAATGCTAAAGGCAAGACACTGAAGGCGATGAGCTGACCAAAGGGTGGATCGCCGAGTTCATCGGTGATCTCAACTAAAGTCGCCAAACAATCCTCTGCAGCACAATTTGTGAAAACTATAAATACTATTTAGAGTTGTAGTCTTAAGAGAGATTGGAGGGTGGAACAATTATTATTATTATTTTCACTTTAGAACATATTCTAGCGAATATTTTCTCTCAAGTTTGGAGAGGGTTTTGTGGAGACTTGAAGAAATGGGTTCTTCTTCCCCAAGTTGGAAGTGGGTCTTCTCTATTCACTTCCCTTTGCTTAATTCAAGGTTTAATCTCTTATACCTAGTTGATTTCATTATCATGTTAGGTATAGTATCTTATTTATTGATGTGTGGCTAAAACCCCCCATTCTTGGGGCGTGATTTAGCAAATATGAGTTGATAATTTTGTTGGGTCTTGCTTGCTGATAGGTTAGATGTATGTAAATGGTGATTTCACCTAGTGGTTGTGGTTTAATCTAAAGGGTTTGTAGTTTCAAATAAAAAGTCACCCATGTGTTTTCGGCTTGCCCGAGAGGGAGGTCGCGAAACCAAAACCACTACACTAATGGTCTAAGGAGTGGGTCGACATATGGTTCAGCCCGAGAGGGTGAGCCCTAGTCCCATATCCTAACACTCAGCTCGAGAAAGTGAGTAGGGTAAGGCATAGGCTGGTCTTCATGCGGCAAATGGGTGTCTGAGAGGAATGCATTTGAAACGGGGTAAGTTGCCCGCGAGGGAACTTATTTCCATTTAAAGCTTAGCCTAGTCACTATTATTTTGCAAATTTCCTATTGAAAGCATGTACCCATCACTTTATCTCAACTTGTATTGCGGTCACATCCCAAGAACCTTTTCCCATACTTGATTTTCTTGTTTATTTTGCTGTTTTAGCACTTGTTACAAAACCCCCATTTGATATTTGACACTTTCCTGTCACCCCCTTTACTTTACTATGTCTTTTATCGCAAACGTCTTTAACTACGACTAACTTGAATGAAATTCTAATTGGTTATTAATTCTCAAAAGCCGCTCCCTTGGGACACGTCCCCAACCCTCGGTTGGGTTACTATATTATCGACGATCGTAGACACTCATATCGTAGGATAGTGTCGTTGGTCACGATAAGCATCAGTAGGTAATGACCAAGTGTATGTGTTAAACAGAAGCACAAAGTATTCATGAAGTGATAGATCTAAACTAGGCTTATGATATGTTTGAGAGGGTCATAAGGTTCAGAAGGTTATAGAACTGATTAAGTAATGAGGTATAGTATAGTAGGCGAGCAATCATTTTGATATTCGAGTTTAGTAGTGAATATTAAGCTTGAATTTGAGATGAATGTCATGATCGAAAGATTGGAAACATGAGGGTGATGATGTCAGTCTTGGGATCTGATTTAGTAGACTTGACATAGAGTAGGTGCGGAATTGAGATGTTAGCTGCAATAAATATGAGTAGTACTAGTGAGAGAACCTTTAGATAAGGGCAGTGAAGTGTGTTAAGTCACAAGAGTAACAACATCATTAAGAGGTGTACCGAGAGGGTATGTAATCAGAAGAGGTTAAGAGAAACACTTTAGAAAGAAGTCTTAGTAACTACTTATTGAGAGTTTGGTAGTCATGAGATAAACTTCTCCCGAGTGTTAAAGTAAAAGAGGATGTAGACCAGTTAGAGATAATGGAATAGGTCCATAAATTTCAAGTGTCAGCTTTATACCTAAGAGGGAGATGATGAGATGAGAAATCAAGTCAAGTGTTTAAGAGTGAGATATTAATGAGTTCCAAGGAGTATGGGAGATATCCTTTCGGAGGTCCTTTTAGTAATGGAGTGATTTTAGAAAGAGGAGGTTGATGTTCTTATCGTCATAGTGATGGTGTGATAATTCCATCTAAGGTTATAAATAATAAGGATGAGGTTTTCCTATGAGAAATAGTTAAATGAGAGCCCTTAGTTCGTTCCGAAGGAGTTATTTAGTAGGAGTCCATGGAGTTGTTAGAGTACTAGGCTTAAATGTGGTGTTGTTAAACATTAGGTGGTTCTCAATATGAACCCAATGTGGTGGTAAAGAGTAATAGTCTTGAGATGAGATTAACTATAGAGAGGTATAGAACCTGAACTTAAGGATTTGGGTTAATCTTGAATGTAGTAAGAGTAACACATTCCATACATAATCCAATCGTCATTCGAGGACGAATGATCCCATGGGGAAGATATTGTAACACCCCTGAAATTTTTTGAGCTAAGACTCGAACCATCCTTCATTTTGAGTAGGATTTTACTAAGGAATTTAAAATTTCATAAGTGTTAAGGTCACTAGATGTAGCACCTTGAGTTCCAAAAAGAACTAAATTGGAAATAGCAAAATTTGAAATTTTGAAAGTTATGAGTTTTGGGTCAACTTTAAATGATCATAACTCTTAGTACATGATGATTTAGGTGGGCTATAAGATAGATAATGAAAGGTATCTGAATTATCTTTCCAATGCCGTTGAGTTTGCTAAGTTTCGAGGTTGAATGAGTGAGATATACCCTTTTGAAGTCATGCTGTCCAGTTAAGGAAAGTTACCCGAAAATAGTGAGGGTTATTTTGGTCTTTTCCTTACACAATCAGATTTAATTCATTTTTAGTAAGGTTTTAAGGGTCTAATCCTATTAGGTTCAGTTTTATAATCTTAATATACGCCTAGGGTTTTAGTTGAGAGTTCAAGAAGAGAAAAAAAGAGAAAATAGGAGAAAAGAGGAGAGGATCAAGGCGTTCGTCGAAATTCTTGAGTTATTTGCGGATTTTCGCCATGGGTTTGATCCCTAAGAGGCATGCAAGTTTCCATAGTTTTGGGTTCTTTCACCCACACACCTAACATGATTTTCATATTCGAATTCATCCATAAAGATTGAAAGATTTAAGTTCTTGATAGGTGTTCTTGAAGTTTCATTCTAAATCTTATTTTATTGAGGTTTAGATGATTTCTTGAGATGAAAGTGAGTTCATTGAGAAATTTATTGAGTAGATTAGTGTGTGCTTATGTTGAGAAATCGAATTCAAGTGATTGGAGAAGAAACCGTTCGAATCTAGGCGAACTAGGGTGAGAAAATGAGCAAAGAAAGTCGTCATGTTTTCTAGGCGATGCCTGGGGCGAAGCGCCACCAACAGGCCAGGGGTGGCTGGCGCGCCATGCCAGTTAGTACACCAAGAATTAGTCTCTGTAGTTTAGGCGCTGGCGCCCCACGCCACTCAGTACGCCAGGGTCGCCTGCCCCTACCCATTCTCCGTCGTTTCGTTCGTCTGAGTTCTTTCAAAGGGTAATTTTACTCCCCTTTGATTCTAAACACTCTAAGCGACCTCTAAACACCTAAAAATCATTCATAACATGAATAGTTACATGAATCATAACCTTGAATTCATAATTCAAATTCAAGGTAGAGTTAGAATTTAAGTTTTGAGAGTTCTTTCGAACATTTTTAGAAAGTCCCTTGGAGTCTTTTTGAGGAGTCATCTACAATTTCAAATAACTTGTTACAAGACTCGATCAAGTGAGTATGATAATGAGGAGAATGTAATCATGAGTCTACGTTATCATCACGAGATCCTTCATATCGTGAACCATAACTCTTGAATTCATAATTAACATTCAAGAGAGTTAAGAGTAGAGTTCAAGAAAGTCTTTGAGTTCAATTGTGGATCCTTTGAGATCAACTATCGATTTGAGATAAGTTTTAAGGAAGGAAGTAAGAGAATGAGAAGAGTCATATACATGAGTTCCATATTGGAATGTAGACCCTCAAGTCGAGTCATTCATGCCCATAAATTCCGTATGAACTTCGTAAACTGAGCATCTTTGAGATGAGTAGTATCTTCAAGTTTTGAGTATTGCATATCGAGTTCCTAACCCTTTTTAGATTATATTCCTTATCATGGTACTATTACACATTACCCATGAAGTCCTTAAGTTGAGTAGTTCATTCCCATAATTTGCATGAACCCTATAAGTCGAGCTGTTTTGAGATGAAAAATACTTTAAGTACTTGAGTTGAGTAATTCATGCCCATAATTCCGCATGAACCCTCTGAGTCGAGCATTCTTCAACTGATTATTATCATTGAATTTCTCGAGTTGCGAGTATTGAGTCCTATGTATGGTTATTGAAAACCTTAGATGGAGTCGTTCAGGTCCATAATTCAGCATGAACCTTATTTTGAGAAGTCTTTTACAATTATTTTGAACTTGTTTTAAAGACTTGAGCATTGAGTTGAGTAAGAGCAAGAGTGAAGTTCCTTTCTTTAAAAGATTATATGGGAACTAAGTATTCCCAAGAGTTAAAATGTTTTCAGATTTAAACAAGAGAGGAAACACCGATTTTCAAGAGAGGAAACACCAATTTCCAAGAGAGCTTTCGAGCTAGTTTTTGAGTAATAATATCAAACCATAGAAAGATTTATGCTTTTAAACATATGAGCTAGTATATTTTGGGAGTAGTATTGAGCACTGATATGGGGACGAGTTTGAGTTCAGATAATTCAAACTCTTATAAACCATGTAACCATAATGGGTAGAAAAGGGTCATACTTTTTAGATGATTCCTTAATGCTTTTAGCATAGACTAGTGGATTCACTTAGTGAGTTAGGTTCTATACCCCCGGGAAGGTATAGGACGACCCTGGCAGCGTGAGGCAAAATGTCGTACCATCACTTAAACTCATAGAGATGGTTGTCGGTTAGAGAAATTCCCACAGAGATATTTTATATTCTTATATACACAGAGTTACCTGTATTTTCATATACAAACTGAGTTATTGTGTGTTTTTCAATACGCTGAGTTATTATCTTCATGTTTTAAAGCTTTTCTTTATACTGCATCTTTATTTCTACTTTATATTGAAAAGAGTTGAGTTGAGTATCCAGATTTGAGTACCTAGAGTCAAGTATCTTATTCTTGAATTGAGCCCTATTTCACTGAGTTGAATATCTTATTATTGAGTTGAGCCTTATTTCACTGAGTTGAATATCTTATTCTTCAGTTGAGCCTTATTTCACTAAGTTGAATATCTTATTATTGAGTTGAGCCTTATTTCACTGAGTTGAATATCTTATTATTGAGTTGAGCCTTATTTCACCAAGTTGAATATCTTATTATTGAGTTGAGCCTTATTTTACTGAGTTGAATATCTTATTATTGAGTCGATCCTTATTTCACTGAGTTGAGTATCTTATTATTGAGTTGAGCCTTATTTCACTGAGTTGAATATCTTATCATCGAGTTGAACTATGTTTCTTATTCTTGAGTTGAGTTTAGTTGAGTGAGTTGAGAGGAGGTAAGTATGTTTCCTTTTATCAAGTTCAAGTTTATGTTTATGCTTTAGAATTCCCCTTACATGCTCGTACATTCCACGTACTGATCTATTTGGTCTACTGATTAACGTTTCAAGGATATTTTATCCAATTCTAAGTGTCAACGATCGCTAGTCAGTATATAGCCCAACTGAGCTGAATCCATGACAACCCATAATACCCACAGACCATAAATCAATAATCTTGGTTTTTAAAACCTCTCTCTCTCAAGCAAGTGAAAAACACAAAGGTAGAACTGCATTTACAACTACAATTCTTTAAACTAAACCACAATTACTGATTGAAATCACTTTTAAAAAACATTTAAACTAACAATTAGCAATACCCATAAACTAAATCAGCCCATAATCACATAATCACACCCCAAGAATTGGGGTTTTAGCTAGACATTATAAAACGATAAAAATCGTTACCAAATTGAGTTTCCATCAACTGGGTATGATTGATTTCGTCTTTACAAAGGTCAAAATTGAAGAATCTCAAAGACCTAATTCCAATTTCTCAAAAAGTCAAAAATTTCAAAGCTAAGGAAAAACTTGTCTCAATACTCAGAATTCGATATCTTGAAAGTATGATACTTAATAATTGAAAAAATCTCTAAACCAAATGTTCAAGAATATATTTATAGTTGCCAAAAATATTCTGCGAAGGTCCATTCAGTTCAGTAAGTCGGGCTCGCCGATCAACTCGGTGATCCGCCCTTTGGTCAATTCCATCGCCTTTTAACCTTGGTCTTCAGCATCCTCTAGGTCTGTAACTTTGGGCGATCTAGCACTGCATCGCGGAATCACTCGGCGATTCGCCGACTGCTCCTTTCTCTCGCCAACTTGGTTCTTTCCTTCAGGGCTTGGCACACTGGAACTTTAGGCAGTGAAATGGCTACTCGGCAGCTCGCCAAATGGACTTGGTGATCACCAGGTTGTCTTTCTTCCTTAGCTAACTTTGTTCCTTTTTGCAATTTGGTGTCCTTGTTTTGCTCCTTAATACATATTCCTGGAAATCAAGGATTTTATATCAGTTATTGGCACAAAATGAGCATTTGGGGACACTAAACCTATACAAATAAAGCCCAAATGAGTCCAAATATTGGACTCATCAACACCCCCAACTTAAACTTTTTATTGTCCTCAAGTAAAACTCAAGTTTAGCAGTTCAAAAAGGATGTCTCAAACAGTGCTCACACGACTTAATTATGAATGCACACAACAAGACTCAACTTACTCATGCAAGGATCAATTTGTGCACTCAAAGATTCAAGTTGTGACTCACCACTATAAAAGATTCTCAGGTTCACTATACTTGCTTCAAATGCAAGTTCAAGCTCAACAAAGGTACTCAAATGCCCTCACAAAAAGTTGATTCCATATTCACACAATTTTTCAACACTTTATAGTTCCGGAATCACAAACAACTCTCACACTCACAAAGATAAACACATTGCAAGACTTCACCCATAGGTTTGCCCTTATTTTGCAATTAACACTTGTTTTAGCTCACTCAAGATCAAAAGGTCATTTCAAAGATTATATCGGGGCTGAGTGTAAAGGTATGGTCATTTAGGCTCATTGGTATGAACAACACTTTCTTTCCTTTTATTCAACATTTTCACCCATGCTCAAAAGTCACCCCATTATTCACTTTTCATGGAATCCCGTACACCCCATTTCTTTTGCACTTTCATAAATTTATTCCATAACTTTTTCATTCTTCTTTTCTTTTTCTCTTTTTCTTCTTTTGTTTTTGTATGGAGGGGTTCCATCTTTCTCAAAACCATAGGTCAAGGGGGCCTTCTTTGCACTTTTTGAGTTACCTTCTCTTTTCACCACACCCCTAACTTAGACTTTTGGCCTAAGTTGGCTATTCAAACAAACCACAATTCATGAGGATTACAGATGAAGGGATAAAGAGAGGTCTCAATTGCTCAAGTTTAATCTAACAAAAAGGGTAAGGCTCAAAGGGTGTTCAAGCAAAGTTCACACACTCACAAGGTAGGCCACAGAAGAGGTATAATGTCAAATTGTTTCACTCTTTAAAATTGTTGCCTTAGATGATTTCAAGAGCTTGCATCACTTAGTCAACCAAACCAACGGGGAAAATTCTAGGTGTCATCACACATGGTTCACGGTAAGCTCATCACACAAGGCATTGGCACCAATATCAAACAAGACTACACTTTCGGTAGTGTGCAATGTTCATCACAAGAGACTCAATTCGATAGTCGGCTATTCACAATGAGATGCAAAAAGTTCACATATTGTCTCTGCAATTTCATTTGGCCTCATCATAGCTGTACATTCATGTTTGTTCGAATAAGAGCACTATTCAAGTCATCTGTACTGATCATGACTGATACTCAAGTTTGCATAAGAACAACCACAATTAAACACAATGAAGAGGTGGCAATTTTTTTCCAGAAGGGTCCAAAAACCATTTGCAATTAAATCAAGGAGCCACAAGCTCAAATATCCACAACACAGTGCCAAACAAATAGCAATTTGTCCTCAAATGCAATAAAACACCCAAAAGTGAATAAAAATGACGGAGAGGAAGGTAAGGAAAAATCCTGTCTATACAGTCTCTCCATCTGTCGGGGCATCAATGCCCGACGCGACACTCTGATCTTGGGCATCAGTGACCAGAGTCACATCAGCGGTACTGACACCACTAGGGTCAGCCATGGGTGTGTCTTCCAAAGAGATCTGCTCAACTGACTCTATCATGGCCTCCTTAATCTTTGTAAAGCCCTCATAAGAAGCCTCCTCATCAACACCCAGTTGTGCCTCATTAGTTTCAGCCTCAGAATCGGTAACAACTACCTCCTTAGTTCGAACCTCATCTCCGATGGTAGCCGGAGGCATATCAGGGATCTCTATTGTCCCGAAAATCATTGACATGTTGGTGGACTTCTGCTGGTCCATATCTCTCCTCAACGTAGCTATAACGTCCTTCAGATCCGTCACCTCATTAGTGACCTATTGGCCTTACTCACACACCGTTATACGTGCTGCAAGGGTATCAATAGTAGAACTCAAGGGAGTTACAACATAAGCAAGGGCCCTCTCGATCATGCTAGGAATGGTGGCCTCAAGTCTGGAGGCACGTCTATCAGCAGAATGGGCTAGTCGCTCCATCCGTAGTAATGCAGCCTGGGTGAGTGGAGGTGGGGCAACAACAAAAACAACAATACCAGATCTAGGAGGCAAAGAAGTAGTGGAGGAACTGGGAATAACAGAAGGGACATGTACCTAAAGGCCTAGGGGCCGGAGTAGGCAAAGGTACCTCTGCAGGTAGTGTCTGAATATCAACAACCAGGGAAGAATCCATCGGGGCTGCCTTCTTCTTCTCAGCCTCCATCTTTTAGGTACTCCGCCTTAATCCTTCAGATGTCTCTAGAAGATGTGGGAATTTCCACATCCTTCTTCTCATCTCAAGGTACTCGAGCTCGTCTGCATAGCTCGGTAATTAACACAGGGAAATGTAGAGATGTTTGACGTTGCTTGGCCCTCATAAGCATCACCAGTGAAATGATCATCTCCCAAGTTCAGCCTCGTCCCATCAATAATGCAACCAAGACAGACTGCTTTTATGTGGCGGAGAATCAAATCGTTCTAGGACGGCATAATGGTACTGCTGATGAAGCCAAACCAATATCTTGCTGCTACATTGAGGTCCTTCTTTTCAATAGATGCCCCAGCCTCGAGCCACTTAGGAGTACCGTCAGATATCAGATGAGCCAACCACTTTTTCATATTCTCCAAAGTTTTTGTCCTGATCTTGTATTGACAGTCATCCTCAAGTCTCGTTGAACATTCTAGGACTGCATTCATAGAGGTACTATCACACTGCACTTTTATGCCCCTGACAACCACATAGTCTACCAGCTTGAATTTGGCGGCCGTCTTCTTCCCTTGTGGCTCTAACGCTCCATAAGCAATGTAGAACTCCCGAACCCAATTTGGAACATAAGGACCATGGGGTTTAGTGAAAAACTAGAACTTGTGGGACCTTAAGCAACTCATGATCTCCGGGTATTTGTCAATGAATCCATCAGTAGACAACCTCTTTTCTTTCATGATCCTCAATCCCTCAATCTTCAGTCTATTATAGACCGGGGAGGAGGACCATGTAGAGTTGGTGCAGGAACCACAACCTGTGCTGGAGCAGGAGGAAGAGTAGTGGCCTCGGGGGCCTTATCCTAGACGGATCATTCAACCTCTTGGATCGCAGCTCCGCTCTCTGGGCTGCTTGTAGCTCATCTTCAGGCTCAGAAATTGCAGCATGATGCTTCTGATGCTCACCCTCACTCTCAGAAGTGCTGAGGTGAGTGGAATAGATTTCGTCACCGTCTAAGCTGACCTTCGGTGGTGCAAGAGCAGGTGCCTTGCCCTTTCCTTTGCCCTTCCCTCCTGCGGTGGGAAATTTGGTAGTCTTTGCCTTGCATGCAGTTGCATCCTCGTTGATTGTGATTCCCTTAGCCCTCTTGCGGGGTGGCATGTTTCTTTCAACCACTTTTGGTCTAGCCATATCTGCAAACACATAGTAGGAAGTGAGAAATAGTTCAAGCAAATTTGCAGAAAAACAGTTGCAGACAAACTCACCGAACCAATCGGTGAGTCGCCGAATCACTTTGGCGAGCCAGATCGGGCTCGCTGAAAGGATTGGCTAAAATATTCTAGAAAAATTGGCATGTTGACGATGGGAGGGACCTTTCGGCGAATCACCGACAACATTCGGCGAGCAAAGAAAAGCCCACCAAAAGTTACAGTATATTTTAGGGGTTAGCGGTGCAGAAAGGGAGATCAAAGAAGACTTTTAGTGAGTCACAGAGTGCACTTGGCAAATCAGGCTTATCGCCGAAAGTTACAGAAGTAAAACTCAAGATTAATATGAAATTAAAGGCAATTATGGGGGATTCGGCGAGTCATAACCTTGAATTCATAATTCAAATTTAAGGTAGAGTTAGGATTTAAGTCTTGAGAGTTCTTTCGATCATTTTTAGAAAAATCCCTTTGAGTCTTTTTGAGGAGTCTTCTACAATTTCAAATAACTTGTTTCAAGACTCAATCAAGTGAGTATGAGAATGAGGAGACGGTATTCATGAGTCTACGTTATCATCACAAGATCCTTCATATCGTGAACCATAACTCTTGAATTCATAATTCACATTCAAGAGAGAGTTAAGAGTAGAGTTCAAGAAAGTCTTTGAGTTCAATTGTGGATCCTTTGAGATCAACTATCGATTTGAGCTATGTTTTGATGAAGTAAGTAAGAGAATGAGAAGAGTTGTATACATGAGTTCCATATTTTTATGTAGACCCTCGAGTCGAGTCGTTCATGACTATAAATTCCGCATGAATTACGTAAATTGAGCATGGATTTCACGTATCAGGACACTTCTTCCAATTCTAAGTGCTAATGATCGTTAGTCAGTAATATAACCCAACTAAATGAGTTGGGTTCGAACCCCACAGGAAGTGGTACATGGTTAAGAATCAATAGTAAATTACGAATATTCTTAAGTCAATCATAGGAATAGACATTTACGAATACAAACATAATTCAAATTAAGGGGTGATACAAGTGTCAAATAAGGGAGTTATGGTTTTAGCTATCAGCTACAACAACAACAAATAACACGAATTAACAAGTAATGAGACGGGTTCTTGGGATGTGATTAGAGTATAGGCTAATATAGACATATGGGTGATTGCAACTGTTGGTAAATAGCTGTAAATCAGTGAATAAGCTAGACTTTAGTGGGGATAAACTTTCTCTCGAACAATTTACCCTGAATCAAGTTGGTTTCTATCGAACACCAACAAGCAACAAATAAGAACAACCTACACTTTAGTCCATTCACTCTCTCGAGCTGAATGTGCGGAAAAGGGTTTACGATTCACTCTCTCGAGCTGAACCCATGACAACCCAATACCCACATACCATCAATTCAGTAATCTTGGTTTTAAAACCTCTCTCTAGAGCAAGCCAAAAACACGAAGGTAGAGTTACATTTGCAAGTACAACCCTTTAAATTGAACCATAATTACTAGATGAAATCACTGTTAAACATCATTTAAACTAACAATTAGGAATACCCACAAGCTAAATCAACCCATAATCATATAATCATACCCCAAGAATTGGGGTTTATGCTAGACATCATAAAAAGATAGAAATCGTTACCAAATTATGTTTCCATCAACTGGGTAAGATTAATTTCGTCTTTACAAAGGTTCAAATTGAATAATCTCAAAGACCCACTTCCAATTTTTCAAAAATGGAACACTTCAATTCTTCAAAGCTAAGGAAAATATTGTCTCAAAACTCAGAGTTCTCACTCTAAAACTGAAATATTCTATATTATGAAAACTGACGCTAAACATAATGTTTGAAAATGTATTTATAGTCGCCAAAAATATGCTGCGAAAGACCATTCAGCGCAGTAAGTCGGGATTAACGATCAACTCAGTGATCCGCCCTTTGGTCAGTTCCATCGCCTTTTTTTCTTAGGCTTTCAACATCCTCAAGTTTTGTAACTTTGGGTGATCCAATCACTGCATCACAAAATTGTTCAGCGACATGCTGACTGCTCTTTTCTCTCATCGACTTGATTTTTTCCATCAGGGCTTGGCACACTCGAACTTTAGGCTAGGTAAAAGCCACTCAGCGACTAGCCCAATGGATTAGGCGATCAACAGGCCTTCTTTTCTTCGTTCTTTCAGCTGCCTTGTTCCTTGTTGCCCATTAGTGTCCATGCTTTGTTCCTAAATTCAAATACCTGGAAATCAAGAATTATACATCAGTTATTGGCACAAAATAAGCATTTGAGGACAAAATTTATCCAAATAATGCCCTAAATGAGTCCAAATCATGGACTCATCAACACCCCCAACATAAACTTTTGCTTGTCCTCAAGTAAAACTCAAGTTCAGGAGTTCAAAAAGGATGTCTAAAACAGTCCTACGCAAGATTCAATCATGAATGCACATAAATAGACTCAACTTACTCATGTAAAGATCAATTGTGTACTCAAAAATTCAAGTTGTGACTCACCATTATCAAAGATTATCAAGTTCACAATACTTGCTTCAAATGAAAGTTCAACAGAGGTACTTAAATACCCTCACACAAAGAATGATTCCATATTCAGACACAATGGTTCAACAATTTATAGCTCCGGAATCACAATCAACACTCACACTCACACTCACAAAGATGAACACATGCATGACTCCACTCATAGGTTTGCCCTTATTTTCCAATCAACACTTGTTTCAGCTCACTCGAGACTAAAAAGGTCTTTTCAAGGCTTGTAACGTGGCTAAGTGTAAAGGTATGGTCATTTAGGCTCAGTGGTTGCTATCCTCATGAAATGTGGTGTGAACAACACTTCCTTCCTTTTTCTTCATCATTCTCATTCATGCTCAAAAGTCACCCCATTATTCACTTTCCATGGACTGTTGGACACCCCATTTCTTTTTGCATTTTCACAACTTTGTTCCACAACTTTTTTTAAAATATTTTTTTTCATTCTTTTCTTCTTTTTCTCTCTTTTTTTTTTATGGAGGGGTTCTATCTTTCTCAAAACCATGGGTCAAAGGGGACTTCTTTGCACTTCTTGATTTACCTTCTCTTTTCACCACAACCCCAACTTAGTCTTTTGGCCTAAGTTGGCTATTCAAACAAACCACAAATCATGAGGATTAAGGGTGAATGCTTAAAGAAAGGTCACAATTTGCATCAAGTTTCTTCCAAAAAATAGGTAAGGCTCAAAGGGTGTTCAAGCAAGGATCACACTCACAAGGTTGGCCACAAAAGAGGTATAATGTTAAATTGTTTCAAACTCTTCAAAGTTTCCTAAGATCATTTCAAGAGATTGCTTCACTTAGTCAACCGGACCAACAGGGCAAATTCTAGGTGTCATCACACATGGTTCACAGTAAGCTCATCACACACAAGGCATTTACACCAATGTCAAACAAGACTCCACACTTTCGCTAGTGTGCAATGCTCATCACAAGAGACTCAATTTGATAATGGGCTAGTCACAATGAGATGCAAAAAGTTCACATATTGCCTATGCAACTTCATTTGGCCTCATCCTAGCCGCACATTCATTTCTATTCGATTTTGAGCACTATTCAAGTTATCGGTATTGATCAAGATCGATACACAAATTTCCAAGATAACAACCACATTTAAGCACAATCAAGAGGTGGCACAAAACTTTTTGGAAGGGTCCAAAAATTCATTTACAATTAAAGCAAGGAGCCACAAGCTCAATCATCCACAAAATACAGTATCAAAGCACAATTTATAGCTCAAACACCCAAATATATAGACAGAACAATAGTCACAAAAGGCGGGCTAGTCTTTAGTAGCTGAACAAGTATGGAATGGGAAAAAGTCATCCATTGGGCGACTAAAAGAACGAAGTAAAGAAGGTTTGTTGATCGCCTAATCCATTAGGCGAGTCGCCGAGTGGCTATTACCTAGCCTAAACTTCTAGTGTGCCAAGGCCTTAAGAAGAAAATCATTTTGATTGAATAACGCTATCAAAAACACTTCATCCAATTCTAAGCGTCAACGATCGTTAGTCAGTATATAACCCAACTAAATGAGTTGGGGTCGAATCCCACAAGGAGTGGTACGTGTTTAAGATTCAATTGAAAAGTACAAATATGCTCAAGTCAATCATAGGAATAGATATTTACGAATAAAAGCATACTGCAAATTAGGGGTGACACAAATGTCAAATAATAGGGTTTTTTTAATGTAATTATCAACTACAACAACAACAAATGACACGAATTAACAAGTATTGAGACGGGGTCTTGGGATGTGATCGGATTATAGGCTTGTATAGACAAATGGGTGATTGCAACTGTTAGTAAATAGCTATAAATCACTGAATAAGCTAGACTTTAGTGGGGATAAACTTTCTCTCGAATAATTTACCCCGAATCAAGTTGGTTTCTCTCAAACACTAACAAACAACAAATAATAACAGCCTACAATTTAGTCCATTCACTCTCTCGAGCTAAATGTGTGGAAAAGGATTTAGTATTCACTCTCTCGAGCTGAACCCATGACAACCCAATACCCACAAACCATCAATTCAGTAATCTTGGTTTTCAAACCTCTCTCTCGAGCAAGCCAAAAACATGAAGGTAATGTTGCATTTGCAACTACACCCTTTAAATTAAACCACAATTACTGATTGAATCACTTTTAAACAATATTTAAAAAAACAATCAGTAATACCCACAAGCTAAATCAACCCATAATCACATAATCACACCCCACAAATTGGGGCTTTAGCTAGACATCATAAAAAGATAGTAATCGTTACCAAATTATGTTTCCAACAACTGGGTAAGATTAATTCCGTGTTTACAAAGGTCCAAGTTGAAGAATATCAAAGACCCACTTCCAATTTCTCAAAAATGAAAAACTTCAATTCTTCAAAGCTAAGGAAAATATTGTCTCAAAACTCAGAGTTCTCACTCCAAAATTGAAATTATTTTATATTATTAAAACTGATACTAAACTAAATATTCAACAATGTATTTATAGTCGCCAAAAATATGTTGCGAAGGACCATTTGGTGCAGTAAGTCAGGATAGCCGATCATCTCGGCGATCCGCCCTTTGGTCAGTTCCATCGCCTTTTTTGCTTTGGCCTTCAACATCTTCAAGTTCTGTAACTTTGGGCGATCCAATCACTGCATCACGGAGCCGTATGGCGACACGCCGACTGCTACTTTCTCTCGCCGACTTAATTTTCTCCTTCAGGGCTTGGCACACTGGAACTTTAGGCAAGGTAATAACCACTCGGTGACTCGCCTAATGGATTAGTCTATCAACGTGCCTTCTTTTCTTCATTCTTTCAGCTGCCTTGTTCTTTTTTGCCCGTTAGTGCCCATGCTTTGTTCCTAAATCCAAATACCTAGAAATCAAGGATTTTACTTCATTTATTGACACAAAATAAACATTTGAGGATACTAAATCTATCCAAATAAAGCCCTAAATGAGTCCAAATCGTGGAGTCATCAATCATCTTTGAGAGGAGTAGTATCTTCAAGTTCTGAGTCTTGAGTATCGAGTTCCTAACCCTTTTTAGATTATATTCCTAATCATGGGACTATTACACGTTACCCATGAAGTCCTTAAGTTGAGTAGTTCATGCCCATAATTTGCATGAACCCTATAAGTTGAGCAGTTTTGAGATGAGAAGTATCTTTGAGTCATTGAGTTGAGTAATTCATGCCCATAATTCCGCATGAACCCTCTGAGTCGAGCATTTTTGAAATGAGTATTATCATTGAATTTATTGAGTTCCGAGTATTGAGTCCTATGTATGGTTATTGAAAACCTTGGATTGTGTCGTTCACGTCTATAATTCGGCATGAACCTTATTTTGAGAAGTCTTTTACAATTGTTTTAAACTTGTTTTAAAGACTTGACCATTGGGTTGAGTAAGAGCAAGAGTAGAGTTCTTTTATTCAAACGATTATATGGGAACTAAGTATTTCCCAGAGTTAAAAATATTTTCACATTTAAACAAGAGAGGAAACACCGATTTCCAAGAGAGCTTTCGAGCTAGTTTTTGAGTAATAATTTAAAACCACAGAACAAGTTATGTTTTTAAACATATGAGCTAGTAGATTTTTGGAGTAGTATTGAGCACCGATATGAGGATGAGTTTGAGTTCAGATAATTCAAAGTCTCCATAAATCGTGTAACCAACATGGGTAGAAATGGGTTATACTTTTTAGATGATTCCTTAATGCTTTTAGCATAGACTAGTGGATCCACTTAGTGAGTTAGGTTCTATACCCCGGTAAGGTATAGGACGACCCTGGCAGCATGAGACATAACATTGTACCATCACTTAAGCTTATAGAGATGGTTGTTAGTTAGAGAAGCTCCCACAGAGATATTTTGTATTCTTATATACACAAAGTTACTTGTATTTTCATATACAAACTAAGTTATTGTGTGTTTTTCAATACACTGAGTTATTATATTCATGTTTTAAAGTTTTTCTTTATATTGCATCTTTATTTCTGCTTTATATTGAAAAGAGTTGGGTTGAGTATCCAGAGTCGAGTATCTTATTCTTAAGTTGAACCTTATTTCATTGAGTTAAATATCTTATTATTGAGTTGAACCTTATTTCACTGAGTTGAATATCTTATTATGGAGTTGAGCCTTATTTCACTGAGTTGAATATCTTATTCTTGAGTTGAGCCTTATTTCACTGAGTTGAATATCTTATTATTGAGTTGAGCCTTATTTCACTAAGTTGAATATCTTATTCTTGAGTTGAGCCTTATTTCACAGAGTTGAATATCTTATCATCGAGTTGAACTATGTTTCTTATTCTTGAGTTGAGTGAGTTGAGATGACGTAAGTATGTTTCTTTTTATCAAGTTCAAGTTTATGTTTATGCTTTAGAATTCCCCTTACATGCTTACATTCCACGTACTGATCTATTTGGTCTACTGATTAGCATTTCAAGGATACTTTATCTGATTCTAAGTGTCAACGATCGCTAGTCAGTATATAGCCCAACTGAGCTGAATCCATGACAACCCATAATACCCACATACCATAAATCAATAATCTTGGTTTTTAAAACCTCTCTCTCTCTCAAGCAAGCGAAAAACACAAAGGTAGAACTGCATTTGCAACTACAATTCTTTAAATTAAACAACAATTACTAATTGAAATCACTTTTAAATAACATTTAAACTAACAATTAGCGATACCCATAAACTAAATCAGCCCATAATCACATAATCACACCCCAAGAATTGAGGTTTTAGCTAGACATTATAAAAAGATAAAAATCGTTACCAAATTGAGTTTCCATCAACTAGGTATGATTGATTTCGTCTTTACAAAGGTCCAAATTGAAGAATCTCAAAGACCCAATTCCAATTTGTCAAAAGTCAAAAACTTCAAAGCTAAGGAAAAACTTGTCTCAATACTCAGAATTCGATATCTTGAAAGTATGATACTTACTAATTGAAAAAAGCTCTAAACTATATGTTCAAGAACGTATTTGTAGTCGCCAAAAATATTCTGCAAAGGGCCATTTAGTGCAGTAAGTCGGGCTCGCCGATCAACTCGGCGATCCACCCTTTGGTCAATTCCATCGCCTTTTTGCCTTGGCCTTCATCATCCTCTAGGTCTGTAACTTTGGGCGATCTAGCACTGCATTGCGGAAGCACTCGGTGATCCACCGACTGCTCCTTTCTCTCGCCAACTTGGTTCTTTCCTTCAGGGCTTGGCACACTGGAACTTTAGGTAGTTAAATGGCTACTCGGCAGCTCGCCAAATGGACTTGGTGATCACCAGGTTGTCTTTTTTCCTTCTTTCAGCTTGCTTTGTTCCTTTTTGCAATTTGGTGTCCTTGTTTTGCTCCTTAATACATAATCCTGGAAATCAAGGATTTTACATCAGTTATTGACACAAAATGAGCATTTGGGGACACTAAACCTATACAAATAAAGCCCTAAATGAGTCCAAATCTTGGACTCATCAACACCCAACTTAAACCTTTTATTGTCCTCAAGTAAAACTCAAGTTTAGCAGTTCAAAAAGGATGTCTCAAACAGTGCTAGACACGACTTAATTATGAATGCACACAACAAGACTCAACTTACTCATGCAAGGATCAATCTGTGCACTCAAAGATTCAAGTTGTGACTCACCACTATAAAAGATTCTCAAGTTCACTATACTTGCTTCAAATGCAAGTTCAAGCTCAACAAAGGTACTCAAATGCCCTCACAAAAGGTTGATTCCATATTCACACAATTTTTCAACACTTTATAGTTCCAGAATCACAAACAACTCTCACACTCACACAGATGAACACATTACATGACTTCACCCATAGGTTTGCCCTTATTTTCCAATCAACACTTGTTTTAGCTCACTCAAGATCAAAAGGTCATTTCAAAGCTTATAACGTGGCTGAGTGTAAAGGTATGGTCAAGTTCAAGCTCAAGCTTATGTTTATGCTTTAGAACTCCCCTTAGATGCTCGTACATTCCACATACTGATCCATTTCGCCTGCATTATTTTATTATGCAGATACAAGTATTCAGGGTCATCAACAGGAGCTTCGTTGATACCACATGGAGTTCGAGTTAGCTATGGTGAGCCTCCTTGCTTTCGGAGGATTTCATTTACTTTTCATTTTTGTCAGGATGTCGTGGGTTTTGTCCCGACTTCCATCTTCGTCATTTAGAGGCTTCATAGATAGACAGTAGAGTTTCAGAAATCTGTTCATTTATTTTGTTAAATGTTCTAAAGACCTAAGTTGCCTATTTTATGGTGAGATGAATATATTATTTATATTCTGAGTTAATTATTTGAGTTTCAATGAATTTTATTCTATTCTAAGCTTTCGTATGCTTGAGTTAGTCTTCCGCTTGTAGTCTGCCAGGATGAGGGTTCGCTTGGTGACCAACAATAGTTCTCGAGTGCCGGTCACGTCTAGGGTGTAGACTCGGGTCGTGACACCTCGTCCTCCTACTCAAATACTCAAGTTTTAAAACAAGTTAAAAGTATTTGTAAAAGACTTCTCAAATGACTCAAAAGACTTTCTCAAACTTTACTCTTAATCTTTACTTTAATTTAAAAAGTGAAATTAAGAGACATGATTAGGATATATGAAGGATCTCTCAGTGATTTACGTAAGTTTAGATAGTTGGTATCGAGAAGGGAATGAAAGCTCAGCTGAAAGAAACAAGTACGGAATGAGAACGTAATAAGAAAGTGGCTTAACGCTCCGGGCGCAGGGGTGGCGCGTCGCACTAGGCCTCCACTTACTGGTGGTCATTTCTGGCGCATTGCTGGCGCCCCATGCTAGCCTCTCAGGTGCATCTGGGGAGCGCCGCCCCAGACAATTTCCAGAACATCCGGACAAATATTTCTTCCCAATTTTTTTTATCCTAATTCACCTAGAATCGATTGATTTCTTCCAAAATCCCTTAGATTCACTAACCCAGTACAAGTAAATAAAAATCTACTCAAAATCCCTCAAGAACAACCCTCATTCGCAAGACCCTCTCCTCAAGAACTCAATAAAACTCCATTATCAAAGAATGAAGCACAAAGCCTCAAAGAACTCAATATACTCAATTTCATGGATGAATTCAAAATTTGAAACACATGATTGGTGTGAGGGTGAACAAACCCATCGCTATGAAAACTAAAATACCTCGAAAGAATCACGTTCCAAAATCCTGAAGAACTTCTTGAAAACTTCCTCTTTTCTCCTCTTGAACTTTGATCTAGTTTCTTGAACGCTTTAGACTTAAGTGAAAACTGATTATAATCAACTTTGACCCCTAATTCGGTGAACAAAACGTGTAGGCCTAGTGGGGTAAGGAAAAGACCAAAATACCCCTCCTTAATTCGGATGAATTTCCTTAACTGGACAGGCTGAACTCAAACGGGCATATCTCCCTCATTCGAACTCAAAATTTAGCAAACTCGGCGTCCTTGGAAAGAGGACTCAACGACCTTCGATTTGATATCTCATGAGCCACCTTAACATCTTGTGATGAAAGTTATGGTTATTTGAAGTTGACCCAAAACTCATAATTTACGAATAACTTGAAAAATTATCAATTTAGCTCTTTCCAATTTAGTTCTTTATAAGACCGAGGTATTACACATATACCCAACATAACTATTTATACAATATCAATACATTACATATACACTACATAACTATTTATACAATATCGATACATTACGTATACACTGCATACTTATTTATATAATTTCGATAAATTACATATACACTATATAATTATTTGTACATCATATATACATGTTCATACACCATTTATACAATATTCATACATGTTAAATTGTTAATACACTATTTGTACAACAGTGATACATTACATATACACGACTTACCTATTAGTTATTAAAAAATTAAAAAGTTGGTTAATTAGCCGGCCGCGGTCAAATTGTAGTTAATAAAAGATAAAAGTAAACGGTGGCTAATAAAAAGTAAAAATGACGCTATTCAGCCACGGTTAATTGTAGTTAAATAGAGATGAACCGTGGCTAAATAGAACAATTAATTATATTTCATCTTATTATTTTTTTAGCTATATTTTTGTAAACTAATACTTTTTGGTACATATTTGAAATTATTCATTTAGTAAGTGTATAAAAGCTAGTATTCATAAGTAAGTTTAGTTTAATATGTATATATAGGCATTTTACTGTATGATTAGGTATTAAATTAGATATCATTTGCTCTTTACATGAGATTTTGAAACTAATATTTAAATTTATATTCGTGCGTACAAACTTATTAAAATATGATTTCATGATTAGTTTTGGTTAGCATATTCGTTTAAATCAATTTATATACATATTACATACATTAAAGTTGAATATGTTTTTGATTATTGAGGAATGAACTAGGTGTTAAAATAAAGTGTAAATTTTATATATGTCATATATTATAGTAATATTTTCAAGTTATAGCAGTAGATTTAGACTTTCAAGTTATAACATTAAAAATTTCAGGTTCTAACAAATAATTTTTTTTTAAAAAAACTGTTTTCAATAATTGAAAAAAGTTGTTTAAATAAAATAAATAGATAAAACAAAAATGAAAAAATAAGTTTTTTTTTAATGAAAACAGGTAATAAACTGAAATTGTGGTGTTAATTTAATTTGAATTTATTGTAGATAATTAATAAATAGCACGAATTAAGAGATTTAAACTAATTAAGATTATTTAGTATCCTTAATTCACTCAAATCAGTTAAAATCAAATAAAAATTCAGATTTTATCTTCTTTTTTTTCAACGTTTCTCTCTCTTCAGTTTTTAATAAAAAAATTTCAACGTTTCTCTCTTCAATTTTCAACAAAAAAACCCCACATTCGAGTAATTGAAGTTTTTTTCATCTTTGAAAATTCTTGATTTTGTTGTGATGGACAACTACGTATCAATTTTAATCAAACATGGTGAAAGATGGGATCCTTCGGGTTAGTATTTATTATTCTTTAACGTTTGTTTTAGAATGATAGCGAAATGAAACAAAAATGATTAAACTGTCGATTAATTGAAGGTGGAGTCATATTTTGTTAACTATTGATATCATATCTGTTGTGAAATGTAAAAAATTTAGTGTTTTTTTTGTTTATTTGTTTATTTTGTAAACGGTTGTTGTTTCGGGAAATTATAATTTAATGTGATTTTATGAATAAATTTGATAGAATAAATTAAATGAAATTTGTATGAAAGTGTGCTAATTATTCTGTAAAAATAATTTAATTATAATGTTGACAAATTTATGAAAATTTATTTTATTTGATAATGAATTTGATAGTATAAGTCAAATGAATTATGTATGAAAAGTGTGTTAAGAAATATGTAAAAAAAAATTGGAATTCTTGACGAAGTGTATTACAAGTGTTTTAAATTGATATTAAATGTGAAATTGTTGAGTTTATATTAGTTTTATTATTTCTGTATAAAGTTGGGTGACAATAATTAATTATTTGGGACTAGAAATGTATATAGTTTGAATGAATAATCGTTTTGTATGAAATGTGTATTAAATGAGTATGAAAATGTATAAATTTGGTATGAATGATGATTGTTGTATGCAATATGTATTAAGTGAGTACTAAATGTGAAATATTATGTTTTGTATGAAATTTGTTTTGTAATGTACTGTCTGAATGATATTTGTATGAAAAAATAATGACGAGTGTGTATAATTTTGTTGTTATTATAATGATTTTTATGGATGAAATTTGTATTGCCTTTGGAATGAAAAGTTAATATTATTTAACATATTTCTAATTGATTTGTATAATGTTAGACTAATTGTTATTTTTTTTAATGAAAGAGAGAATTATGTTGATTTTCAAATGAAATGAATTATATATGAAAGAGGGTTGCTGATGTGAAATTCAAAAGGTCCAAAGTTACTTGCGGTAGACGTTGTCAAGTTGGCCACAACATGAAGCATGTTCAAATTATCCTGTGCAAAACTAATGACTGTTTATTTTCTTAGACTATATATAATTTTTATTTTATTTTGTCGTTTAGATTAATGTTTTGTTTTGATATGAAACATAATTGGTTTGAAGTGCATTATAAACTTAGTGTTTAATATACTGTTCATTCTTTATACACGGTTCATTTATTAATCATACAAATTGTATAGTGTTAAAAATAAAATTTATTCCAGGTTAATACATAAGATAGTGTAAATATTAGTGATAATTATAAAAGGTAATTATGATATCCTGAGTATTTAATTTAATGTAAGTTTACATGAATATTAATTTGGTTTTCAACTGGTGTCCTACTATAAATAAATTTAAAACAAATTGCAGTTAGTGTTTGATTCCCACACTAACTTCAGTTAGTGTCATACACATATTAATCAAAATTTCATACACGTTTTATCCAAACAACATGTATAAAAATTGATAAATCATGTAATCACACAATTTATACCATTTGTATATCAATATTATATCACAATTCATACAATATCCAACAATAAAATATTAAACTCATAGGCATACACGTATTAATTAGATTTCATACACGTTCCATCCAAAAACATGTTTAGAATAGAAAGTAAGCATAATGTGATTTTTTAAGAAAAAATCAGTAGTTTGACAAATCATACCATTTTCATACCAATTTAATAATTTATACTATAAACACAGTTAATAGACAATCACACCAATGTTAAAATGCAATTCATACCGTTTGTATACCATTATTATATCACTATTCATAAAATTTTCAAAATCAAAACATGAAAGCGTAGTCATACACATATTAATCAGATTTCATCAAATAAATGTACAGTTTGGAAACACACTGATATTTTCAAAATAGTATCTTGAAATTGTAATAGGCAATCAGTAATTCATATGTAAACGGTATCTGCCTGAAAGAAAACATATGATATTATATATCATAACACAAAAAAATTGTCCAAAAGTTAAAAAAAAATCAACTTTTTGTTGTTCTTCTTGTTGAAGGTTTTGAAGATGCTCCAACTTCTACATTTGTTTTTTTTTCTTTTTTTCTTTTTGATTTCAGTAATAAAATCAAAATCAAAATCAAAAGGGGTTTCAACAATTTTTCCCTTCCTCTTCTTCCCCTTTTGATTTGCAGAGGTGACCTTTTTTTTTCTTCATATTTTTTCTCTTTGTCGCTCCTTCAACTTAGATGAACCATCCGTCGCTGGATCTTGAATATTCGCCGGATTTTCAACACCATACATCACATACATAAATATATGTTATAAAATACAAATTGAAAGATCAAGATCATACCTTTTTGTTCTAAGCCAGATCAATTAAACCTGTGATCACAAACGACATATAATTCCTTTCTGTCAACTATTAACTAACTCCTCATGAAAAATGTTCTTTGTTTAAAAAAAAAATTAGATTTGAATAAAACTGATAAAATCCATCACCCTCTCCCTTTTAACATCCTTTTCCAACTTCATATCTTTAACAATTTTGGGGCAAAAAATGGATAAACCTTAAACCCTTTCACCTTCACCTTCACAGAACTAAATTTCAGGTAAAATCATCAGTCCCAAGAAAACCCCAAAAATTCTACAGCCAAATTAGAAAAACAGAACTTTTTCACATGAAACCTCAAAGTACTCAACTCCAAAAACAAGTCTTCCTGTAAACACAACAAAAACATAAAAAACCCTTTAAACCCCATTGAAAGTCCATGTCTCACAAGTAGAGATCTGCCCTTTTGTTTTGATTGTATGAAGAATATATTTCTCCTAATTAGTTTTTAGATGTTGAAAAATCGGCTTAAATGGAGTATGGATGAAAGAGATGAAAGAAGAATTTCTGTTTTTTTTAACGTGGGGTGAGAGGTTTAGGTAGGGTGTGGAGGTGTGACTTGTAACTGTAAAAAAGGAACAGTAATCAATGTAAATCCCTATAATTGTGTAAGAAATAATTATGGGGTATTCTTTATTTAAATAATTTAATAATAATATAAAATTATAAAAAAATGCTTATTTAATAAAGTAAAATTTAATTAATTTATAAATAATTAGTGATATGTTATAACCCGTAATTAAACTGTTATAAGCAAGAATTTTTTAAAAGTAGATTTAAAACCTGTAATATTGACTCTTAAATATGTATATGGGGGGTGATTTTTCCAAAATAAATATGGTACCTTATTCTTTTCTTTTTTCATGTGATTTTTAATTTGTTGAAATCTATTTATATTTTAAATGTTGGTCCTTAATGGTAAATTTCATCAGTGTATAAACGTCTAAAATCAGTTTATATACAAATTACATATAGTAAAATATATGTATCATTTTTATTCTTAATGTATAAATTAGGTATTAAAAGATATGCCAATTTTATTTTTTTTAAATATCTATTTCCATATAAAAAATATACACTATATTTTATATATTTTTAGTCTTCAATGTATTGAGGTACCAAGAAATATTCTTATTTAATGTATAAAATAGATATAAATGGATTCGGTATTATATATATTGCCTAAAATTATCCATAAAAATTACTTTATATACTCATTACTTCGTGGATCTCGTTTGAATTAAATTACAAAAAAGAATTAAATATTTTTAGTGGATCTCGTTTTTAGTAAATTAAATAAATTTTTTAAATTATTTTTAGTATTTAGTATGTTAAATAAATATTCTATAATTTCATGTGGTTCGTTGAATTATTAATTCGTGAATCTCGTTTGAATTCAATATTTTTTTTATCAGATTCCTCCCTTCAAAAATTTTCATGCGGTGGAGTATGCAAAAACTAAAAATCTGCGAACCATTCAAGGAAACTAACTTTTTCCTTTTCTTTTTGGTTGGAAAACAATTATTATTATAATAAAAAATTATCATCAGTTCATCACTTTTAGAAGATGGACTTATCATAATTTATATTTGGATAATAGTGACCAACTAATTAGGAGAAAATAAAGAAAGTGATGTCTTGTCAGTTACAAAGATAATATATTTAAGGAAATGATATTGTTAATTAATTGCTTTATCGAATTTAATTTAATTCATTTTCTGTTTTTTATTTTTTAATTCATTTATTATTCGTTACTATTGTGAGAAATTTAATGGTATTTATTCATTTTTTTCTCTCTGTCAGAGCAATCATATGTTTCAAAATAACACTTTGATTTGATGAAGTCTTAGAACTACACTGGTTATCTGTGTGTAATATCTTATTGAATTGAGAAAATTAATTTCTCATCAATTGATCGATGATCCAAGCTATATTCAATTCATTTTTTTTTACTAATGATGCAACTTTAGTTGTACGAATATTGCTCTAAGGTTGAACCATCTATTGCAATTCATATAAATCATTGTACACCTCACATTTTTAATTGGAGAATGATCAAGAACATAGTGTATTTTGATTTTGGAAAGTTAATTAGCACAAAAAAAAACATTTAAAACTACTTTGATGAAAAAAGTAATTAACAAAATTCATATTTTAATCCCACTTAATTTCAAAACTACTTACAAACACAGTATGGGAATAAAATTACATGAGTTAGCTAGCACAACAAGAATAACATAAAAAGTGAAGGAAGGAAGAAGAAGTAAAAGAAGACATCATATGCACTTTATTTGAAAGAACAAAGGTTAAATGATAATTTAGAGTAATAAATAATAAATAAGTCATTTTCGATAAATGAAATATATATTTTTTTAAAACTATTTTAGATAAATTAAATTATTTTTCAAAAAAAATATTTTAGATAATTTTTTAACTCAATAAATGTAACACCCAAAAAATTTCAAAGTTAAGACCCGAACCATTCTTTATTTACATGTAAGGTCGTATCGGGTGATTCTTAAATTAACCATATGTGTAAAGGTAAATTTTTAGCGTGGGAATGTTTTTGGATATTAATTAAGGTCACTAGAAACTCCTAGCACAAAGTTGAGTTGAAAGTTTCCTTACCGATTAAGTTTTGATGTTAGATTTTCTTTGGATCAACTTCACACGACCATATCTCTTAGAATATATAGAGTTATGTGGCCCATAAACTATCAAATTAAATGTATTTTAATCTTCTTTCCAACGCCACTAATTTCACAACAATCCGAGTTTTGAGTAAAATGTTATGACCATTTTAGTAACCTGATACAGTGCAGTGACGAATTAGCCAACGGGAAAACATTAAAAAGGGCCCTTTTTGTATTTTTACCTCTAAAAAAACCCTAAAAGAATTTTTTGACTAATTAAAGACCCAAAACAATCAGATTTTCATCTTTTAATCCATCATTCTCTTCTCTCTCAAACCCTAAGGAAATGTCAAGCCCGAAGCTACCCCCAGGACGCGGACACGGACCCCAAGCTAACCTCGAGCTGGCATATCATAAGCATACTTAAAAGAAATACTGTTCAGAAGCATAAGACATGAGATAAACGAAAATGATGGAGAATACCCATATTAAGTCTGAATGTAAAATCTGAGAGTTTAATAATAAATGAAATATCAAACTCCAAGCTAAAAGTGAATCTAATTATGTTTGAAATAAAGCCTCTAACTAACTATAGATGCTAGGACATGCCCCCAGCTAAATCTAGCAAAAATTGAAACTAAAGAATGAAAGTAAAAAGATAATTATGTCAATCGTCCTCGAAGAATGAAGACTCACCACTGATGCTGCTGAACTAAAGATCGGAAACCGATCTATGCGTGATCTAACTGCTGAGGACCTGAACCTACATCATGAGAAGATGTAGCGCAAAGTATGCGTCAGTACTTGAAAGGTACTGAGCATGCATGATATAATAAAGCTAAACAATATACATAACTGAACAAAGCATATAACTGAGCAATGATGTAAGATAAACATGATACTATACTAGAAATATTGAACATGAACTAACTGAATGCAATGACCAAGTTTATACACGCTGAAACTGAACTCTATCTGATAATCTGGTCACTATAGTAGAATCTGACTATGGGAGCTACTAATAACCGACATAAAACCACATGAGCTAAATGTGGAGTCCGCCCAATATACCCTGCCAGAGGTATAGAGGCATGACTGGCGTGATTACTAAAATGTAATGCCCACATAGGGGACTTATCAACCTATGGGGGCACGTAGTTCTGGGACTATGAGGGTGACTCACCCTAGTCAAACTTGGTATTAAGTCTACTACCAACTGATTATGTAAATAACACATTATAACTGATTTTCTGTAATACTGGATAACTCAAAATACTGACATGCTAACTGAAAATGCAACATTAATGTATTGATAATGAAACATTCGTAATTGGAGCATGTATAACTGAATAAACTGACTTAGCATGTGTAATTCATGAACTAAACGAATCTACACAACTAGGGTTCTAAATTTCATGCAGGAACTTAAGCAACAACATGATACTCTGATTTGGATCATTCTAACAACTAAAACCCAACAATATCTAACTTTTAAGAAACCCTAGGTCTAGATAATATCAAGGAAATCAATATTCCGACTGAAATCTAAGGACCTAATGGGTGAAAGGAACCCACTAGTAAAATCCCACATACCTGGTGATGAAATTCAAGGAGAAATCTTTTGATTTTGGGGGTGGAATTAATGAAAACCTTGCTGCATTTTCCTGATAGGGTGCTCGACTTTTCTCTTTATTTTGCTCTAAGTTTTACTTGATTTTGGTGAATTATGGATTAGGTTAGGTTCTAATTTAGTTTTTAGGCTAAAACTGACCAAAACTACTTAGTTTAGGGATTAAATGACGTAGTTTAGGTGTCCAACGCATAGGAAAAGGACCAAACAACCCCTGACTTAAAATCTGTCGGGGTCACTGACAGACCACACCGACCGTCCGTCCTGGTGGCCGTCGATGGGGGGTTTTGGGACTGAAAGCTGGGGGCTGACTAATGAGTCCGAGATTTAGACTCATTTAGGGATTTGTTTTGAATGGGTTTAGTGTCTTCAAATGCTTAATTTGTTCTATAAACTGATGTTAATGCCTTGATTTTCAGGTATATGGATTGAGGAGCAAAGCAAGGATACTAGTAGGCAAAAAGGAACAAAACAATCTGAAGAAATGAAGAAAGCCGAGATTGATGATCGGCAAGAGCACTCGGCATGTCGCCGAGTGGCTACTTTCACCACCTAAATTTCCAGTGTGCCAGCCCTGAGGGAAGAAACCAAGTCGGTGACAGAAAAGGGGCAGTTGGTGAATCGCCGAGCAGTTTTGCGATGCCAAGAGAGGTCGCCCAAAGGTACAAGACTTGAGGATTCTGAGAGCTAATGCAAAAAGGCGATAGAAAGAGCAATGGGTGGCTTGCCGAACCAATCGGCGAGCCAGACTTACCTCGCCTAATGGCTCTTCGTGGCTTATTTTTGGCGACTATATATTAGATTTCAAACAATTAATTAAAGAGGATTTTTAAAGTCTAGAACAATTTTGTCTTAAGTTTTGATAGTTCTTAGTAGACTTGAAGACTTTTTGGAGACTCAATTTGGAGATTTTGCAAGTGAGTTTCGAATTTTCTACAAATCAAAGCATTGTAAAGGATAAATTACTCTTACCCAGTTGATGGCTAATCGATTTGGTAATTGTTCTTATCTTTTTATGATGTTCGGCTAAAGCCCCAATTCTTGGGGGTGTGATGATGTGATTATGAATTGAAGTAGTTTATGGGTATTGTTAATTACTAGTTTAAATGCTATATTGTACTGGGTTTGATCATTAGCTGAGGTTTAATTTATGAATTGTAGTTGCAAATACAGTTCTAATTTTGTGTTCTTAGCTTGCTCGAGAGAGAGGTTTCTGAACCAAAGTTTTTGATTAACGGTTTGTAGGTATTGGGTTGATTTGGGTTCATCTCGACAGAGTGAATCCTAAATCCAATCTTACCCATCTTGCTCGAGAGAGAAGATGTATTAAGGTTTTGGGCTGTTTTGAGTTGCTATGCTTGTTGATGTTCGAGAGAAATCACTTGAAGAAAAATAGTTGTTCGAGAGAAAGCTATTTCAATTATAGTCTAGCCTACCCACTGATATTTAGCTATTTATTACTAGTTTCAATTACCCATATATCAAAATTTGCTTATAATCGATCACATCCCGAGAATTCTTCTCTTTATTGTTATTTCAAATTGTTTGTGATTGTGCTGTACTTGATAATTTAAAACCTAAACCCCCATTTAATATTCGTGTCAACCCTTTTGACTTGCTTATATGTCTTTTTTAAAATAATTTCTATTCCTATAATTGACTAGATCACGTTTGTACTTCCTAATTGAATTTGAACACGTACCGCTCCCTGTGGGATTCGACCCCAACTCTTCGTTGGGTTTTATACTGCTTAACGATCATTTGCACCTAGAATTGGATGAGGTGTGCTTGAAACATTAATCAAAATGGCGCCTCTACCAGGGAGTGGTGTTGTTTAAAATTCTTTTGTTGAAGTTGAACTGTGATCTTTGTAGTTATAGTTGAATCTGCTTATTTTTGTTTTTGGTTTTGTGTCGCTTGTGTTAAACAGAGGAGCCGACGAGCGTTAATGTAAGTAATGGTAGCCAAGTGGGCCATCAAGACGACATTGGGAATCTCAATGATGTCAATGACCCAAACTAAGTGCATGGTGTTGTTGCCATTTGTTTACCTCTAGATGAAGGAAACACTATTTTTCACATAACAAGCACAATGCTTCAACTCCTACAATTGAAAGGATTGTTTGGGGGGCTGGCTCATGAGGACCTAATAAGCATATCTGGAACTTTGTGGATATTTGTGGGCTGTTCTCATTCAAGAACATATCGCAAGAATCGGTTTGTCTCAGGTTGTTTCCGTTCTCATTGATAGGTAAAGCTACTAAATAGTTGGCTAAGTTACCAAGGGACTATATCACCTCATGGGATGAGCTCGCCACAACATTTCAAGTGAGATTCTTTCCCCTATCGAAGATGATGAGTCTAAGTGATGGCATCCAAGGTTTCAAATGTTTGGAAGGTGAGCCAATCCTTGAGACATGGCTGAGATTTAAGAAGCTGGTGCTTCAGTGCCCAACTCATGGATTTCCAGATAATGTGCTGCTGCAATATTTCTATAGAAGCTGATTCGGTAAACAAATGAGTGGCTGACCTACTTTCTCCTGGTGTTTTAACGCAACAACACTACGGAATAGCGTCCCAACTCCTTGAATGCATGACCAAGATCAATAGGGCATTGTACACTCGAGAAAACCAAGTCTCTCTCCTTACTTATAAAATGACAAAAGAGAAGATAAAAAAAGATCAATAGAAAGACCAAAACATGGCTAAAACGATGACCCAACTTGATATGTTGGTAAAAAATGTCATAGGTGCTTGTGCAATGAGTGTTAATGTTATGGGTGTTGGTGGAGTGTACCCCTATGAAGCAAGGTTTGAATCATTGTACAATAAGGAAGTAAACTTCCTAGCCAACCAAAGAGGAGGTTATCGTGCAAACTACCCAAAGCCGGGTGGTAATCAAGGATGGAATATATATGAGGGCTAGAGAGACCGTGACAGAGAATGGCGTGATCGTAATGCCACTCAGAAGGAAAGAGAGGGGGAGAAGGATAGGTATGTTCCTCCTCATGAGCGTCAAAATCCCAAAGACTCTGAAAGTGGCCGGATAGAAGATATTCTCTCACGCATTCTTACAAAAGTTTAAGGGTCTGACAAAGTGTTGAAGGAGATGAAAGAGGACATCTCAACTCTCAATCAGACGATGACCTCTCATTCCGTCTCTATTAAGAAGCTGGAGACCCAAATAGGTCAAATTTCTTTACATTTGAATCCAAGACAACAAGTGGGGTTGCCTAGTGATACAATGGCAAACCCCAAAACTGATGCTTGAATGGGTATATTTGTCGTGCCACGACATTAACTAAGGCGCTTCTTGGGAGGCAACCCAAGTTTTTATTACTTTAAGTTTGATTTTGGATAATAGGTGTTGATTGTGCAAGTTCAAAAGTGAAGTGTGTTGGAAAATATGCGGTTTAGCGAGCCAAAAGTCCAGTCGGCGATTCGCCGAAGAGGTCGGTGAGCCCGACTTGGACCGCCATTGGACCCACAAAACATGAAGTGGAAGTCTGTAAAACTCGGCGGGCCAATTGCTTAATCTGTGACTCGTCGAACAGGTCAGTGAGCAGGATTTAGTCCGCCGTTTGGACCCCAAAGTTGACTGAAGGTCCTGTAAAACTCGTCAAGGTAAATAACTACTCGACGCATCACCGAGTGGTTCGGCGTGGACGACTTACTCCATCGAAAGCACCACAAACTGAAAGGTTTTAAAAGGCCAAACGGTTTAAAATTTCAAAATCTTTCATATTCTCTCATTTTTAACCCCGTACACTCTCACCCGCACTTAGATATTCCGTACTTTACTATTTCATTCGCTTTTTATGTGTGATCTCGTGCCCAAATTTGGATTACTCTACCGTCTAGCTTATCAAATTCTCTATTCGGCACTCAAGTTGGTTTTTCGAAGCCCGCACCTATGATAAGTGGTTGAACTCGAATGCTTTCGGTAAAATATGCGTTGTTATGCGTTGGGTAATTGTTGAAGTCACGTATTATTTGTTGGATTGCCTATTTTGTGTTTTGAAATTGTGCCTAAATGCTTAAAATGATGAATCCCCGTGTTTAATGCTCTAAAATTGATTCTCAATTGTTGAGTTGCGGTTAATTTGTGTTAGGTTTAGTGGGGTGAAGTCTGAGTAACACCCAATTGAGCCAAATGACGTAATTTTCCCAATGATGAAGCATTTGACGTAATTGTTAGGGGCAAAAGTCGTTAATTGACCAATTTTGGCCAACTCGGGGGAAGTCTGAGTACCCGAAGGCATGGGTCCTATGGGTCTGGTTTGAATTGAGTGTTATTTGTGTTTGATTTTGATTTCGGGGTCTGCGGACTTGATTTTGGGAAACAGGGTTGAAAATTGGCACGTTGGACAGTTTGGCGAGCTAGGTCGAGCTCACCGAACGGTTCGGTGGTTCCCCAACTTGCCCTTGTGATCGCCTTTAATTGCTTGATTTGGTTTGGTTGAGTCTGTAACTTTCGGCGGGAAGCCTGAGATCGCCGAGTGCACTCGGTGACTCACCAAAAGGTTTCTTTGATCACTCTTTCTGTGCCCCTAACCCCTAAAACACACTGTAATATTCAGCGGGCTAGTATTGGTTCGCTGAGTGGTGTCCCACGATTCGCTGAAGGGCCCTGAACGTCACCGACATACATGATATCTGTAAAATTTTCAAGCTGTTCCTTTCGGCGAGCCCGATCTGCCTCGCCTAAGTGACTCGGCGACTAGTTCGGCAAGTCTTTTTGCAATTTGAATTTTGCAACTTTCTTGAATGATTTCTAACACTTTTCGGTGTATTTTGTAGGTATGGCTAGGACAGATTTGGATGAAAATGGCACGCCGCCTAATTAACGTTTCAAGGACATTTAATCCAGTTCTAAGCGTCAACGATCGTTAGTCAATATAATAACCCAACTAAATGAGTTGGGGTCGAATACCACAGGGAGTGGCATGTGTTTAAGATTCAAGAGTAAAGTAAGAATAGGCTCAAGTCAATCATAGGAATAGACATTTACAATTAAAGACATAATGTAAATCAGGGTGACATGAATTATAGGCTAACATAGATATGTGGTATGAACAACACTTTCTTTCCCTTTTATTCACCATTCTCATTCGTGCTCAAAAGTCACCCCATTATTCACTTTCCATGGAATACTGGACACCCCATTTTCTTTTGCAACTTTTTCATTCCTTCTCTTTTTGTTTTTCTTTTCTTCTCTTTTTTTTTGTATAGAGGGGTTCCATCTTTCTTAAAACCTTGGGTCAAAGGGGACTTCTTTGCATTTCTTGATTGACCTTCTCTTTTCACCACACCCCCAACTTCGCCTTTTGGCATAAGTTGGCTATTCAAACAAACCACAAATCATAAGGATTATGGGTGCTGGATAAAGAGAGGTCACAATTTGCATCAAGTTTCTTCAAAGAAAAAGGTCAAGGCTCAAATGGTGTTCAAGCAAAGAGCACACACTTACAAGGTTGGCCACAAAAGAGGTATAATGTCGAATTGTTTCACACTCTTCAAAGTTTCCTAAGATCATTTCAAGAGATTACATCACTTAGTCAACTGGACCAACGGGAAAAATTCTATGTGTCATCACACATGGTTCACGGTAAGCTCATCACACAAGGCATTGGCCCCAATATCAAACAAGACTCCACACTTTTTCTAGTGTGCAGTGTTCATCACAAGAGACTCATTCGATAACCGATTAGTCACAACGAGATGCAAAAAGTTCACATATTATATATGCAACTTTATTTGGCCTCATGGTAGCCGTACATTCATTTTTTGTTCGATTATTAGCACTATTCAAGTCATCGGTATTGATCAAGACCGATACTCAAATTTACAAGAGAACAAACACATTCAAACACAGTCAAGAGGTGGCACAAAATTTTTCGTAAGGGTCCAAAAATTATTTACAATTAAAACAAGGAGCCACAAGCTCAATCATCCACAAAAACAGTCTCAAAACACAATATATAGCTCAAAAACCAAATATATAAAAAAAAATGTCATAAAAACTAAAGGTAGGTATGAAAATACCTCACCCCACCACAAAACAAAAAGCAATTTGTCCTCAAATGCAAGAAAAATACCCAAAAGTCAATAAAGAAAGACATAGAGGGAGGTAAAGAAAAATCATGTCTAGACAGTCACTCCATCTGTCGGGGCATCAGTGCCTGGTGTAGTACTCTGAACTTGGGCATCAGTGCCCGGAGTCACCTCAGAAGTAGTAGGTCAACTAGGGTCACCCAAAGGCGTATCTGCCAAAGAAGTCCGCATAATTGCATTTACCATGACCTCATCAATCTCTGTAAGGACTTCGTAAGAAGCCTTCTCAGCAACCTAAAACATCTCTTCATCTGTCTCAGCCTCAGACTCGCGCTCAGCTATCTTCTCAGCTCGAACATTATCTCCGGTGGTAGTCGGAGGCAAATCTAGCTCAACTGATAAATTTGGAATCTCCACCATTCCGAAAATCATAGACATGTCAGTGGACTTCAGATGGTCCACTTCTCTCCTCAGTGCAGCAATAGTAGCCTTTAGAGCCGTCACCTCCTCGGTGGCCCCTAGACCACACTCACACACCGCTATCCTAGCCGCAAGGGCATCAATGGTAGCACTCAAAGGTGTCACAGTATCAGTGAGGGCTGTCTGAATTATGCCTGGAATGGAGGCCTCAAGTGTGGCGGCACATCGATCAGCAGAATGGGCTAGCTGCCCCATTTGTAGCAATGCAGCCTGAGTAAGCGGGGACCGGGAGGCAGCAGCAATGGTAGTACCAGATCAGGGAGGTAATGGACTAGCAGAAAATTAAAGTATCAGAAGGAACAACACTAGATGTACCTGAAGGCCCACGGGCCGGAGTAGGCAATGCTACCTCTCCAGGTAGTGTCTGAGGATTAACAATCGGGGATGTGTCCACCGGGGCTTCCTTTTTCTTCTCCGCCTCATGTTTTAGGTACTCCGCCTCAATCCTCTGGATGTCAGTAGAAGATGTGGAAATCACTTCCATATCCTTCTTTTCATCTTTAGGAACCCGAGATTGTCTGCACAGCTTGGTGATCAACACTGGAAATGGGAGTGACATCTTTCTCTGCTTGGCCCTCATGAGCATCTCCTGAGCCATAATCATCCCCAGGTTCAGCCGTGTCCCACTAATGATACACCCAAGATAGACGGCTTTGGTGTGACGGAGAATTTACTCGTTCTGGGATGGCATGATGGTACTGCTGGTGAAGCCAAACCAATACCTCACAGCTACATTGAGGTCCTTCTTTTCAATGGTTGCCCTAACCTCAAGACACTTGGGAGTACCATCTGATATTAACGGCGCCAACAAATTCTTCATTTTTTCCAGCGTCTTTGTCCTAATCTTGTACTGACAGTCATCCTCAAGCCTCGTAGTACACTCCAGGACTGCATTAATGGCAGCATAATCACACTGCACCCTCTTACCTCTAACGACCACATAGTCAGCCGGCTTTAATTTGGCTGCCGACTTCTTCCCTTGTGGTATTAAGGCACTGTAAGCACTGTAGAATTCTCTTACCTAACTTGGAATGTACGGGCCACAAGGCTTGGCGAAGAGCTGGAATTTGTGGGACCATAGACAGCTCATGATCTTTGGGTATCTATCAATGACACTATTAGTAGACAACCTCTTCTCCTCTATGATGGTCTTCAATCCCTCAGTCTTCAGTCTATTCATAGAATGGGGAGGAGGACCCTATACTGGTGGTGCTAAGACCACTGCCTGTGCTGGAGCGGGAGAAGGAGTAGTGGCCTGGGCTGTCCTGATCCTAGACGGATCATTCATCCTTTTGGATCGCAGCTCCACTCTTTGGGCTGCTACTAGTTCATCTTCCTTAGGTTCAGAAGTTGCAGCCTAATGCTCCTGATGCTCACCCTCACTCTCAAAAGTGGTGAGGTGAGTGGCATAAAAACCGTCATTGTTGGAGCTGGCCTCGGTGACACATGTGCTTTCTCTTTTCCTTTTCCCTTCCCACCTGTTGTGGGAGGTTTGGTAGCTTTCACCTTAGATGTAGCTGCATTTTCGTTGATCTTTATTCCCTTAGCCCGCTTATGGGGCTACATGTTTCTTCCGGCCACGTTTGGTCTAGCCATGTCTGCAAAAACATCGAAAAGAATCAGTAACAGTCCAAGCAAATGTACATAAAAATAATTGCAAACAGACTCGCCGAACCAGTCGGCGTGTCGCCGCATCACTTTGTCGAGCCAAATCGGGCTCGCCAAAAGGATTGGCTCAAAATTTTCTCTGACAAATGGCATGTCGGCGGTGGGAAGGGCCTTTCAGAAGATCATCAACAGCATTCAGCGTGCAAGGATTAGCCCGCCGAAAGTTACTATGCTTTTTTAGGGTTCAGGGGCCTAGAAAGGGCGATCAAGAAGGACTTCCAGCGAGTCGTCGAGTGCACTCGGTGATCTAAGGATTCTCACCGAAAGTTACAGAGCCGACTCAATATTTAGCATGAAATTAAAGGTGATAAGAGGGATTCGGCAAACTGCCGAGTGGTTTGGCGAGCTCGACCCAACTCACCAAACGACCCCACGTGCCTATTCTCAACCCCGACTTCCAAATTCAACCCTACATCCCCTGAAAACAAAATCAAAACATGCACTCCTCTAATTAAACTCAAACCCATTACACCCATACCCCTGAGATACTCAGACTTCTCTCGGTTTGGCCAAATTTGGCCATTTGATGACTTTGCCCTTAAGAATGACGTCAACAGCTCCATCATTGGGAAAAGTGTGTCATTTGGCACAAATGCAGGTTACTTAGACTTCGCCCGACTAGACCCAACAACATGCAAGCACAACCCCTGCAATTTTAATCAATTTTAAGCACGAAAATATCGGGAAATCAACAATATAGGCATTATAGGAACGATATTCGAATTAAAATAGGCAATCAAGCATACAATTACGATTAGAGAGGCCCAACACACATCACTAAGATAAGAAATCATTGTATAAGAGCAAAAAATGCTAAAAATGAATTTGGGGTTCGGAAAACCAACCTTAGATGCCGATTAAACAAGTTGAAAAGCTAGGCGGCAAAGATTCCAACTCCAAACATAAACTTGATGACTAAAATGCGATAAAAACACAAAAATATAGAAAATATTGTGCGGGTGTGAGTTTGAGAAGATCAAAAGTGAGGGAAAATGAGTGAGTTTGAAAGTTTAAACCTTTGTCCTTTAAAAATCATCCAGTTCTCACCCATTCGGCGACATAAGTTTTGCTCGCCGACCCATTCGGTGACACGTCCGGTAGGCTCTTACCTCGCGGAGTTTTATAGGACCTCTAGTTAAACTAGGGGTCCAAACATCAAACAAAGTCGTAGTCACCGACCTGGTCAGCAATTCGCCAATTTTCTCCTGAGCTCGTCGAGTTTTACAAACTTCAATTTCAAAATATCTTGAGTCCAATGGTGGTACAAGTTGGGCTTGCCGACCTTTTCGGTGAGTTACCGACTGGACGTTTAGCTCTCTAACCTGCACTTGTCAAACACCTTCCACACTTTGACCTGAACAATCAACACACCATTATTTCAAACTTAAAAAGAAAGCAAATAGAAACCTGGGTTGCCTCCCAAACAGTGCCTTAGTTTATGTCGCGGCATGACGCAAGTCCACACTCAAATCTCATTTTTGGGATGGGCCATAGTGTCACTAGGCAACCCCCTTTGCTGTCTCGGGTTTAAATGAGATGAGATATGAACCATTTGGGTCTCCAACTATTTGATTGAGACAGAATAGGAGGTAACCGTCTGGCTAAGGGTCGACACATCTTCTTTCATTACTTTCAAAATTTTGTCTGACCTCTCAACTTTGTTGAGGATACGAGAAAGCATATCCTCCGATCGACCTCCCTCAGAATCTTTTTGCTTTTGGCTCTCATGGGAAGGAACATATCTATCCTTCACCCCGTCTCTCTCTTTCCAAGTGGGGTTATGATCCCTCCACTCTCGATCACAATCCTTCCAACCTTCCTCCCTGTTCCAACGTTGGTTACCACTTTGCCTCGGGTAGTTTGAATGATAACCACCACCTTGGTTGGCTAGGAAGTTCACTTCTTCATTGTACAGAGCCTCAAACTTGGCCTCCTCTGGATTAACACACCCGACACCCATGGAGTTGACACTTCGAGCACTAGATCCCATGACAGTTTTGGACAAAATGTCAAGTTGTGTCATGATTTTGGCCATCTTCTGGTCCCACTCTTGGTCTTTCTCAAGTTGTTCCTTGGTCAGTTTAAATGTGAGAGGTGAGACCTGATCTTCACGAGTGTACGAAGCCCGATTTATCATGGTCATGCCATCCAAGAGCTGAGCTGCTATCACATAAGGTTGATGAATTAAACCTCCCAGAGAAAGTTGTTCAGTAACGCCCTTGTTTACCGAATCAAGACTCCGATAAAAATACTGCAGCAAAACGTTATCGGGTAAACCATGAATTGGGCATTGTAGCACCAAATTCTTAAATCGCAGCCAGGTCTCATGAATTGGCTCACCCTCCAAACGCTTAAAGCTTTGAATGTTGTCCCAAAGAGTCATTATCTTTGAAGGAGGGAAAAATCGCACTTGAAATGCGGTGACCAACTCCTTCCACGAAGTGATTGATTCTCGTGGCAATTCAGCCAGCAACTTACATGCTTCTCCCATCAAAGAAAATGGGAACAACCTCAACCGAACCGACTCTTGGGATATGTTCTTGAAGGATAACGACCCGCAAACATCAATAAAGTTTCTAATGTGCTCATGGGGATTCTCATGAACCAAACAACCGAACAACCCTTTCAATTGCAAGAGCTGCAACATGGTACTTGTAATATGGAACACGACGTTCCCTTCGGCCGAAGGCAAGCGAATAGCACCAATTCCACCCATTAGATGAGGGTCATTAGCATTAGGCTCATCGACATCGTTGAGGTTTCCAATGTCATCTTGGTGTCCTACTTGGCTACCATTGCTTTCGTTCACACTCATACTTCCTGTTTCAAAACGCAAAAAAACAAACCAAAACTAAAAGTAAGTAAGTTAAACTTAACTAAAGAACCTTAACCAACACCACTCCCCGACATTAACGCTATTTTGATTAACGTTTCAAGGACACTTAATCCAGTTCTAAGTGTCAATGATCATTAGTAAGAATAGGCTCAAGTCAATTATAGGAATAGACATTTACGATGAAAGACATAATGTAAATCAGGGGTGACACGAATTATAGGCTAACATAGATATGTGGGTGATTGCAACTATTAGTAAATATTTGTAAATCAGTGAATAAACTAGACTTTAGTGGGGATACACTTTCTCTCGAACAATTTACCTCGAATCAAGTCGGTTTCTCTCGAACACCAACAAGCACGCAAATAAGAACAACCTACGCTTTAGTCCATTCACTCTCTAGAGCTTAATGTGTGGAAAAGGGTTTAGGATTCACTCTCTCAAGCTGAACCCATGACATCCCAATACCCATATACCATCAATTCCGTAATTTTGGTTTTAGAATCTCTCTCTCGAGCAAGTCAAAAACACGAAGGTAGAATTGCATTTGCAACTACAACCCTTTAAATTAAACCACAATTACTGAATGAAATCACTTCTAAACAACAGTTAAACTAACACTTAGTAATACCTACAAGCTAAATCAACCCTTAATCATATAATCACTCCCCAAGAATTGGAGTTTTAGCTAGACATCATAAAAAGATAGAAATCGTTACCAAATTGTGTTTCCATGAATAGGGTACGATTAATTTCATCTTTAAAAAGGACCAAATTGAAGAATGTAGAAGACCCACTTTCAATTTCTCAAAAATGGAAAGTTTCAATTCTTCAAAGCTAAAGAAAAGTTTTGTCTTAATACTCAGAGTTCAAACTCAAAAATTACTCTAATGAATGTTCAGAATAAAATTTGATACTAAGCATAATGTTTAAGAATATATTTATAGTCGCCAAAAATATGTTGCAAAGGACCATTCGACGTAGTAAGTCGGGCTCGCGGATCAACTCGGTGATCCGCCCTTTGGCCAAGTTCATCGCCTTTCTACTTTGGCTTTCAGCATCCCAAAGTTCTGTTACTTTAGGCGATCCAACACTGTATCGCTGTCAAATTGATTTTCTCCTTCAGGGCTTGGTACACTGAAACTTTAGGTGGTCAAAAGGTCATTAGGCAACTTGCCAAAGGGACTCAGCGATCACCAGACCTTCATTTCTTTGCTCTTTCAACTCGCTTCATTTGTTTTTTCAAGTTAGTGTCCATGCTTTGTTCCTCGATCCAAACACCTAGAAATCAAGGGTATTACATCAGTTATTGGCACAAAACAAGTATTTTGTTCTATCCAAATGAAACCCTAAATGAGTCCAAATCGTGGATTCGTCACGACCCCGTAAACGAGCACGGGGCATTGTAATAATTGAGGGAGCATTTTCTTCCACAAAAAAGGCAAAAATGCACCTCCGAAAGGAGATAAAGGCACGGGCAAAATGCCCATAGCTGAGAGACAGGAGCACAAAATGTCCGTTGAAAAGGCTAAATTACTCTTACCAAGTTGATGGCTAAACAATTTTGTAACTGTTCTTATCTTTTCATGATGTTCGGATAAAACCCCAATTCTTGGGGTGTGATCATGTGATTATTGGTTGAATTAGTATATGGGTATTGTTAATTACTAGTTTAAATGCTATGTTGAAGTGGGTTTGATCATTAGCTGAGGTTTAATTTATGAATTGTAGTTACAAATGCAGTTCTAATTTTGTGTTCGTAGCTTGCTCGAGAGAGAGGGTTTTGAACCAAAGCTTTTGATTAATGGTTTGTAGGTATTGGGTTGATCTGGGTTCAGCTCGACAAAGTGAATCCTAAACTCAATCCTACCCATCTTGCTTGAGAGAGAAGATGTATTAAGGTTTTGGATTGTTCTTAGTTGCTATGCTTGTTGATGTTCGAGAGAAATCACTTGAAGCGAAATAGTTGTTCGAGAGAAAGCTATTTCAATTATAGTCTAGCCTACCCACTGATATTTAGCTATTTACTAGTAGTTGCAATTACCCATATATCGAAATTTGTCTATAATCGATCACATCCCGATAATTCTTCTCCTTATTGTTATTTCAAATTCTTTATGATTGTGCTGTAGTTGATGATTGAAAACCTAAACCCCCCATTTGACATTCGTGTCAACCCTTTTGAGTTGCTTATATGTCCTTTTTTCGATAATTTCTATTCCTATAGCTTATTAGATCACATTTGTACTTCCAAATTGAATTTGAATACGTACCACTCCCTGTGGGATTCGACCCCAACTCTTCGTTGGGTTTTATACTGCTTAACGATCGTTTACACCTAGAATTGGATAAGGTATGCTTGAAACGTTAATCACTGACCAACGGCCCTGGACCACGGACCGTGGCCTTACCTACGCTCCGTAGGTCCCAGCGTGGGTGGACCCTTAGCTGGATTTATGGACTGCTTCTGGGGAAGGCTGCAAGTGGCCATCCATAGACCACCAGAACAAACTGTGGGTCACCCTACGGTCCGAAGGTGGAGCCCATCGGTGGCACTGCAACTTCTAAAACCTGCAGTTTGGTAGTTATAGCATACGGGATGCTACATTATCTCCCGCTTGAGAAAAGTCGTCCTCGTATAAAAACTAAACTAGCTGAAGATGGAGGGAAAGAGCTACAAACCCTACCACAAATTACTAGAAGCTGATTTATGACTGTACTAAGTTCCAAGAACATGCAAATACATTGAAAATTCAAGAACAACTGAAGGAACAAGATATTAAGAATGAAGCTACACATGAATGACTGAAAAACTGGAGAGGAACTATTACCTCAAGTTGGAGTGGAATCAGAAGGAAAGAGATGAGGATACTTGGCCTTCATGGCTGCTTCTACTTCCCAAGTAGCTCCCTCTACTGACTGACTCCTCCACAAAACTTTAACTGAAGTAACTTCTTTGTTTCTCAACCTTCGAACCTGACGATCAAGAATCTCAACTGGCACATCCTTCTAAGTGAGGCTTTCCTTCACAGCCACACTCTCTAAAGGTACTATGGATGTTGGATCACCCACACACTTCTTCAACAACGAAATGTAAAAGACTTGATGGACTGCTGCTAGTTCTGCGGTAGCTCTAACTCATAATCCACTTTACCAATTCTTTTCAAGATCTTGTAAGGGCCTATATATCTAGGACTAAGCTTCCTTTTCTTGCTAAATCTCATCACCTCCTTTATAGGTGACACTTTCAGGAAAACCCAATCATCAACTTGGAACTCCAAGTCCTTTCTCCTTACGTCTGCATAGGACTTCTGGTGACTTTGGGCTGTCTTAAGTCTATCTCTGATGAGCTGCACTTTTTCCATAGCATCATGAACTGAATCTGGCCCTATCAAGGCTGCCTCACCTACTTCAAACCAACCAACTGGAGGTCTACATCTACGCCCAAACAATGCCTCATAAGGGGTCATCTGAATACTGGAATGGCAACTGTTATTGTAGGCGAACTCTATAAGAGGAAGGTGATCATCCCAACCACCCTTGAAGTCGATCACAATCTCTCAACATGTCCTCTAAGGTTTGAATGGTATGCTCTGCTTGACCATCCATCTGTGGATGAAATGTTGTGTTATGATTAACCTGGGTACCAAGACCTTTCTAAAATCATTTCCAAAATAAGAGGTAAAGTGAGGACCTCTATCTGAGATGATAGACAAAGGAACCCCATCCAACCTGACTATCTCATTAATGTAAAGCTTGGCATATTCCTCCGCCAAATCTATAGTCTTGATAGCCAAAAAGTGCACAAAACCCAAATGGAGTCATGTTGTCTGCGAGTACGAGGTAGACCTGTGATGAAGTCCATGTTTATCACTTCCCACTTCCACGTAGGAATCTGAACCTCTTGAGTCATACCCCATGGTTTCTAATGTTCTACCTTAACCTGCTGACAATTAGGACACTTAGCCACAAAATCTGCTATATCCCTCTTCATGCCATTCCACCAAAAGACTTTCGGTAGATCACAATACATCTTAGTGGCACCTGGATGAATGGAGTTGTGGGATTCTGAAAGGATCTACTGTCTCAACTCACCCACCTTAGGAACACATAAATGACCCTGGTAGAGAAGCACACCATCTTCTCCTTGGGAGAAAACCTCAACTTTGTACTCATGAACTGCACCCTTTAATTAAAGCAATATAGGATCACTATCTTGGTTTTCCTTAACCTCCACTACCAATGAAGATTCTGACACATTCTGAACTGTTACACAATCATTGATATGCTCATAAGGCAAACTCCTAAGCGAGCAAGCCGGTAAACATCCTTCGCTAATTCCTTCATTTTTTCGTCGACATGTGCTACACTATCCATAGATAGTCTACTAAGAGAATGATCTACTACATTGGCGTTGCCAGGATAGTAAAGCACATTTATGTCATAGTCCCTGTGGAACTCAAGCCATCTCCTCTGTCAAAGATTCAACTCTTTCTAGGTGAAAACATACCGAAGGCTCTTATGGTCTGTAAACACATCTACGTGAACACCATACAAGTAGTGTCTCTAAATCTTTAGGGCAAACACTACGGCTGCAGGCTCGAGGTCATGAGTCAGATAATTCTTTTCATGCACCTTAAGTTCTCTAGAAGCATAATCTATAACCTTACCTCAATGCATCAACACACAAGATAGGCTGACTCTGGATGCATCACAATAGATAACATAACCGTCTGAACCCTCTGGTAGAGTAAAAAAATGAGTTGTAGTCAACCTAACTTTTAGTTCAGAGAAGCTCTTCTCACACTTATCTGATCACTGAAACTTAACCTTTTTCCGAATTAACTTAGTCAATGGAGAGGCTATGGATGAAAATGCTTCAACAAACCTTCTTTAATAACCAGCCAAACCCAAGAAACTTCTGATCTATGTAGGAGAGGTGGGTCTGGCCGTTGCTTTACTGCCTCTATTTTCTGAGAATCCACTCGGATCCCTTTGCTAGATACTATATTCCCAAGGAAAGCAATAGATTGCAACCAAAACTCACATTCGCTAAACTTAGCAAACAACTGGCGATCTTTGAGAGTTTACAGGACAACCCTCAAATGATTCACATGTTCTTTCTCATTCCTAGAGGAAATGAGGATATCATCAATACAAACAATAACGAACAAGTCCAAATACTACTTGAACACCCTGTTCATCAAATCCATGAAAACTGCAGGAGCATTAGTTAGTCCAAAAGACATAACTACAAATTCATAATGACCATACCGAGTTCTGAAGGCTTGTTTTGGGATGTCACTATCTCTGATTCTGAGCTGATGATAATCGGATCTGAGGTCTATCTTTGAAAAATGACTAGCACCCTGAAGTTGGTCAAACAAGTCATCAATCCTAGGGATAGGGTACTTATTCTTGATTGTGATTTTGTTCAACTGCCGATAGCCAATGCACATCTTGCGAGAACCATCTTTCTTCTTACAAACAACACTGGTGCACCCTATGGGGAAATACTAGGCCTGATGAAGCCCTTATCTAGAAGGTCTTTCAATCGCTCTTTCAATTCCTTAAGCTCAGTTGGAGTCATTATGTAAGGAGGAATAGAAATAGGTTGGGTATCTGGAAGGAAATCAATTCCAAAGTCAATTTCCCTTTCGGGAGAAACTCCGGGAAGATCTTCTGGAAACACTTCAGGGAACTCATTTACTACATGAATTGACTCAAGAGTTGGGGTTTCAGAGTTATAATACTTAACCCAAACAAGATGATAGATATACCCCTTGGAAATCATCTTTCTTGCCTGAAGGTAAGAAATGAATTGACCCATAGGCACTGAGCTACCACCCTTCCATTCTAGGATTGGCTCACTTAGAAACTGGAAACGAATGATCCTAGTTCTACAATCGACTGAGGCATAAAAGGAATGTAACCAATCTATGCCTAGAATGATATAGAAGTCTACCATTTCTAACTCCATTAGATCCGCTGAGGTGAATTTCTGAGAGATTGTGACAGGGAAATTTCTGTATACCCGTCTAGCTATAACTAGGTCATTCACTAGAGTAGAGACTGAGACGGGTTCAGAGAGAGTTTCTGGATTAACATCGAATTTGACGGCTATATAAGGAGTTAGAAAGGAAAGAGTAGTCCCTGGATCTAAAAAACATAAACATCTAAGTTAGAGACTCATAATGTACCACTGACCACATCAGGAGAATCTTCCTGGCGAGCCTTAACAACATACAACTTGTTTTGGCGCTGACCACCACCTGTACCAGATGAGTTACCCTACTGAGTCGGGCGACCTGCTGGTGCTGCTAAAGTTGTGGACTGAGCTCTACCATTATTAGCTCCTTGACCTTGTTTAGAAGAAGGACAATCTCTCAACTCGTGATCAGACTGACCACACCCAAAGCATCCTTCCTTTCCTGCTAGACACTTGCTCAGATGGTTCTTACCACACTTAGGAAAAATTTGGTAGGTTCTAGTACCTGAAACACTCCCCTAAGACTTAGAGCCCGATGCCCTACCTTTCTAATCCTGCCAAAACCTGGAGGATGGAGCACTAGCTGATGAAGGTGCTGGGGCTGAAGACTTTTGCTGAACTTGCGAGCGATTTCCACTACCCGATTTCTGTTGAGGATACTCATAGTTTCCTGTCCTAGCCTTTTTGTTTTCCTTAGCTTGCTCCCTAAGCTTATCTCCCTTAACCTGCTGAGCATGAGTCATGAGCCTTGAGATGTTCATATTTTCCAACAACATAACATTTCTACACTCTATTTCCACTAAGTCAGATACCCCATTCAAAAACTTGTTCATTTTAGCCTTGGAAGCGGCGACCATGTGGGGAGCATACCTGGAGAGTTGGGTGAGCTTGAGTCTGCACTCTTGGACTGACATGTTACCCTGCCTCAAATTCATGAACTCCTGAGATTTTGCCTCCCTCAACTCTCTTGGGAAGAACTTATCTAGAAAAGTCTCACTAAAGCACTCAAGTGATAGGAGCTGCATTCGTACCCCTATTTTCTTTCCATTGAGTAAACCAAATGTGAGCTACATCTTTAAGCTAGTAAGATGCCAACTTAAACCTATCATTACTAGTCACTTGCATCACTCCAAAGATCTTCTTGACCTCATCTATGAAGTTTTGGGGATCTTCTCCAACTTGCGAGCTTAAAAACTCAGGCAAATTCATCCTAACAAAATCACTAACTCTAGCTGCAGCTGACCCAACATTAGTATTAATAAGAACATGGGCTTGCTGATTGTTCTAATTAGTCACACTCTGAGCCAATAGTTGGATAGCGTTTTGAAACTCTGCATTTGAGACTTCGTGATCTGGGACTGGAGGGGCTGAGTTAGCATTGTGGGCAATCACATTCCTTGCATAAGCTCTACGATGAGGCATGATCTGAAATGCAAATTGACGAGTTAGAAGGTAGATCATACCCAAACATGATAAAAATAACAAGAAAGTGAAGTTTGCTTAAAACGATTCATAGCCTTCCTACCCATTAGATGTGGTGCACTTCACACCCATGAAAAGGACTCTACTTAATGCGGCTTTTTAGACATCATAGGACATTCAAACCTAATGCTCTGATACCAAGTTTGTCAATCCCCGAAGCTACCCCTAGGATGTGGACACAGGACCTAGGATCATAAGTGACCCCAAGCAAAGCCTGAGCTGGCAAAATCTGAGAGTTTAATAACAAATGAAATATCAGACTCCAAGCTAAAACTGAATCTAACTATGTTTGAAACAAAGCCTCAACTAGAGATGCTAGGACATTCCCCAGCTAAATCTAGCAAAAACTGATATTAAAGACTGAAAGTAAAAAGATAATCATGTCAATCGTCCTCGAAAAATGAGGAATCACCACTGATGCTTCTTAACTGAAGATCGGGAACCGATCTATTCGTCATCTGACTACTGAGGACCTGGACCTACATCACGAGAAGATGTAACATAGAGTATGCGTTAGTACTTGAAAGGTACTGAAGATGCTGGATAGAATAAAGCTGAACAATATACATAACTGAACAAAGCATATAACTAAGCAATGATGTAATATAAACATGATACTATACTGGAAATACTAAACATGAACTAACTGAATGCAATGACCAAGTTTATACACGCTGAAACTCAATACTGAACTGTATCTGATAACCTGATCACTACACTAGAATTTGATAGTAGGAGCTACTAATAATCGACATAAAGCCACATGAGCTAAATGTGGAGTCCGATGTATACACTCCATCGAGAGGGCCCAATATACCGTGCTAGAGGTATAGAGGCATGAGTGGCACGATCACTAAAATGTAATGCACACAAATGAGACTTATCAACCTATGGGGGCACGTAGTTCTGGGACTATAAGGGTGAATGACCCTAGTACAACTCGGTATTAAGTCTACTCCCAACTAATTATGTAAATAACACATTATGACTGATTTTCTGTAATACTGGTTAGCTCAAAATATTGACATGCTAATTGAAAATGCAACATTAATGTACTAATAATGAAACATTCGTAATTGGAGCATGTATAACTGAATAAATTGACCTAATATATGTAATTCATGAACTAAACGAATCTATACAACTAGGGTTCTGAATTTCATGAAAGAACTTAAGGAACAACATGATACTCTGATTTGGATCATTCTAATAACTAAAACCCCACAATTTCTAACTTTTAAGAAATCCTAGGTCTAGATAATATCAAGGGAATCGAGATTCTGACTGAAATCTAGGGACCTAATTGGTGAAAGGAACCCACTAGTGAAATACCACATACTTGGTGATGAAATTCACGGAGAGATCTTTCGATTTCGGGGGTGGAACTGATGAAAACCTTGTTGCGTTTTCCTAAAGGGATGCTTGACTTTTCTCCCTATTTTGCTCTAAGTTTCACTTGATTTCGGTGAATGATTGATTATGTTAGGTTCTAATTTAGTTTCTAGGCTAAAACTAACCAAAATTACGTAGTTTAGGGGTTAAACGTCGTTGTTTAGGTCTCCAACGCATAGGGAAAAGACCAAACGATCCCTGACTTAAAATCTATCGGGGTCACAGACGGTCCGTCTTGGTGACCATCGATGGGGGGTTCTTGGACTAAAAGTTGGGGGCTGACCCACGACCTTGGACCACAAATCATGGCCTGACCTATGGTCTATAGGTCCCGACGTGGGTGGACCCTTAGCTGGATATGTGGACTGCTTCTAGGGAGGGCTGCAGGTGGCCATCCATGGACCACTAGAACGGACCGTGGGTCACCCTACAGTCTGTGGGTGGTGCCCATCGGTGGCACCTGCAACTTCTGAAACCTGCATTTTTGTAGTTCTAGCATATGGGCTGTTACAGGAAAAATCAGAGTAGAAGACTCTATTCAAGATTCTTCTTCAAGGTAAGTCTTTATCCAAGAATTCCATTCTTTCCAACTCAAATTCCTCCATACAATTATGAATCGCTAATGAAAATCATAATCTTGGTCATAGAGATTTCAAGAAACTAATTCAATAATCTCAAGAAAAGTTTTCTGGATTGTTTACCTTCAAGATAGGGTTTCAAGGCTTTAAATCAAGTTCTTATTCAAGATTCTTCAAGAAACTTGTTCTTCCAGGTATGTAAGGCTATCATAGTGTTGGACTAGTTCGTACTCACGCCCTACATGTACTTTCAAATAAATAAAAGAGTACTCTAGGATTCTATCCCTAGATTTGGGTATTCTTCAGATAAGTTGATTTTGAGTTCTTGAGTTCCAGATTCTTTTTGATATTCTATTCCTAATAGTTGAATTGCTATATGTTATGCATTAAGATTCTTGAGTTGATTTGTTCATCTGTGAATTTAGTATTTTTGAGATGAGTAATATCGTTTAGTTCTGAGTACTGAGTTTCCATATTGCTATAAAGATCCCTGAGTTAAGTCGTTCATGTCCATAATTCCGCATGAACCCTATGAATTGAGTTATAAATCTTGAGAATCTTTATAAAGCCAACACTTGAGTTTTAAATGTGTGTTTGATGAAGTAAGATGAGCTTTGAGAAAGAGTTTCTAAAACATGATTAGTATGACAATCAAGTATGACATCAATGTTTAAGCAATATGGTATCTAGTTATGCCATCAATGTTTATGCAGTATGACTTCCCGAGTCATCAATGATCATATCACAATATGATTTTGATATATTTTTGAGAAAGAGTTTTCAAATATGAATTGAGTAAGAGTATAATGGAACTAAGGGCCTGTTTGGAAAGTCACCCTGGTAATTAGATTTGGTGTAATTGGGTGTAATTACACTGTCTATCCTGTTTGGTTGGACAGGTAATTGGTGTAATTGGCAGGAGGTAATTACACTCTCCAATTCATAGGAATGCTGTGAATTGCTGGTAATTACACCAACCAGCTGATCACTTTTTAATTTCTTCTTTTTATTTCGATTTTTATTTTTTTTTTTAATTTTTTTTATTTCTATTATTTTAATTTCTTTTTTATTTTTATTATTCTAAAAATTTCTAAAAGTTTATTTTTTATTCGGGAAAGGGCCAAAGATACCCTTCAACTATCTGAAAAAGTTCAAATTACCCCTCGTTCATGTATTGGGTTAAAAATACCCTTCAGTCTACCTTTTGGGTTCATTTTTACCCTAAAATGAATAGCCTTCTTTTAAATTATTATAATTAATATTTTTATTATGTGGCGTCTTCCTATTGGATAAAATGAAGTCCCAACCCATCAATTTTTTTTAACCCACCCCTACCCATGACCCAGACCCAACAAAAAGATATATTTCTTTCTTCCTTAGAACCTAATAACCTCTTTTTCCTTCTTTGTAACTTATTAATGTCTTTCCCATAATTGCAGCAAAAAAACTACACTTAAAACTATAAAAAACAACACAAAACTTGGAACAAAGCAGCTTCAAAGCTGCACCAAACAACAACTCAATTCAACAAACAATACTACACCAAAACTAATAAAATAAGAAGCAAAAAACAAGTTAAAACTGCATGGATTAAAAAAACTTAATCAAAATTTGATAATAAACAACACCAAAACCGGTCAAAAAATGAAGATAAAGTTTGTCCCAATTTACTTCATTAACGCACATTATAATGAAACTTGCTGATTATACTAAGTTCGAAAATATAAGAACATTAACGCGGGAGGGACTAAGGAGATGGTTTCTTTTACTTCTTTTTGATGGTCTTTTAGTTGGATTTGGGTCATGGCCTTGTGGTTGTGTCGGGGCACATTGAAAGAAATTGAAGGGTTGGGTATTTGATTTTGTCCAATAGGAATATACCATGTAATAAATAGCAATAATAATTATAATAACTATAAAAAAAAAGGTTTTTCGTTTTTAAGGGTAAAAATGAACCAAAAGGTAGATTAAAGGGTATTTTCAACCAAATATATGAATGAGGGTATATTTGAACCTTTCCAAATAGTTGAAGGGTATTTTTCGTTTTTTATTTTATCTTTTACATTTTATTTTCTTCTCATTATCAACCTTACTTCACGTGATTCTATGCAATTTTTTTGTATTTTCTATTTCTTTATGCCATGCTTATTTTCATATTGGCATAATTTTATTAGTATTCTAATTTTTAAATTAAAATTGAGTGTATTGTTAAGTAAGGTTATAGACTTACGTTTTTGATTTTTTTTTAAAAATCATATTCATGTATGCTATGTTAAAATTTGTGATAAGAGTATTATGTTAATTTTTTTGTTTTGAATTTATAATTTATGTTATATTCTTAGTTTCATTTGTTTTAGTAATTAATATTGAATTCACATTGCAAGTCATTTTTTAATTAGACTTGATATATTATCTTTTTATCCAATATTTTAATAATTTATGACATTTTATTTATATATTAATCTTTTTTATCAAACATGTATTTCACGATGTTCGTAGAAAATTCATACTTTTAGTTCTTATGATCAATTTAATTGAAATATATTAATTTTAAAAAATTTAGATCAATTATTTTTTCATAATATTAGTTATGAACATATGTTTATTAATTAACATATTTTCAAAAAAATAATATATATCTTAAATATTTAATTTAATATATCATTTATAAAGTTTTATTTCTAGTATAAATTTTAAATAGTTAAAGTAGAGCACCAGAGGCCTGGTGGTATGGCTCAGAATATAGAACTTCCGGAATGGAAGTGGGAGATGACAAATATGAATTTCATCATTGGTTTACCAAGATCTCACTGGCAGGACGATTCTATTTGGGTGATTGTTGATAGAATGACTAAATCAACCCACTTTTTAACGGTAAAGACTACCCATTCAGCAGAAGATTATGCCAAGTTGTATATCCAAGAGGTAGTCAGACTTCATGGGGTTTCGGTATTGATTATTTTAGATAGAGGCGCACAATTTACTGCACAATTTTGGAAGTCATTCCAGAAAGGCTTGGGCTCGAAGGTTAACTTAAGTACTGCTTTTCATCGTCAGAATGATGATTAAGTAGAGTGCACCATTAAAACTTTAGAAGATATGTTGAGGGCTTGTGTGCTCGATTTCAAAGGTAATTGGGATGATCACCTACCTCTCATTGAGTTTGCTTACAACAATAGTTACCACTCGAGCATCCAATTGGCTTTGTATGAGGCTCTTTATGGGAGAAGATGCAGATCTCCTATTGGATGGTTTGAAGTTGGTGAAGCTAGGTTGATAGGACCATACTCAGTTCACCAAGCTATGGAAAAAGTGAAAGTTATTCAAGAGAGATTGAAAACAGCGCAGAGTCGTTAGAAATCCTACACTGATGTTAGGAGAAGAGACCTAGATTTTGAAGTAGATGATTGGGTTAACTTGAAGGTTTCACCCATGAAGGTTGTTATGAGATTTGGTAAGAAGGGGAAGATTAGTTCCCAATATATTGGTCCTTACAAAATATCCAAGAGGATCGGTAGGGTAGCTTATGAGTTAGAGCTACCACAAGAGTTAGTAGCGGTTTATCCATTATTCCACATTTCTATGTTGAAGAAGTGTATGGGCGATCCTTCACTTATCATACCTACGGAAGACATTGGTATTAATGATAGGTTGTCGTATGAGGATATTACTGTTCAGATTCTAGATTGCCAAGTTCGCAAGTTGAGGATGAAGGAAGTAGCATCAGTCAAAGTTCTATGGAGAAATCAGTTTGTTGAGGAACCTACTTGGGAAGCTGAGGAGGATATGAAGAAGAGATACGCACATCTCTTCGAATCCGAAGAATTTCCAAATTAAGGTACTAATCCTTTTCTTGGATTTCATTTTAAGTTGGCATGTTGTATTTACATTTTTCTTGTTGGGTGTTTGAGCTAGGTGTTAGATGTTACGCCTTAGCCTACTAAGAGTAATCTCATTCGAGGACGAATGTTCCAAAGGGGAAGATATTGTAACACCCCGCTTCTTTAAAGAACTAAAATTAGAAAGAAACCATTTTTTTGAAATAATCAAAATTGGAAAGTATGAACAATTTAAGCTAAGTATGAGTTTTGGGTCAACTTCAAACGACCATAACTCCTATCTCAGAATGATTTAGGTATGATACAAGATACCAGAGGAAAGATATTTGAATTATCTTTCCAACGCCGTTGATTTTGCTCAGTTTCAAGTTTGTATGAGGGAGATATCCCCATTTGAAGTTGGGCTGTCTAGATAAGGAAAGTAAAAACCAGATTTTAGAAGGGTGTTATGGTATTTTCTATACCCACTTGATTTAATTCGTGTTTAGTGAATTAATTAGGGTCGAAACTGAATTGGTTCAGTTTGCACAATTGAAAATTGACGCTAGAGCCTTAGAGAGAAGAACTCAAGAGAGAAGAGAAGAGAAGAGGAAAATCAAGATTCGTCGTCTTCGTAAGGAATTGATTGCGGATTTCGTCAAGGATTTGATCCTACGAGGTATGTGAGTTCACATAGCATTGGGTTCGTTTACCCACGAACCAAACATGTTTATTTTGGTATGATTTTCATCCTAAAAGACTGAGACTTTGATGTTCTTGAGTTGTATTCTTGAATTACTTTCATTCTTGAATTTGGGATGATATTGACGAGTTCTTGAGAGTTTAAGGTCGATTGTTAGAGTTGTTTTGAGTTAGATTCTTCTTTACATGTGCTGGATATCTGAATTTAAAGAGGAATTGAGAAAAAGAATCAAATTTAGGTGAATTGGGGTTAGAAAATGAAGAAGGAACAAGTCGAGCAAATCTGGGTACCAGGTTCGCGACGCAGACATAATTGACAAAATTTTCTCCACGTCGCGGAGTGGTCACAGACCGTTCTGCCTCAAAAGTTATTTCGCGACAAAATAATTAAATGTATCTACGCGTCGCGGACTTGCTTCCAAATAATGATTTCTTAATCGTTTCTCATGTTTAACTATCTGAAAACACTCCTAAACATCATAAGATCTTTCATATCACAAATCACAATCCTTTAATCCATAAATTCAAATTCAAGGAAAGTTAAGAGCCAAGTCAAGAGAAATTCATAGAGTCTTTCACAAGTCTTTTACAAATGTATTAACTTTGTTTTAAGACCTGAGTTTTGAGTTGAGTAAAAAGAAAAGATTGAAGTTCATTTCTTCAAAAGAGTATATCGGGACTATGTATTCCCAAAGAGTAAAATGTTTTCACATATAAACATGAAAGGAAACTCAGATTTCCAAAAGAGCCTTCGAGCTAGTTTTCAGTAAAGAGTAATGCTTTCACAATTAAGCAAGAGAGGAAACACTAATTTCCAAGAGAGCCTTCGGGCTAGTTTTTGAGTAATTATCTCAAACCACAGAGTTATGTTTTTAAACATAAGACCTAGTATCATATTTTGGGAGTAGTATTGAGCACCGATATGGGGGAGAGTTCTGACAACTCCCATCCCCCATAAACCATGTAGCCACCATGGGTAGAAAAAGGGTCATACTTTTTGGATGATTCCTTAGTGATTTTTAGCATAGACTAGTGGATCCACTTAGTAGTCAGGTTCTATACCTTAGGCAAGGTATAGGACGGCCCTGGCAGTGTGAGGCAAAATGTTGTGTCATCACAATAGCTCTTAAGTGATGATTTTCGGTTAGAGAAACACCCACGAAAGTATTTTGTATTATTATATACACATAGTTACTTGTATTTTTATATACATCCAGAGTTTATGTTGTATATTTACATACATACAGAGTTACTATTGTATTTCTAAATACACAGAGTTGTTATCCATGTTTTAAAAAGATTGCACTTATTTATACTGCTTTATATTGAAATGAGTTCAATTCAGTTGAGTTGAGTTGAGACCAGATTTGTTCTTTCAATTCCTTTCAAGCTTATGTCTTGTTTTAGATTTTCCCTCGTATGCTTGTACATTCAATGTATTGATGCCAGCTGGCCTGCATCTTTATTTGATGAAGATTCAGGTAACCAGGATCAGCATCCAGCGCATTGTTGATCCAGTTGAGCTTCAGAGTTGTTGGTAAGCCTCCTTGTTTCTGGAGGATCCCTCTTTTTATTACTTTATCATTTTAGTTCATTAAGACGTGGTAGGTCTTGTCCCGACGACCATCTCAGTTGTTTGAGGCTTAAATAGGCAGTAGTTGATGTTAGTTCTTCAGTCTTTCCATTTTTGTTTTGATGTTTTGAGACTTGAGTTGCCATCTTGGCTAATTAAATATTTCTTTTAATACATTCTAAGTTTATTTCATTAGTTACCATTTGAGACTATTTTCTTGTGTTTAAGTCTTCCGCTGAGTAGTAAGCAAGGCCAAGGGTTCACTTGGGGCTAAGAATGGTTCTCGAGTGCCAGTACCCGCCCAGGGTATAGGCTCGAGGCATGAAAAACTTAGTATCAAAGCATAGAGTTCAAGAATCCTAGGGAGTCTATGAAGTTGTGTCTTTAGAGTCTAAGTTATCGGTGTGAAGCATGCCGATATACCGTCAGTTTACAGTATTTTTAATACATTTCACTTAAGAGTTGTGTATGTCTAGGGCCATTTTGTATTTATTTTTATGTATTTTTCTCATGTTTGCAGGAAATATGTTCAGACGTGGAAATTAAGAGACACAACTGAAGGATGTGCATAAAAGGGCATCTATGGAGGTGATCCACAGACCGTTGGTCCATTCACGTTCTGTAGATGGGTGTCATAGATAGGCAGGCAAGGATTGAAGGAAAATCAGGGAATTATTGACCAAGTGTGGAACCACGATTGCAATCGACGGACCGTAGATTGATCTACAGACCGTACTGCTGATCCGTCAAATGATTTAGAGAGTGGTTCCAGTACCTGATTTTGAAGATTCTAAGTATGGAGCTACGGAGGAGGATCCACGGACCGTAGATCAATCCATGGTCCGTACTGGTGCTCCGTCGTTTGGTTTAGAGATTTGAAGATTTTGAAGTTAGAAATTTTCCCAAGTCCTGAGTCACGGAAGGGACCTACAGAGCGTCGATCAATCTATGGTCCGTAGGTCAGTATCGTCAATCGAAACCACATCCTGAAACATTATTTCCTTATATCGTTTCCTTTTTAGTAAGGAATTTGTTTTTTATATATAGGGCATGTAAACCTCATTTTTGAGAGTTAGACTTTATTATTTGAGTTCTAGTTGTTGGCTTTGGAGATTAACTTGCAACTTTAGCAATTCTTCATTTTCTAAGTTTGTTTTGAAGATTTTGGTTTGGAAATTCAAGTTGAAATTCTGGGTTTACCATTCTCATTACGTAAGTTCATGATTTCTTCTTCTAAAAATATGAATTGTGTTCTTACTAATATGGGTAACTAAATCCACAACTAGGGTTGTGGGAACCATGAGCGATTAAGAAAGTATGAATAGTAACTAAGCAATTCTTGAATAGTGTTGTTGCATGCATTGATAATTCTTTCATTTAGAAATCTTTTTAACGAATGCACGCGTTAGAACTCGCGTTGTTGCTACTTGCCGGACCAAGGAGGTAGTTAATAAGAAAAGAATTATCAACATAGATTTACTGTGATACTATCTAATAAGCTAATGTCGATTGGTGCGAGGGTGAAAACTAAGCCATACATCGATGTGATGTCTAATATGAGGTAGAGGTAAGGGTTAGTAAATTATACATACGTAGCCGGACCAAGGTGCGAGGTGAAATTCTCTAGATGCCAGACCAAGGATTTAAAGATACCTAACTTATCACTTTGCATGTAATACACTAGGAAATGATTGATATTACTAGGATTACCGCGTTATGAGCTTATGGGGAACATGTAAACCCTAGTTACTTTCACATCTTGATAACAACTAAAGTTTGAATCTTGCTCATTGATTACTTACATAAGTTCCTGAATTTGTTTCACAAATCCCCTTTCCCTTAATTACTTGTTTTTAGAAATAAATTGACTAAACAAATATAATCCTTGGTTAAGGTTAAGTCTAAACCATATTCCTCGTGGGATCGATCCCAACCTACAAGTTGGGTTCTTTACTTGATAACGATCGCTTATGCTTCTTTAGGGAGGTGTAATTTGAGCGTATCAAATTTTGACGCCGCTGCCGGGGATTTTGGCTTTTAGATTAAGTTTAACTACGTTATTTAACTTTAGTAAAATATTTCCTAATATTACGTTTTTCTTTTGTTTTTGTCTCTCTTCGGTTCCTACTTTAGTGTATGCCAAGTACACAGAGTCAAAGAGAACCACTTACTCCCTACGATCCAGAACTGAACAAAACTTTGTGGAGAATGAATAATCAAGGAGTGCCAGCTAATCCTATCGGAGGAGAAGTAGGTGATGGTGTTAGGTTGCAGCATTCGAGGGTTGGTGATGAGAATAATCAGATTCAATCTGAGAATCTATTGAGAGATGCAGTGAGGGTACATGATCAACCAGGGGCAAGACTTCATGATAACTATAGGGTCAACTTTAACGCTGTTGAATCTGACGGACCTCTTGTCCTACCTCCTCTACCTTCAGGGAATACCTTTGTAGTGACTAGCAGTTTGATGCAGATGCTTACAGAAAGAGGCTTGTTTGCGGGTTTGGCATCAGAAGATCCACATGCGCACGTAACCAAGCTAAGGAGAGTTTGCAAAATTTGTTTGGGTCGATCGGATTTGGACATGGATGTCATTGGATTGAGAGTATTCCCTCTATCATTGACCGGCGATGCTGCTGTGTGGTTTAATAAGCTTCTTTATAACTCAATCTATACATGGGAACAATTGACTGATGCGTTCTTAACAAGATTCTTTCCAGTGTCCAATAAGCTGAACCACAAAGATAAACTCAACAATTTTGTAGCACTACCTCGAGAGTCCGTGAGTAGTTCTTGGGACATGTTTACTGCTTTCATACGAGGTGTTTTGAATCACAGTATTGATAATGAGTCGCTAAAGGAATATTTCTACCGAGGTCAGGATGACAACAATAAGATAGTGCTTGATACTATTGTTGGAGGTTCATATGGTGAGTGTAATTTTGAGCAGATTGCAAAGAAACTAGAGAAGATCTCTCAGAATAACAAAGCTTAGAGCACTAGAAAGTTGGAGACTCGGAGGAACACGTTTACCGTTCATACTACAAACAACCAGTCTGCAGAGGAGATTCGAGAGGATATGGCTCAGATGAGGACTGAACTAGGGTTGGTTTTGAAGCATGTGAGCGAAGGTGCGGAGAAGGTAAATGCTGTGAATTATTTGACTAGGAATCCACCACCGGTTGAGGAGTGTTGCTATAAGAAGGATGCTTATGCGGTCAATGATTAGACGGGGGGTTTTAGACCAAACAACCAACGTTCCAATACGGATAATTGGCGCCAAGGTCAAGGAAACTAAGGTCGAAACTATGGAAACTACAACCGAGAGGGTCAATATGTCCGGGATGGGAACTTTAATCACAACAACTACTACAATCGAAATAACTATGGCAATAGAAATGATTGGGTTGGACCTCATGTTCCCCCTCAAAGTCGGGAATCTGGTCCTAGGGAAGCTGGAAGTAATATGTCACGTATTGAGGATATGATGTAGAAGATAGTGAGGTGGTTTGATTCAACTGATGAGAATGTGAAGGAGATGAGAAATGACTTATCTGGCATTGGTCAAAAAGTTGATGACCATGCAGTGTCAATCAAACATCTTGAGCAGCACATGACTCAGTTGTCAACTATAGTAAATCCACGTCAACCTGGAACTCTTTCGAGTAACACCATCTAAATTCCAAAGAATAATAGGCATTGTATGGCAGTTCTACTCGAGGGGTAAGCAAACCATTGGTCCACCTATTTCGTCTGGGTGGAAATTGAGGATGGTAAAGATGACGATGTGGTCGAGGTAAGTGGAGAGTCTGAGAATGCGACAGAGAAAGAAGCGGAGGTAACTCAGAAAGTTATCCCTATACCTAGGCCTCCACATCCCTTCCCATAGAGGTTAGTGAAGAAGACTGAAGAAGGCAAATACCGCAGGTTTATTAGCATGTTGAAATAACTTCAATCAATGTTCCATTGATGGAGGCTTTGGAACAAATTTCTGGGTATGCAAAATTTATGAAGGACATGGTGACAAAGAAGAGGGCAGTGAGCTTCAAAGATGATGATAGATTGCAACATTGTAGTGCTATTTCTACAAGGTCCTTTGTGCAAAAAAAAGAGGATCCTGGTGCCTTTCATTATTCCATGTACTATCGGATTGTTGCATTTTGCTAAGGTGTTATGTGATCTTGGTGCTAGCATTAATCTGATGCCATTTCTCTATTTACAGGAAATTGGGTCTGAGGGATCCAAAATCGACTGCGATGCGGTTGCTCATGGCCGATAGAACTGTGAAGAAGCCTATTGGTGTTCTTCATGATATACTAGTGAAAGTGGAGTCGTTCATCTTTCCGACGGATTTTGTGATTCTTGACTGTGAGGTCGATTTTGAGGTTCCCATCATTCTTGGGAGACCATTCCTTGCCAGTGGGCGCGCCTTAGTTGATATGGAAAAGGGGCAGATGAAGTTCAGACTGAACAATTAATAGGCAACTTTCAATAACTGTAAGTCTATGAAGTAGCGTAATGAGATCCAATCGATATCTACGATAAGATATAGAGTTGAGAGTGGGTCTGAGGTGCAGATTGAAGAGAGACTAGGTGTTGAGGCACTAGCAGCGGTTATGATGAACTTTGAGAGTGATGGTATTGAAGAGTATGATGAGTTGGTCGCCACACTTGATAGGTGTGAATATCGTTCAAAACCAAAGAAGCTGGAGTTAGACATGAAAAATCATGAGTCCTAACCCGCAAGACCATCTGTTGATGAGGCGCCGAAATTGGAGCATAAGGCTCTACCATCACAGTTGAGGTACATATTCTTGGGAAAAGATGATACTTTACCAGTGATCATTGCGGCAGATTTGAATGGGCGACAAGTAGAGTGTTTGGTTTCTGTGTTAAAAAGGATCAAGCAAGCTATTGGGTGGACTATTGCGGACATTATTAGGATTTCTCCTGATATCTGTTCTCATAAAATCAAACTCATGCCAGATCACAAGCCTAGTATTGAGCACCAGAGAAGATTAAATCCGCCTATGCAAGAGGTAGTTAGAAAGGAGATCATCAAGTAGTTGGATGTTGGAGTTATCTATCCCATTGTAGATAGTAGTTGGGTGTGTCATGTTCAATGTGTGCCCAAGAAAGGTGGGATTACTATGGTTCCAAATGAGAGAAACAAGCTTGTTCCTATGCGGCCCATGACTAGATGGAGAGTTTGCATGGACTACCGGAAGCTAAATGCTTGGACAGAAAAGGAACATTTCCCTATGCCATTCATGGATCAGATATTAGATAGACTTGCAGGTAAGGGTTGGTATTGTTTTCTTGATGGTTATTCGGGCTACAATCAGATTTCCATAGCTCCGGAGGACCAAGAGAAGACCACCTTCACTTTCCCTTATATGACTTTCACCTTCAAATATATGCCATTTTGGTTGTGCAATGCTCTAGCGACCTTCCATCATTGTATGATGTCAATATTCTCTGATATGGTAGAGGACACTATTGAGGTATTTATGGATGATTTCTCCGTGGTAGGTGACTCTTTTGATTGATGTCTGGATCATTTGGATGAGGTTCTTAAAAGGTGTGAAGATTGCAATCTGGTGCTAAATTGGGAGAAGTGCCACTTTATGGTGAAAGTAGGGATAGTTCTGGGCCATCAGATTTCTGAGAAGGGTATTGAGGTTGGTAGAGAAAAAGTAGAGGTAATAGAAAAGCTTCCACCACCTATTTGTGTAAAAGGTGTTAGAAGTTTTCTTGGGCATGCAGGTTTCTATTGGAGGTTCATCAAGGACTTATCTAAAATTGCACATCCATTGTGCAAAATGCTCAAAGAGGAGTATAAGTTTGATTTTGATGATGCTTGTCTAAGATAATTTGGAGAGTTGAAGGAGAAGTTGGTTATTGCACCTATCATTATTTCACCGAATTGGGGACAACCGTTTGAGGTAATGTGTAATGCGAGTGGAATGACGCTTTGTGTAGTATTAGAATAGAGGAGAGAGAAAATTCTTCTTCCTATTTACTATGCTAGCAAAGCTCTAAATGTGGCCCAGATGAATTATACTGTGACTGAACAAGAACTTGTTGCGGTGGTTTTCGCATTCGAGTAATTTCGATCCTACTTGCTTGGTACTAAGGTCATAGTGCATACTGAGCATTCTGCATTGAGGTATTTGATAGCGAAGAAGGATGCAAAACTGAGGTTGATTAGATAGGTATTGTTGCTGCAAGAGTTTGATTTTGTGGTAAAAGATAGAAAAGGGACCGAAAATCAAGTTGCCGATCACTTGTCCAGATTAGAGGAAGAGTCTATGCTAAAGCTTGGTGATCGGGCTAAAATTAATCATGCTTTTCCAGATGAACATGTAGTGGTACTTCTCATGATCTGATTCCTTGGTTCGCAGACTTTGCTAATTATTTGGCAAGCGATTTGGTGCACCCGGATTTGTCTATTCACCAAAGGAAAAAGTTTATGCATGATGTGAAGAAATTCTTTTGGGATGCGCCTTACTTGTATCGTAGTTGTGCTGATGGGATTATTCGTCACTGCGTGCCCGAGGTTGAGATGTTGAGTGTACTTGAGGCATGCCATTCATCGCCTATTGGTGGGCATCATAGTGGTATGCGGACTGCGCATAAGATTTTGCAGTGTGGGTACTACTGGCCTACCATCCACCAAGATGCTCATGATTTCGCCAAGTCTTGTGACCATTGCCAAAGAGAATGAGGGATTTCAAAGAGGCAAGAGCTTCCTATGAATCCTATATTGGTGATAGAGTTGTTTGATGTATGGGGTATTGATTTTATGGGTTCATTTGTGGGTTCACATGGGATGAAGTATATTGTTGTTCGGTTGATTATGTATCGAAGTGGGTGGAAACAGTTGCGCTCCCCAAGAATGAAGGTAAAAGTGTTACCGCATTCTTGAAAAAAATATCTTCTCCAAATTTGGTACACCAAGGGCGATTATCAATGATGGAGGTTCCCACTTTTGTAATAAGTTATTCAAGGCACAACTTGAGATAAATGGTGTCCGCCACAATGTAGCCACTCCTTACCATCCGCAGACTAGTGGGCAAGTTAAAGTGTCCAACTGAGAGATCAAACATATTTTGGCAAAGACTGTGAATATTAATAGAACAGATTGGTCAAGGAAGCTTGATGATGCTCTAAGGGCGTATCGCACTGCATAGAAGACTCCCATAGGTATGTCACCTTACCAACTTGTATATGGCATGTCTTGCCATTTACCAGTAGAGCTAGAGCATAAGGCTCTATGGGCGATGAAGAAGCTAAATTTGGATTGGGGTGCCGCATCTAATCAAAGAATGAATGACTTGAATATGCTTGATGAGTTTCGCCTAAAAGCTTATGAAAGTTCAGCCTTGTACAAAGAGAAGATGAAGAGGAATCATGATCAAATAATTGGAAAGCGAGAATTTGTTGTGGGTGATGTTGTGCTTCTATTGAACTCTAGGTTGCGCTTGTTTCCGGGCAAACTCAAGTCCAAATGGACCGGGCCATTTTTGCCCACAAAAGTGCTCCCCCAAGGAGTGGTTAAGTTTAAGAACAATGAAGGAACAAGGTTCATAGTAAACGGGCAAAGGATCAAGTTCTATATGGGAAACGCGGAAAATGTGCAAGAAGTTGTTAAGGCATACTATCTTGATGAAGTCAGAGTAATCAAGAGGCCTGTGTCGTGCCACGATGTTAAATCAAGCGTTGCTTGGGAGGCAACTCAAGATGTAAAAATCTAGCCAACAATAGGTTCTTGTTTTCCGTTTAGTAGTTTTCTTTGTTTAGTTGCTTCTCTGTACTCATTTAGATAATTGCTTTATTTTTGTTTTTGTGTTGGCTAGATATAACACAGGGTCCGTGTCTAAAAAGTGTCCAGAAAATATAATAAGAAAGGGCTAATGGTTGCTACATGTGCAGGGGCGAAAAGCAGAATCTGCAGAAAAAGGTCTGGTGCAGAGGTCTACGGACCCCATCTAAGGTTCGTGGTTCATCCCATGGACCATGAATGGTGTCCGTAGATCCCAGGTAAGTCTCTGAAATTTTCTAAGTCTAAGAGTGATCTACGGTCCAAATCTAGGGATCGTAGATCGACCCACAGATTGTAGACGGGGTCTCGTGGGTCCAAACCCTAGTTCTACCTATTCCGACCTAGACCCCTCCTATTTAAAATCCCCCGATTTCAAATCATTCCCACTTCCCTCCATTTACTCCCAAACCGTTTCTAAACTTCCCAATCCCCTAAATCACTCTATAACTCCCCACTTAATCTTTCCTCTCTTTTCCCTACAATCCCAAATTTCCTTTTCCCTCCAAACTCCCTAAGAGGTCCGGTGTACGGGTTGATATGTAAGGGCAAAGTTGTGGTATCGAAAGCGTCGAGTCATCACACAATCATCCCACTCTTGCTGCTTGTAAGGTAATAGATTTTCCCCTTACTTTGAATTTTGATTCATCGATTGATTATAGAAAGTCCGGCATTGGGTCTTGACCTTGGGCAAATTATTATATGAAATTGTATGCTAAATTAGAAGTGAATTCACCCTTGGGACAATAGATTGTGTTGTCTTGTTGTATGTGAAAAAACAATGAAATATACGTGTAAATGTAAGTTCCGACTTAGGGTTCCTTATCTTGCAGAAAAGACCCGTAAAATTAAGTAATTGGACCCCTAGAATGACGGACTAGCATAATTTATGTTGAAATACATGATTAGACTAGGATGTTGTTGAATATGAAAAAAATGTGGGCTTCGAATCGAAGCATGTTTGAGACCTGGCACCGATCCCATCCACGAGACCCCGTCTACAAGCTGTAGGTCAATCTACGGACCATAGATCAGGTCCGTGGTTGGTGGCACATGAGATTTTCACAAGTATGGAACCACATAAGTGGACTATGGTCCGTAGATCAATCTACGGACCGTTCTGCACATCCATGGTTCCCATCAGAGACCAATTTTTGGTACCTCTGATCTACGGAGGGAATCCACGGGCCGTAGGTCAACCTACAGACCGTAGATACCCACCGTAGGTGGTCACTGAAGCCACTGTCTGAAATTTTATCTCTTTTTCATTTTTGTTCATTCTTAGTTCTAAAATCTTTTCGAGTGTGTTATGAGTTTATTTTGGTACTAATTAAACATCCACAGGTACAATGGTGCCTAAGAAGCAAGTGACCTACTCCAAAAGGGGCAAATCAAAATCCGTGGCGCCTACTTTTAGGCTAATTAATAAAGATAGGGACGTGGAAAAAGATCTAGCATATGTTCCACCAACCACGAGGACATCTCCTACTACACCTCGGGCTACCAAGAATGCATCCCGGAAGGTGGTCACCGACATAGTCACTATCTCCCAGTCTGATGAGGAGAACACACTGCTCGGGTCACCGACTGGCTCTGCTTCCGGTTCTGAGGCTAGTTCTACTTCCGATTCAGAGTCTGCCTCTACTTCCGGCTCTAAGCCCGTCCATTCTTCCGATTCCGGTTCTAGATTTGTCACAAGCTCAGGTTCACATGACAAAGCTGCCTCGTCTGATGGGGCCACTAGTTTGGGAAAAGTCCTGGTGCCATGAAGCTACGACCCTGATTCGGTGGCTGGGGAGCCAAACAGATGGTGTGTTGAGGGCCAATGGAAAATTTATTGGGATGCCAAGATGAAAAATGACAAAGAGAAGATTGCCCAACTTATTACGGAGGAGCGCAGAGTCCTCACTTAGAGCCTACACACCGTACCAGAAATCCACCGGCTCTTTCAACATCATAAGTGTAAGTGGATGGCTCGAGAACCAGGCACCTATAGCGAGGATATTGTGAGGAAGTTCTATGCTTTTTATGCGGCTACTCTTCGGGGCTGTATCCATAACAATGCCAGACCCACTGCCCAGGCACCTCTCACAGCTACACTAGTGCACGAATTTTTTGTAGACATCTCTGAGATCACCATCCTCCGGTTCCTCTATGTTCCTATCCCTGATCACTCTTGGGAACTCAACACGGCTAAATTCGACTACAGATGGGACACTCTACGGGGCGGAGAGTTCCAGCAGAGCGCCGAGAAAAGAGAGACTTTATTACACTGGCTGGCTAGTCAAACTGCTACTGACGGAGAGCTAGCAGAATGGGTCACCACTCCGGGCGTGAGCATCAAGAAGGCCACTCTCACATTTGTGGCTAAATTTTTCTAGCTGTTGATTCGCAATTTGATTTCTCCCACAAAGGCTGACAACGAACTAACTTGGGACCGCGCAGTTATGGTAGCAGTATTGGTTGCGGGATTTGAGATCGATTTTGCCCGCATGCTTATTGCGGAGATACATCAGAGGGATTTCAAAGCCTCCACCACTTACCCTTTTCTCTTTTTCATTTTCCTGTTATGTAAGGACTTTGGAGTGTCGATCTGGAATTTTGACAAGTTGATCTAGCCTACGGGGACACTGTATATAGGCCTCATTTGGGATGAGGCAAATGTGGCGGCACCACGCAGAGAGATACATGTTGATGTGCCGTCCATGGGAGCTGACTTAGTAGATGTTGTGGAGCGGATGCACGGTGATGATCCTGCCCCTCCAACCCACACTGATGATGTCCCGACCTCCACATCTCAGGCCGCGAGTCAGGCTTCTAGCTCGTCCAGATCCACCCCACCTTTAGGAGCTGCTCTCTTACCATTGGCTAGGGTTTAGAAATTGGAGCCTCAGATGGCCACGCTGCTCCACCATGTCCGACCATGGATGCAAAAGTTGATAGTAGGGTCCAAGGCTAGAATGGAGTGAAGGATGGAGAGCATGATGGACCAAAAGGTCTAGGCCGTTAATAAGCACCTCGATGCCTTTGAATTGAGAGTCCTCGAGCGACTGGCCCCGACTATAGATCTATCCTCTTTTCGGACTGAGTTAGCCAGTCTCCGGGCCGATGTTGATGCCATTCTCTCCACACCTATAGTTGTGCCACAGGCTGCACCTACTGCTTTGTCTGACAATACGGTCCTTGATGCATTATTCAGTGGGGACACAGAGGAGTAGCCCGAGCCCACACGTGCCCGAGGTAAGAGGCACCAATCTAGATACACATCTGAGGCCACTGAGGATGAAAAATCCAAGAAGAATGAGCACAAGAAGGAGAAGAAGGCTAAGAGGGATTCAATATTAGATGAGTAGTTGTGCCAAGAGAGTGTTCGTGAGAGTGTTGCTGGGGCATCAAGCTCTATGCCCGTTTCGAATGTTTCGAATACTGTGGGTCATAATGGGAGCACCACTGATGGGGCGGTTAGAATGATTGGTAGCACTACTGAGGGTGCTGTGATTGCTGACATGGGCACTACTGAGGGTGGCCCCAATGTTGCTGTAACGAGCTCTTGGAAACCAGACCCACCCGCTTGTTGATGGTTCATCGGCGCTATGCACCACATGTTTGCTTCACCCAAATCCATTACTTTTTACTGCTTTTTGTGTACATTTGGGACAATTGCACCAATTTTTTGTTGGGGGTAGGGTAAATGGAATGTGAGTGATAGTGTGAAGACTGAGTAACCTAACTAATAATCCTCTCTTGGGGTTTTCTTTCCTGTGTTCTCTTCCCCCAAGAGACTGCTTAATTTCTATTGAACCGGCATGTTTTAGGATTGTATGTGTAGAAGCATGAGAAAGAATGAAGCATGATGTGAAAAAAAACTTTTTGAAAGAAATGATACCCGTCCAATTTTTTTTTTGTGATATGTCCTAAAATCTGTAGGCTAGAATGAGTTGAATGTGTTGGCTCTAAGTATGACATGATAATGAACCAACTTGAATGCATGACTTAAGCTAAAACTTGAACTGGGTAATCTGATAATCTGATAATTAAACTATGTGGCAAAAGGGTGTGAGAATAGTTGATTGTTCAAACAGTTTTTGTGCCAATCTAGAACTTGCCCGGTTAGTCCTGCTAAGACAATCTACTCTAAAGGCTACGAAGTGATCATAGGTCCCTGTTCTGATAAGTCCACAAATTGCCTAAAAGAAGAATCCAACCAAATGAAATAAATGCTCCCTTTGTCCAAATTCTTTGAGCCTAAANGACAATCTACTCTAGAGGCTACGAAGTGATCATAGGCCCCTGTTCTGATAAGTCCACAAATTGCCTAAAAGAAGAATCCAACCAAATGAAATAAATGCTCCCTTTGTCCAAATTCTTTGAGCCTAAATTAGACCATTTCTTTCTAAACCCGTAACTCACCTTCCCATAATCTACTATGTTGGTCCCAGTCCCTGATAACAGCAAGGCTAAGGGAGATCACAAATAGAGAATTGAATATTAGAATGCGGAAGCACAAAGAAAAGAAACAAAACAAACTAACTAAAGATATGGGAAATTCGAAGGAAAGATCCACGAATTTCCAAGGATTAGATGTTCTAAGGCCTTGAAAAGATCCAAGTAACAACGTATAGATTTATGGAAGAAATCTAGTTAGCCTTTACTTGAGAAAACGAATCAAAACGATATATTCGGATCTTGACCGCTTTATGAGTAACTAAATACAATAATTAGTATGTAGAAACTAATCACCTTCTAAAGAATACCAAAAAGAAACCAAAGATATCACAAGAAGAAGTTACTTTATACCTTGAACTATGAAACTAGTAAAGGTTTAAAGATAAATTCTCAAAGAATAAGTCACAAAGGTTCAAAGAACTCTCTCAAATATTGTTAATATCAATCTAAATTGTCTTTAATGAATGAAAAGGACTCCTATATATAGGAGAAGGGGGGAGCACGTCCAAGACCCCTTATAAGAAGCTAAAAAGGTCAGCCAAACCCTAGAAAGACAATTACAAGGAATCCTACTCTTGAAAGGAAATAAAGTAACCTAACTAGGAACAAATTTAGTACTTCTAGGAAAGCATTAAATGGTACTTAGGAGACCATAAATAGACTAAGGAAAATATTAATAACCTATATATAAATAAAGATATAAGGTAAATCCCAACTAGGAAAAGAATCTTGACAATCTTGGAAAGTTTGACTAGTCTTCTNGTTCTCGACTCCAAACTCACATGTGAGGCTCTAGTTTCACTAGTTTCGTTTTTAGGGTCGTTACAAATTTGGGCCACCAAATAATTGTAGCATTTGGACAATTCCTCTCCCTTGGGCTTGAGCTCTTCTTCCCCAATAAGATACCTTTGGATTAGCGATTGAAGCCCATTGAGCTTATCATTGAACTCCTTGGTTTGAGATCTTGTTATGGGCCTCTTTGGATGCTATCAGTCCCTCCTTGGACATGTGCACCTCAACTTAGGCCAAAAGCCTAAGTTGAGGGTGGCTAATGTAAAAAGTAACATCAATCTTGGCCTTGATATGATTTCGTGTATTGTGCACCTCAACTAATGAAAAATCCATAAGTTGAGGGTGGCCATGAAAGAGAAAATCGAAAGAAAAATGGGTATGAAAAGAGTTTGATGTTGAAAAAAGAGAAAAAGAAAAGAGAGGAAAGGATGTGACTTGTTGAAAGCTAAAGAAAAGAATAAAATGCAAGAAAAAGATGAAAGTGAAATAATAAAGAGCTACAAAGTCTAAAGTCACATCTATGGTTGAAGAGAATCAAGGGAAAGAAGGTAAAACGGTAGGATGTCAAGAATAGGAAAAAAAGAGGTAGGAAGCCTAATGTAATGTCAAGGAGGGCAGAAAATCACTAAAAACTACCCAAATGTACCTCACCTGACCCTGAGCCTACGCTACAAGCCAAGAAAGTCCTATAGTGATCCTAGAACCTAGTGTGGAGAGTCTAAGCAGTGAAAAGAAGCGCAAGCCTATGGTATTGAGAACTAACTGTACTTGAAGTTACTTCTGTGTGTGAGTGTTGAATGAATCCTTGTACTGAAGTAAGGGCACTACTTACATTGTTGGAAAGTTGGTACCTTGGTGATGGTAAAACAGTGTGTGTTGTGTGTTGGTTGGTCAATCTTTGTCATGTTTTGATCCGCACAAGTTAGCTTGTTGAGTTTGAGAGAAAAGATTTGCACCCAAAAAGAGATTTGGAGTAGAGAGCCATGTGATTGCTTGGTTTTATACAAGTGTCATTTAGAGTCTTAGTACGTCGCTTGAGGACAAACAACAAATTTAAGTTGAGGGTGTTCAAATACTGTGAGTTTACGGTATTTTTAGTACACTTCACTTAAGAGTTGTGTGTGTCTAGGGCCATTTTGTATTGATTTTTATGTATTTTTTCATGTTTGCAGGAAATATGTTTTGACGTGGAAACAGATAGACACAACTGAAGGATGTACACAAAAGGGCATCTACGGAGGTGATCCATGAACTGTAGGTCCATTCACGCTCCGTAGATGGGTGTCGTACATGGACATGCAACACTTGAAGGAAAATTAGGGAATTCTTGACCAAGTGTGGAACCACGGTTGCAATCGACTGACCATAGATTGATCTACGGACCGTTCTGCTGATTCGTCAAATGATTCAGAGAGGGTTTCTAGTACCTGATTTTGAAGATTCTAAGTATGGAGCTTCGGAGGAGGATCCATGGACCGTACATCAATCCACAGTCCGTACTAGTGCTCCGTCATTTGGTTCAGAGATTTGAAGATTTTAAAGTTAGAAATTTGCCCAAGTCCTGAGTCACGGAAGGGACCTACGGACCGTAGATCAATCCATGGTCCGTAGGTCAGTATTGTCGATCGATAACGCGTCCTGAAACATTATTTCCTTATTTCATTTCCTTTTAGTTAGGACTTATTTTTTTTTATATATATATGGCATGTAAACCTCATTTTTGAGACTTAGACTTTATTATTTTAGTTCTAGTTTTTGGCTTTGGAGATTAACTTGCAACTTTAGCAATTCTTAATTTTCTAAGTTTGTTTTGAAGATTTTGGTTTGGAAATTCAAGTTGAAATTTTGGGTTTATCATTCTCATTACGTAAGTTCATGATTTCTTCTTCTAAAAATATGAATTATGTTCTTGCTAATATGGGTAACTAAATCCACAACTAGGGTTGTGGAAATCACGACCGATTAACAAAGTATGAATAGTAACTAAGCAATTCTTGAATAGTGTTGTTGCATGCATTGATAATTCTTGCGTTTAGAAGTCTTTTTAACGAGTGCACGCGTTAGAACTCGCCTTGTTGCTACTTGCCAGACCAAGGAGGTAGTTAATAAGAAAAGAATTATCAACATAGATTTAGTGTGATACTATCTAATAGTTTAATATCGGTTGGTGCGAGGGTGAAAACTAAGACATACATCGATGTGATGTCTAATATGAGGTAAAGGTAAGAGTCAGTAAATTATACACACGTAGCCGAACCAATGTGCGGGGTGAAATTTTCTAGATGCCGGACCAAGTATTTAGTGATACCTAACTTATCACTTTGCATGTAATACACTAGGAAATGATTGTTATTAGTAGGATTATTGCATTATGAGCTTATGGGGAACACGTACACCCTAGTTACTTTCTCATCTTGATAACAACTAAAGTTTGAATCTTGCTCATTAATTACTTACATAATTTCCTAAATTTGTTTCACAAATCCCCCCCCCCCCCCCCCCCCCCCCNAAATACATTGACTAAACGAATATAATCGTTGGTTAAAGTTAAGTCTAAACCATATTCCTCGTGGGATCGACCCCAACCTACAAATTAAGTTCTTTATTTGATAACGATCGCTTATGCTTCTTTAAGGAGGTGTAATTTGAGCGTTTCACATGCCACATCTATAATTAGGAGGCTGCGACATTTAGGAACTATCTCACTTCTTTCATACTCATTTCGTGCGATAGAGATTATCTCTAAAAAGTTTCTTCTAATATGTGCTTACGCGTGTCTTCCAGATCATGCCTACATGAAGAGCTGTCTGAGGTTGTCCGATAAGAAGGAATGTTGAACCACAGGAACAAGGGGTACCTAATGCACCAGAAGTACAACCCCAATGAGAGGTCATCAATGTTAATTCCATGAAGTTTCTGGATGCTAAGCCAAGCTGTGACCAATCAAGTTGGACAGAGAGAGAATCGACAGGAAGGGGTTGATACTTCAAGGATCCGTGAGTTCTTAAGGATGAATCCTCCAAGTTTCCCTGGTTCAAGTGTCATAGAGGATCCAAATTTTTTTTAATGAAGAGTTTTATAAGGTTTTTGAAATTATGCATGTTGTTGATCCTGAGAGGGTGGAACTAGATGCATACTAAATGAAGGGAGTTGCTAGAGTTTGGTTTGATCAATGGAAGAAGAATCAAGCTGAGGGTGCACCACTTGTGAGTTGGACTTGTTTTGAGGAGGCCTTCCTGTGGCGTTTATTTCCCCATGAATTGATAGAGGCAAAGGTACGAGAGTTCCTCACACTTAAGCAAGATTCTTTGAGCGTTCTTGAGTATAGTTTGATGTTTACCCAACTTTCACTCTATGCTCCGGAGATGGTTGCTGACATGAGAAGCAGGATGAGTTTGTTTGTTGCTGGGTGCTCTCATATGTCTAGTAGGGAAGGCAGGGCAACTATGCTGATAGGAGATATGGACATAGTAAGGATGATGATCCATGTGCAATAGGTTGATGAAGAGAAGCTGAAAGATAGAGAGGAGTTTCGAAATAATAAAGCTAAGACAGGGAATGAGTCCGGGCAGCAGAACAGTAATGCCAACTGGTCATCTTTCCAACATAAATAGAAGAGACCTGCTCCATCATCTGCTAGTGCACTTGCGCCAAGGAACAAATGTGAGTACAATAGTTAGAATTCACATGAGTTCAGAGCTAGACTTTCCCATTCTCAAGGTAGTATGGCACAAGGGGGTAGTAAGCCTCCTGCATTTGCTAAGGGTGGTAGGAGCCACTCAGGGATGTGTCGAGATGGCTCCACTGGCTGCCTCAAGTGTGGCCATCACGGTCATATTATGCGAGAGTGTCATAAGAACAAGCAGGGTAATGGTAATGGGGGCATTATAGCCCAGTCTTCTTTAGTTGCTCCACCAGACAAAGCTACATCTAGAGGAACTACTTCAGAGGCAGGCGGAGGAAGAAACCGCCTTTATGCTATCACTAGTCACCAAGAACAAGAGGATTCTCCAGATGTTGTCACTGGTATGATCCAAGTTTTTAACTCTGATGTCTTTACTTTGCTAGATCCAGGAGCAAGTTTATCCTTTGTAACTCCTTATGTTGCGATGAATTACGATGTTCTTCCTGAGCAACTTCTTGAGCCCTTCAGTGTTTCTACACCTGTTGGTGAGTTTATTCTAGTTGAAAGTTTCTATCGTGATTGTACAATTTCTATCAATCCCAAGAGCACCATGGCTGACTTAGTTGATTTAGATATGGTAGATTTTGATGTCATTCTAGGTATGGACTGGCTTCATGCTTTTTTTGTGTCAATAGATTGTAGAACTCGAGTAGTCAAGTACCAGTTTCCCAGTGAACCAGTTATAGAGTGGAAGAATAGTTCAACAGTGCCTAAGGGTAATTTTATTTCGTACCTTAAGGTGAGAAAGATAGTTTCCAAGTGGTGTGTCTATCACTTAGTCCGAGTTAATGACTCTAGTGTTGAGATACCTCCTATTCAGCCAGTTCCAGTAGTAAAAGAGTTTCAGAAGTCTTTACAGATGATCTTCTCGGAGTCCCTCTTGGGAGAGAAATAGACTTTGGTATAGATATTCTTCATGATACTCATCCTATATCTATTCCTCCATATAGGATGGCACCAGCAGAGTTGAAAGAGTTAAAAGAGTAGTTGAAAGATCTCCTAGAGAAAGGTTTTATTCGACCAAGTGTCTTACCTTGGGATGCTCCAGTCTTATTTGTGAGAAAGAAAGATGGTTCTCTTAGGGTGTGTATAGATTACCATCAGTTGAACAAGGTTACCATCAACAATAAGTATCTTTTTCTGAGAATTGATGATCTCTTCGATCAACTTCATGGTTCCACTTGTTTCTCTAAGATAGACCTCAGATCAGGCTATCATCAGTTAAGAGTAAGGGAATGTGATATTCCAAAGACAACATTCAAGACCCGTTATGGTTCTTATGAGTTTCTGGTCAACTCGTTCAGTTTAAATAATGCACCTGCAACGTTCATGAACCTTATGATTAGAGTATTCAAGCCTTATTTAGATATGTTCGTTATCGTATTTATTGATGACATTCTAATCTATTCGAGGAATGAGGAAGATCATGCTTGCCATCTCAGAATAGTTCTCCAAACTCTACAGGATAAGGAGTCATATGCTAAGTTCTCTAAATGTGAGTTTTGGCTTGAGACTATGGCATTCTTAGGCCATATTGTTTTCGGTGATGGAATTAAAGTTGACACTTAGAAAATAGCAGAAGTGTAGAATTGGCCTAGACCCATATCTCCAACTGATATTAGGAGTTTCTTGGGGTTGGATGGATATTATAGAAGGTTGGTAGAGGGGTTCTCATTTATTTCGTCCCCTTTGACCAAGTTGACTCATAAAATAGTTAAGTTTCAATGGTCTGAAGCTTTGAGAAAAGCTTTTAGGAATTGAAAAAATGGTAGACTACTGCCCCAGTATTGGCCTTACCAGAAGGTGCTCAAGGTTTTGTGGTATATTGTGACGCGTCTAGAGTTGGTTTGGGTTGTGTGTTAATGCAGAATGGCAAAGTTATAGCTTATGCCTCTAGACAGTTGAAAGTTCATGAGAAGAATTACCCAACCTGTGACTTAGAGTTGGCTCCCGTAGTATTTGCTTGAAAATATGGTGTCATAATCGGTATGGTGTTCATGTAGATGTGTTCACCGATCACAAGAGTCTTCAGTATGTGTTTAGTCAGAAAGAGCTTAATCTCAGACAGAGAAGGTGATTAGAGTTACTCAAAGATTATGATATGAGTATTGTCTATCACTCAGGTAAGACTAATGTTGTTGTTGATGCCTTGAGTAGATTGTCTATGGGTAGTACCGCCTATTTTGAGGAAGATAAGAAAAAGTTAGCAAAAGATGTGCATAGACTTACATGATTAGGAGTTCGACTAGTGGATTCCACATAAGGAGGAGTAGTGGTGATGAATGGGGCTGAATCATCATTAGTGTCAGATATGAAAGAGAAACAAGACCAAGATCCTATTTTTCTTGAATTGAAGGCAAATGTTCATAAGCAAAAATGTATGGCTTTTGAACAAGTGTGTACCAAGGGTGGATGAACTTCAAGAAAGGATTATGGAGGAAGCTCATAACTCCAAATATTCTATACATCCGGATTCCACAAAGATGTATCGTGATTTGGGAGAGGTTTATTGGTGGTGTAGTATGAAGAAGGGCATTTCAGATTTGTTGCTAAGTGTCTGAATTTCCAACAAGTTAAAGTTGAGCACCAGAGGCCCGGTGGTATTGCTCAGAATATAGAACTTTCGGAATGGAAGTGGGAGATGAATAATATGGATTTCATCACAGGTTCACCCAGATCTCACAGGAAGCACGACTCTATTTGGGTGATTGTTGATAGAATGACTAAATAAGCCCACTTTTTAACAGTAAGACTACCCATTCAGCAGAAGATTATGCCAAGTTGTATATCCATGAGGTAGTCAGACTTCATGTGGTTCCGGTATGATTATTTCAGATAGAGGTGAACAATTTACTGCACAATTTTGGAAGCCATTCTAGAAAGGCTTGGGTTTGAAGGTGAACTTGAGTACTGCTTTTCATCCTTAGATTGATGGTCGAGCAGAGCACACCATTCAGACTTTATATCACAACCCAGGGGTATCCCCTAGATGTAACACGGCGTACTTGACCCCAAAAGGGTCTTATACAAGCCCTTAGCTTATCATAATCATAAGTAATAGACATGATGCAGAATTAAAACTTTTTACAATCGAAGTCTTTTCATAAAAGCCAAATGAAAGTCTAGACATTGTCTCATTAAAGCTCTAATACAATCGAATATCAATAATGGTCACAATGCTTTACAACATAGTCTCAAAAGAGGAAGTAAGAAAGAAACTAAAAATGAACAACTTTCGTCCTCGAACCATGAGGACTCACTAAAAGCATGGAGAATAGTCAGTCCAAACTTTGATCAAGAAGGAAGAACACCTCAACAACCAGGACCTACACTTATAGAAAATTTAGAATATATGGGTTAGTACAAAATTGCACCAAGTATGGAAGCCATTCAATAAAATCCTTAAAACATGCAAAAAAGGACATTTTAGTTGAAACCATGCACTTTATCAATTTAAGAGTCATCATGCACATTAGTTTAAATACATAAGTCAAACCATCTCATAAGCAACCTTAAGCTATACTTGTGCAATTCATAGACAAGATCCCATAATCCTATCTAATACTAAATACCACTTTTAGGTTACCATAATCATGCATACTATACTTTGATCTCATCCATAGTCAATACTCATAGACAAGGAAACATTCATATTCATTAACTTGTAACAACGAAGGCTACTCATAGCAACAATCCATATCATACATGCATAAATTCATAAACCTTCATAGCATAAGAAAACTGCACCATAACCCCTCTCAAAGCCTACTTGTGCAATGCATGAATGAAGTCCCATACCCCCACTCATACTAAGTAGAGCTCCTTGAGAAGTCATTAGTATAGTTGATGTTCATGTTCTTGTCATAATTCATATTCTTGTCATGGAGGGAAAATAGACTTAACCGACATAGACCATGTGAGCTACATGGAATCCGATGTTATGTCCCACACCGAAAAGAGATGTCCTTCTTTCCTAAGGTAGAACTAAATGTATTAGATTTTAGGTGGATCCACTAGTTAAAGACCTATGTGGGCACATAGTTATGGGATAGGGAGATTGCTTCTAGAAACCCCAAACCTATTGAATTGATGGGGAGCTTAAATCTCATGAGATTACTTTAGATGACTCGCCTTTTGAATTGAGGGAAGGGCCTCTACCTCACATTCCATAGTCACTCGGTGCTAAGCATTACTTCCCCAATATTTACATGTTTAGTCTTGAATTGAATTTACATGCATGGAGGAGTGTCTTACCCTCTATTCAACACAACTCATAAAAATAGCTCATAGATTCAAAATGGTGAGAATTGACTTTCAACCTTAGAATCGTTATTCTATGAGTAAACCTTTCACATCGTATTTATATTGTGTTAATGAGAATAGCCTTTCAATCAACACAAACAGATCATCATAGTCATAGACAATTCGTTCATAGTCATGTGTAAGGGCATAGAAGAGAATGATCTTTCAACAATGCCACAATTACACCATAGTCATAGGATTTTCATTCTCAAGGTGAATCCTAATACACATGCACAATTCTCCTATTCATGTACAATTCTCATAATTGGCCTTTCAAGGACCATGAATCACATTCAACCCAAACATCTAGAATTTCTACATTAGATATGGAGAATATCATGATTCATAAAATTAAATCAATATAGACATAATCTAATCACATGCTTCTATAATCAATTAACCCACATTATGAAATCACAATTTAGTAATATGGGGAATTCATGGGTTAATGGAGGGATTTAATCATAAATCAACAATAAATCATCAATTCCAACATAACCTAACATAAATGAATCATTGAAAGCGTTTTAGAAAGGAACCCATGACTTAGAGTGAAACCCTAAGTTTTTGGGGAAATTGAAAGCATTGAGATCTAGTTTTGAAGGGACTCCATGGGTGAAAGATACTCATAGATGAAAAGCCACCATACCTTAGGATGATTCTTCAAAGAAATTGAGGAAGAAGAGTTGATTTCCTTCAAACCCTAGCTCCAATTCTTCTCTTCTTCTTCTTTGGGTTTTAGGGAGAGAAATATTGTGAGAAAGATGAACTTTTGATTTTGATTTGGGTGTTTGTGAAAATTGACTTAATTTAGGGAATTTTGAATTAAAAACAACTTATATAGTGACCCCAAACTTGCCCAAAACGACTTCACTTTAATTGAACTTAAAAAAGGAAAAGACTTAATTAACCCTCATTTAAGTGCCCTGTCCAAGTACCACGAGGGGTCCTCATGAGCCGTGGTGAGGACCATGATCCGTGGTCCCACTCATGAAGTTGGGGCAGTAGCTAGGAACTTAGTTCCTTAAGCTTCCATGCCCAAGGCATTCCCACGAGGGGCTCCACGATATGTGGTCAAGACCACTGGCCATGGTCCCTCTCGTGGTCCTTGAGGAAGTAGCTATGCTACTTGAGGCCCTTAGCTCAAATGCCCAAGGCATCTTCACGAGGGGCTCCACGTGCCGTGGTCAAGACCACTGGCTGGGGTCCATCTCGTGGATCTCGAGGCAGTAGCTAAGCACTTGGTTGCCACCCTCACACTCCCAACTCTTCTCCACGAGCCTTCCCATGAGCCGTGGTCTTCAACACGAGCCGTGAAGTCGCTCGTGAATGAGAGCCTCTTTTTGGCAGATTTTAGGGAGCACACTACCTAGGCTTCCACGAGCCACACCACGATCGATGGTCCCCACCATGAGTCGTGGGGGTGGTCGTGGTCACTAGGGAAGTGTCTAGGGGATAGTGGATTGCTTTGGTGCCCTTAACTCATGACGTTAACTTGAGCATTGTAACACTCCGGAAATGTGTAGACTTAACTAAAGCTAAAATTTATGGGGTAAGAGTCTAGAGAGAGGGCAAGGGCCTAGACCACCTAAGAAAAATGGATGAAAACGATTTTTACTTTGGACCATTCGGCGATTGGGAAGTAACATCACCCAAGTCCATTGGCGATTAGCCAAATGGACCTCCCTTGCCTTGTGGGCAGCCTCCCCTAGACCTAGCTACTTCAATTTTAGGCGAGCTAGGTCGCGGCTCGCCAACCCACTTGGCGCATCGCCCAAAGGACCCCACTCATCACCCATGGGAAATGCTCCTTGAGGGAGCATTCTGTAATATTAGGTGAGCCAAGATTCCATTAGGCGTATCGCCTAGTGACTTTGGCGAGCCAAGGGGTCCATTTGGCGAGCAAAGTCGTGAAGAAGGGGAAAAATTAAGTTGAAACTTTAAGGGCCCTAAGTTCTTTTCCAAACTTGAGCCCACATTATTTTATTCTTTTCCTAATAAGTATATAAGTTTTTTAGACTCAAATTTCCCCCAATTAAGTCACTTTTTTTAAAAAAAACCCAAGAACTTCATCTTTCTCACAATATGTCTCTCTCTAAAACCCAAAGAAGAAGAAGAGTAGACTTGGAGCTTGGGTTTAGCAAATTCAAGGGTTCTTCCTCAAATTTCTTGGAGATTCTTCATCAATGTATGGTGGATTTTCATCTATGGGTAGCTTTCACCCATAGAGTCCCTTCAAAACTTGATTTCAAAGCTTCTAATTTCCCCAAAACCTAGGGTTTCAATCTAAGTCATGGGTTCTCTTACAAAACGTTTTCAATTGTCTATTTATGGTTGATTATGGTGGATTATGGTTGAATTGATGATTAATTGTTGATTTATGATAAATATCCCCCAAGAACCCATGAATCCCCCATATTGTTAACTTGTGAATTCATGATGTGGATTGATTGATTTTAGAAGCATATCAATTGATTATGTTAATATGGATTGAGTTATTGAATCATTATATTCCCCTATATAAAGTAGAAATTCTAGATGTTTGGGTTGAGTTTGATTTATAGCCTTGAAGGGAAAATTATGTGGGTTTGTACATGTTGATGATAATTGTGTATGAGCTTATGATGCACTTAGAAATTGAAGATCCTATGAGTATTATGTAAGTGTGGTATTGGTGTAAGATCATTCTACCCATACCCTTACACATGACTATGTATGAAATGTCTATGACTATGCTAGTATTGTTGTGTTGAATGGAAGGCTATTCTCATGAACACACTATGAATATGATGTGAAAGGTTTACTCACATATTGATGATTCTAAGGTTGAAAGGAAATTCTCACCTAATGAATCTATGAGCTATTATGATGTTATGCTGGTTTGAGTGCCTAGTGCATTCTTTCATAAAAATGACATTTAGTAAAGACTTAATATGAATTTTAAAGGGAATTATGCTTAGCACCGAGTGGATATGAAAATGATATGGAAGCTTTCACGTTAGAAAGTCCGGATTTCACATTAGAAAGTCCGGCTTCCAAAAGTAATTTATCTCATGAGATGGAAACCTTTTACATTAGAAAGTCCAGGTTTCTAGTAGCAATCTCCTTATCCGATAACTATGTGCCCTCATAGGTCTTTAGCTAGTAGATCCACTTAAAAGATAATATGTTAGTTTTACCTTAGGCAAGTAGGACACCTCTTTTCGGTGTGGGGTTAAGACACCAGATTCCATATAGCTCACATGGTCTATGTCGGTTAAGGCTATATTTCCCTATATGATAAGAGTACGAATTATGACAAGAACATGAACTATAATTATGACCTCTTAAGAGGTACTACTTAGTATGAGTGGGGGTATGGGACTCTATTTATGCATTGCACAAGTGGGCTTTAAGAGTGGTTGTGGTGAGGTTCTCTTATGCTATGAAGACTTATGAAATATGCATGTATGGTATGAATTGTTGTTAAGTATGACTTTATATGAATGCTGTCTAATGATGAGGTCAAGGTATGATATGTATGATGTTGGTGATCTAAAGGTGGTACTTAGTACTAGGTAGGAGTATGGGATCTTACCTATGCATTGCACAAGTATAGTCTTGGGTTGCTTATGATATGGTGCGACTTATGTTTCTTATCAAATGTGCACGATGGCTTTTAAACTTGACAAATGCATGGTTTGAACTAAATGTCCCTTTTAAACATGTTTTAAGGATTTTTATGCATGGCTTCCACACTTGGTATATTTTTGTTGCTAACCTATATGTTCTACCTTTTTCCACAAAGTGTAGGTTCGGGTCGTTGAGGTTGCTTCTCTTTGGTTGAAGGCTTGGATTGATTCTCTCCTTGCCTTGGTGAGTCCTCATGGTTCAACGACAAGATCTATTCTTTCTAGCTTCCTTTCATATGTTCTACTTAGATACTTTATTGTAAAAGGCAAAGACCTTGTTGACATTCTATTGTAGTAGATGGTTCATTGAGATAATGTCTAGACTCTTACTTTTTGATATCAATGAAAAGACTGCGATTGTAAAAGTTTTAAATTCCGCATCATTTCTATGACTTATGTTTATGATTATGCTAAGGGCTTGTATGAGACCCTTTCAGGGTCGAGTACACTGTGTTACGTCTAGGGGGTACCCTGGGTCGTGACACACGTTTAGGCTCTAGTTTAACCTACTATTTTTTGGAGTGTTACATTACTCCCCCTTGGGAAAATTCGTCCTCGAATGACGATTTAGACACCTTATGGAAGTAAAGAATCAAGACTAGCAGCCCATCATGCATGCAATATCAATATAATGCACAATTCAAAGGAGGAAACATCAACTCCATCTCAAGACACAATCAATGCAACACAAGGAAGTATGAGCTACATCCATAACCAATTATGCACAAAACTCATCATTTCACATAATCATAGGAGGAACTACCTTCTCCAACTAAAATCAAGCTCAACACAAAATTATGGAGCCAATATGTCCTTTCATCAAAAGCATACCAAAGCATGTTCATCAAATCATATCATGAAGTCAAATATGCCATCATCATACAAAAAATGCACAATCAACATGAGGAACATATAAATCATGAAAACTCATTGTATACTAAACATGAATTTTCTCAAGAACATGCCTATCATAAGGAAATCATAAAGAACACATATAACACACATGACTCCCAAAACAGAAAACTCAAGAGAAACTACTTACCTCAAGCTTGGATAGGAGTAAAAGGAAAAAGATGAGGATAGCGAGATTTCATATCGGCCTTAGCCTCCCAAGTAGCGCCCTCAACTAAATGAATCGTCCGTAAAACCTTCATGGAAGCTATTTCCTTGTTTCTCAACCTTTTGACTTGCCGGTCCAAGATTCCTACTGGAACCTCTTCATATGAAAGACTCTCATCAACCCCAGCCCTTCTATGGGGATAGTGGATACCGGATCTCCAATGCACTTCGTAAGCATAGAGACATGAAATACCAGATGAACCGAAGCCAATTCATTTGGCAAGTCTAACTCATAGACAACTTTCCCAACACGTTTCAAGATTTGGTATGGGCCTATATACCGGGGACTAAGTTTCCCTTTCTTTCCAAACCTCATCACACCTTTCATAGGTGAGATTTTCAAATAGACTCAATCATTGACTTCAAATTCTAGATCCCTTATTCTAACATCGGCATAAGACTTTTGCCGACTTTGGGCCATCCTCAGCCTCTCTAATGAGTCGGACTTTGTAACACCTTGGAAATTCGTAGGTTTAACTAGAGCCTAAACATGGGGGTTAACGTCAAAGGATAAGAGAAAGGGCCAAGGGTTTTGGATGAAGGCCATGGCTAGGGGGAAGAGGCTGCCTAAAAACTAGCCTAGCCAATGACTACCATGAACATGAGGGTCTTCATGACCCGTGGTGGCACTCACGACTCGTGGTGCCACTCGTGGTTGGCGAGGTAGTGTGCCACCAAAAATGTCCAAGCCAAGGCTCCCCTTCACGAGCCACTTCCCGGCTCGTGGTCATGACCATGAACCATGGGAAGGCTCGTGGGGTTGCCCTAGCCTCATGGGAAAAGTGTCAAGTTGAAGGAGATACTAGTCAAGGGACCACGGGAACCACCACTGGCCGTGGTGCCCTTGATGGATCTTATAGGTGCTCGTGAAGACCCCTTAGGCGTGTGAGAGGCAAGGATTTGAAGCCTAGCCACTGCCTCAAGACCACGACCTTAACCACGACTCGTGGTCTTGACCACGGATCGTGGGAGGTCTCGTGGTAATGCCTCCAATTATTTTTGGTCAAGACCCCAAGCCATAGCCACTGCCCAAGGACCACGGTCAGGATCACGACTCGTGGTCTTGACCACGACTCGTGAAACCCTCTCATGGTGCCTGGGAGTGGGCTGCCTAGTCAAGGGTCAAATGGTAAATTCCTATTTAATTAGTTAATATATGGGGTCGATTTTAAATGTTTTAATTCACATATTTAAATGATTTTAACTCTTTAAAAACCCATTTACTTCATTATTCCCAAACACCCAAAATTCTTCATCTTCTCCAAAATTTCTCTCTCTAGAAGTTCTCAAAGAAGAAGAAGAAGAAATGAAGGCTAGGACTTGAAGAACCAAGGTCTTTCTTCTCAAATTTAGAAGAAAACTCTACTAAGGTATGGTAGTCTTCTTCCTTGGTTAAGTTTGATCCAAGGAGTCCCTTCAAAACTCTATTTCTCAAAGTTGAAATTCTCCAAAACCTAGGGTTTTCAATCTATGGCATGGATTAACTTTCAAAATGATTTCAAAGTGTTTATTGTCTTATATTATGATCAATTTTATGTATTACTACTATTTTATGATGAATTACTTATGAATCTATGAATTCCCCTATTTTGTCAAATTGGATCTCAAAGTGTGGTTTATGATTGATGTGTGTGGATTGTGATCAAATTATGCATGTAGTAGTTAATCTAATCGAAATATGTGAATATCCATGTATATAATAGTGATGCAATATGTGAATCATGAATTGTGATCTAGGGTTTTTGAAGGTTTATGAATGAAGAACCTATACATGACTATGAGAATTATGCATGTGTCTTATTGAAAAGCAAGGTTTCTATGTTTATGAAAGTAATGTGATCATGTCTAGAATGTAATTGTGTTATTATGCAAAGTTTATTATCAATTATACATTTATGAATGATGATGAAATATGTGAAAGGTTTCTTCAATGTAATGCTATATCTTGAACCAGTAGATCTAATGGTGGTAGCCCTTTCATAAATGATGAATGAAGTATTCTAAGGCCATATCTTGAACCGGTAGACCTAATGGTGGTATCCCTTCATGATGAGTCTAGGAACTAATGTAATGATGAACCTTGAATCGGTAAACCTAATGGTGATGGCCCTTTCTTGAGGATTCAATGAGCTATCCTCATAATGTACCTTGAATCGGTAGACCTAATGGTGGTGGTCCTTTCATGTGTAATGTAATTTGGGTCGGTAGACCTAATGTTGGTAGTCCTCTCATGTACAATAATGTTAATGTGAATGAACTACTCTATGGGAATGGAGGTTAACTACCGAGTGGATATGGTAAGATGGAAGCTCTCCCTACGTTAGGCCGGGCTTCAATGAACATCTTTCTTATCCCATAACTATGCGCCCACATAGGATATTATCTAGTAGATCTACTTGAAAGCTAATACATTTAGTTCTACCTTAGGCAAGTAGGACACCTTCTTCTGGATTGATCTCATGGTCTATGTCAATTAATGCTTATTCCCCTCATGAGAGATACGTGCTATGGTTTCTTGAGAAGTTCTATGAAGTGTGATTGGTATTATGGGATGCCATTCATGCATTGCACAAGTAGGCTTTGAGAGGGCAATGTTGTGATTCTCCAATGTCCTAATGTTAATGAATGAATGTTCTCTTAATGAAGCTAATGAGAATGTTGACTTAAATTCTTAATGTAATGGTGCATGTTTTACTTGGATTGCATTATTATTTACTTTCCTCGTCATGACTTATGAAATGTTGATGTTCCTTATACATGAGTATTGGTTAAATATGAGTAATGAAGAATGGTAATTTCATCTAAGTTGGCCTTAAAGTGGTACTTATTAGGAATAGTATTATGGGATGTTATTCTTACATTGCACAAGTATAGCTTGGGGTAACTTTAGGTGAAGGTTCTAATTTGATGAAATGACTTATATGTTGAATGTGATTGTATCTTATGCCTTTTATACTAAACTTCATGATATTTCTCAAAATTGGCATATAGCATGGTTTTCAACCAAAATGTCCTTTTTAAAGCGTGGTTTTTGCATGGCTATCATACTTAGTACATTTTTGTGTGCTAACCCATATTTCTTCTACTTTTTCTACAATCTGTAGGTTCCGGCAAGTGAGTTTTTTCCTTCTAGTTCAAAGGGCTTGGATTGAGTTCTTCAAAAGCTTGTGGTATGTCCTAATGGATCCGAGGACAAGTGATTTATTGATGTTTCATGTCTTTCATTGTCTTAGACTCTTATTAGAATTTTTATTGTAAGGGTCATGACCCTAGTTTTGACATCAAATGTATTAGATGGCCATGTTAGACAAGTAGACTTCTGCTATTTTAAATGATGTTTTCGATTGTATGGATTTAATGAAAAGTTTTAAATTTTGTACTATTTCATATGTCTTATGTTATAAATGCTATGATGCTTATATGAGGTTCTACAGAGTCTTGTATGCCGTGTCACGTCTGGGGTGTAGGCTTGGGTCGTGACAAAAATGGTGTCAGAGCACAAGATGTTGGGATGGTTTCTAGGATGATGTCTCATAAGCCACGTCTAGTAGAGTCTTGTTCTTAGTGTGAAGCGCACCACATTTATGAATGAGAGGCTATAAGACATTAGGAAACTTCACTTCTTTCATTACTCAAAGTCGTTCCATAGAGTTTAACTCTATAAGACCTCTCTCTTATTCTGTACCTGATGGTCTTCAAGATGCGACTACTCGAAGGGCTAATGCTACAAGGATCGAGGGAGAAAAGGTTAGTACTGATGCTAATTACGGTTATGTGTGTTGTTGGTAGAAAGTCTTGATGAGTTTTGAGGTATGTTGATAGAGTTGATGAATATGGTGTTTTAGAAATGCCTAAATGTGTTGAGAGGGTAGACTCCTCTAAGAAGGGTAAATGTGTTATTCACCTTAGTTTAGAATCATCGTGTGTAATAGGTATGAAGGCTTAGTGATGACTTTCTCCGATCTTATAATTGAAAAAGGTAATGCTTAGAAGAGTTTGTATAGGCTTCCTCCCAAGGGGGAAGATAATGTGATTAGATAGAAAGGTTATTGAGTATACTTGATGTTCATGAGTTAGGTTTGCTTGAAATTCTCACCTTATGAGGTGTAGTGAGTTTGAGGAGTTTAGACTCGGTTTGGCAGACTCATATGAGACCTTGAGTGGTGTTGGTAAGGTTGTTTGTGAGCAAGAGTTTCTTAATGAGGACCTTCCTAGTTTAGAAGTATCGGTTGGGATCTTAAACCGGCAAGTTAAGAAATAGAATGGTAAAGAAGTCCAATCCATGGAAAATGTTGAGGACTGGTGTCCTTGTAAGGGTTTTAGTAAAGGATGCTACTAGAGTTGACAAAGGAGTTCTTCCGGATGAAGGCACTAGTATGTTGATAGTTCCTTATGGTTTTGAATGTTGTATTAAGGTCCCTATGCTATTTCATGTTAAGCCGTGGTATGGTTTTACCCCCAAGGGGGAGATGGTGTGTTGAATAGTAAGGTTGTTGAAAGTTTCGATATCCTTATCTTTTCCTTCTATTCCTATTTAAGCTTGAGACAAAGAGTTCCTTTTTGGCTTGTTTCATGTTTTGGTGTCATGTGTGAATATGTGTTTCCATGGTATCCTTATGTTATGCATGTTCTTGATGGATATATGTTTAAATGAGAAAATGAGTTTTTATGAATTATGTTCCTCATGTTGATGTTCATTTAGTGTGAGTTGCCTATATGCTTCATGAGGTGAATTATTGAACATGCCTAAATGTGCTTTTGAGAAGAATTGCATAATGTGCTTAATGATGTTATGATGAGCATGCTTTAAGTTGGAGAAGGTAATTCCTCCAATGAAATGCGAATTGTTGAAGTTTCATGCATAATGAGTTTGTAGATGTTGTTACTACTTCTTTGTGTTGCATTGAGGTTATTGATATGGAGTTGATGTTTCCTCCTATGATTTTTTCATTATATCGATGTGTCTTGAGTTTATAATTTCGTAAGGTGTCTAATGTGTCATTCGAGGATGAATGTTCCCAAGGGGGAGATAATGTTACACCTCAGAAATTAGTAGGGTTCACTAGAGCCTAAACGCGGGGGTTAATGTCAACGTTAAGGGAAAAGTCCAAGGGTTTTGGCTGAAGGCCATGGCTAGGGGGCCAAGGCTGCCTAAAAACGAGCCTAGCCACTGCCTACCATGACCACGAAGGTCTTCACGACCCATGGTGGACACCAAGAGTTGTGGTGCCACCCTTGGTTGGCGAGGCGGTGTGTCCCCAAAAGTGCCCAAGACAAGGCTCCCCTTCACGATTCACTTCACGGGTCGTGGTCATGACCACGGACCATAGGAAGGCTCATGGGGTTGCTTTAGCCTCATGGGAGAAGTGTCAAGTTGAAGGAGCTACTGGTCAAGGGACCACGGGCACCACCACGGGCCGTGGTGCCCTTGACAGATCATATAGGGGCTCGTGAAGACCCCTTAGGCGTGTGAGAGGCAAGGCTTTGAAACCTAGCAACTACCTCAAGACCACAACCTTCACCATGACTCGTGGTCTTGACCACGGATCGTGGGAGGTCTCGTGGTCATGCCTCCAATTATTTTTGGCCAAGACCCCAAGCCATAGCCATTGCCCAAGGACCATGGGAAGGACCACGAATCGTGGTCTTGACCACGACTCGTGGTCTTGACCACGACTCGTGAAGCCCTCTCGTGGTGCCTGGGAGTGGGCTGCCTAGTCGAGGCTCAAATGGTAAATTCCTATTTAATCAGATATTATATGGGGTCAATTTTAAATGTTTTATTTCACATATATAAATGATTTGAAGTCTTTAAACACCTATTTACTTCATTATTCCCGAACACCCAGAATAGTTCATATTCTCCAAAATTTCTCTCTCTAGAAGTTCCCAAAGAAGAAGAAGAAGAAGTGGAGGCTAGGTGTAGCGACCCTAAAAACGAACTAGTGAAACTAGAGCCTCACATGTGAGTTTGGAGTTGAGAACTTGATGAAATGATGAGAAATGACCGTGACGTTCGGAAACTAGTCATTTGAACTAGTGAGTTGTAAGGGTCAACTTTAAATGGTCATATATTTTAGCTCAAAATGAATTAGGTGGGCCATTACCTATCCAATTAAAGGTCTTTGAG
>NC_064291.1:13487241-13610748 GCF_019186545.1 Solanum stenotomum | reverse complement strand
ATTCTAGTTTTATGATAAGATTCTTGTAATAGACTTAATAGACTTCTTTTGATTGTAAAGGGCCGTGTCCCTAGTATGTTTTCACGTTTATGTCTAAGATGGCTAAGAGACTTAGTATTCCGCTTGTGTACTTTTGAATGATGTTTTTAAAAGTGACCTTTGAGTCTTATGGGATTTTATTTAAAGAGTTTTTAATTCCGCACTATTTTACATATCTAATGTGATGAATGCTAAGGGCTTGTATGAGACCTCCGAGAGGTCGAATACGCATGTTACGACTTGGGGGTGCTCTCGGGTCGTGACACTAGGGCTTCAAGAACCAAGGTATTTCTTCTCAAATTTAGAAGAAAACTCTATTAGGGTATGATAGTCTTCATCCTTGGTTAATTTCCATCAATCCCTTCAAAACTCTATTTCTCAAAGTTGAAATTCTCCAAAACCTAGAATTTTCAATCTATGGCATGGATTCACTTTCAAAACGATTTAATAGTGTTTATTGTCTTAAATTATGATAAATTTGATGAATTACTACTGTTTTTATGATGTATTACCTATGAATCCATGAATTCCCCTATTTTTGTCAAATTGGATCTCAAAGTGTGGGTGATGATTAATATGTGTGGATTGTGATCAAATTATGCATGTAGTAGTTAATCTAATTGAAATATGTGAATATCCATGTATAGAAAAGTGATGCAATATGTGAATTGTGATCTAGGGTTCTTGAAGGTTTATGAATGAAGAACCTATACATGACTATGAGAATTATGCATGTGCCTTATTGAAAAGCAAGGTTTCTATGTTTATGAAAGTAATGTGATCATGTCTAGAATGTAATTGTGTTATTATGAAAAGGTTATTATCAATTATACATTTATGAATGATGATGACATATGTGAAATGTTTCTTCAATGTAATGCTATATCTTGAACCAGAAAACCTAATGGTGGTAGCCCTTTCATAAATGATGAATGAAGTATCATAAGGCTATGTCTTGTACCGGTAGACCTAATGGTGGTATCCCTTCATGAGGAGTATAGGAACTAATGTAATGATGAACCTTGAATCGGTAGACCTAATGGTGGTGGCCCTTTTCTGAAGATTCAATGAGCTATCCTCATAATGTACCTTGATCGGTAGACCTAATGGTGGTGGCCCTTTCATGTGTAATGTACTTTGGATCGGTAGACCTAATGTTGGTAGCCCTCTTAAGTACAATAATGTTAATGTGAATGAACTACTCTATGGGAATGGAGGCTAAGTACCAAGTGGATATGATAAGATGAAAGCTCTCCCTACGTTAGGCCGGGTTTCAATAAACATCTTTCTTATCACATAACTATGTCCCCACATAGGATTTTAGTTAGTGGATCCACCTAAAAGCTAATACATTTAGTTCTACCTTAGGCAAGTAGGACACCTTCTTTCGGTGTGAGGTTATACGACACCAGATTCCATGGTTTACTCTCATGGTCTATGTCAATTAATGCTGATTCCCATCATGTGAGATATGTTCTATGATTTCTTGAGAGGTTCGATGAAGTGTGAGTGGTATTATGAGATTCCATTCATGCATTGTACGAGTAGGCTTTGAGAGGGCAATGGTGTGATTCTCCAATGTCTTAATGTTAATGAATGAATGTGCTCTTAATAAAGCTAATGAGAAAGTTGACTTAAATGCTTAATGTAATAATGCATGTCTTAATTGGATTGTATTATGAGTTACTTTCCTTGTCATGAATTATAAAATGTTTATGTTCCTTATGCATGAGTACTGGATAAAGATGAGTAATGATGAATGGTAAGTTCATCTAAGGTGGCCTCAAAGTGGTACTTAGTAGGAATAGTATTATGGGATGCTATTCTTACATTGCACAAGTATAGCTTAGGGTTACTTTAGGTAAAGGTTCTAATGTGATGAAATGACTTATATGTTGAATGTGATTGTATCTTATGCCTTTCATACTAAACTTCATGATGTTTCTCAAAATTGGCATATAGCATGGTTTTCAACCAAAATGTCCCTTTTAAAGCATGGTTTTTGCATGACTATCATACTTAGTAACTTTTTGTGTGCTAGCACATATTTCTTCTAATTTTTATACAAGTGTAGGTTCCGACAAGTGATTTGTTTCCTTCTAGTTGAATTGCTTGGATTGAGTTCTTCCAAAAATTATGGTATGTCCTAATGGATCCGAGGACAAATGCTTTATTGATGTTTCATGTCTTTCATTGTATTAGACTCTTATTAGACTTTCTATTGTAAGGGTCGTGATCCTAGTTTTGACATCAAATGTATTAGATGGCCATGTGAGACAAGTAGACTTCCGTTGTTTTAAATGATGTTTTCAATTGTATGGATTTTAAAAAAAGTTTTAAATTCCGGACTATTTCATATGTCTTATGTTATGAATGCTATGAGGCTTGTATGAGGCTCTTCAGAGTCTTATACACCGTGTCACGTCCGGGGTGTTGGCTCGGGTCATGACATACTTTTTCAATGGCCTCAAAAACTCGTTAGGGACCAATTAGAGCAATTTCACCTACTTCAAACCAACCTACCGGATATCTACACCTCCTACCATACATTGCTTCAAAAGGAGCCATGTCAATACTTGAGTGGTAACTATTATTGTAGGCAAACTCTATTAACGGTTGATGGTCATCCCAATTACCCTTGAAGTCTATAACAGATACCCTAAACATATCTTCTAATGTTTGGATGGTACGTTCCGCTTGACCATAGGTTTGGGGATGAAAAGTCATACTAAGCTTAACCTTAGTACCAAGCCCTTTTTGGAATGCCTTCCAAAAGTGTGAAGTAAATTGGGTACCCCGGTCCGAAATAATAGATAAAGGAACCCCATGCAACTTCACTATCTACTTGATGTACAATTTGGCATAGTCTTCCGCCGAAAATGAAACTTTGACGGGAATAAAGTGGGCTGATTTTGTCATTAAATCCACAATGACCAAAATAGAATTGCGTTGCCTGTGAGTACGAGGCAAACCCACAATAAATCCGTATTCACCTCTTCCCACTTCCAAGTGGGAACTGGTATATCTTGCAAAAAGCCTCCCGGCCTTAGGTGCTCGGCCTTAACTTATTGACAATTCGGACATTTGGCTACAAAACCTGCTATATCCTTCTTCACATCATTCCACCAATAGACTTCACGTAGATCACGGTACATCTTGGTGGCTCCCGAATGAATAGAATACCGCAAACCATGAGCTTCTTCTAGAATTTGCTCTCTCAATCCATCAACATCCAGAACACATAACAGACCTTGGTACCAAAGCACCCCATCTCCCCCTTGGGAGAAAGCCTCAACGGACTTGTTGAGTACCGATTCTTTCAAATCAACTAATATCAGATAAAGGTCTTGCTTGGACTTAACATCCATCACAAAGGATGATTCAGAACCATTGTGGACTGTGACACCACCCTTGGTGGAATCCACTAGTTGAACACCTAATCGGGACAACCTATGCACATCACGAACTAACTCCTTTTTCTCATCCTCTACATGGGCCACACTACCTATGGACAATCAACTAAGGGAATCCGCAACTACATTGGCTTTGCCAGGGTGGTAAAAGACACTCATGTCATAATCCTTCAAAAGTTCTAACCACCTTCTTTGTCGTAGATTCAAGTCTTTTTGGCTAAACATATATTGAGGAATCTTGTGATCAGTGAACACATCAACATGCAAGCCATATAGATAATGCCTCCATATTTTCAAGGCAAACACTACCGCCGCTAATTGGAGATCATGGGTTGGATAATTCTTTCCGTGGACCTTGAGTTGCCTTGAAGCCTAGGCAATCACTTTACCATGTTGCATAAGCACACATCCCAATCCCACTCTAAAGGTGTCACAATACACCACAAACCCATCCGTACCCTCCGGTAAGGTTAACACCGGAGCGGAAGTAAGTCTATCATTCAACTCTTGGAAGATTTTCTCACAAGCCTCCGACCACACAAACTTAGCTTTCTTTTCTGTCAAAGCAGTCAACGGAGAAGCAATAGAGGAAAAACCCTCAACAAACCTCCTATAGTAACCGGCCAAACCCAAAAAGCTTCTAATATCGGTAGGAGTTAGAGGTCTACGCCAACTCTTGACTGCATTCATCTTTTTAGGATCTACCTCAATACCCTTGCTTGACATAATATGACATAGGAAGGCCACAGACCTTAGCCAAAACTCACATTTACTAAACTTTGCATATAATTGGTGGTCTTTAAGGACATGCAATACAACCCTCAAATGGTTCATATGATCATTTTCACTCCTTGAATAGATCAAAATATCACCAATAAACCTGATCACAAGCATATCAAGATAGTGTCTAAACACCCTATTCATTAGGTCCATAAATTCCGTCGGGGCATATGTCAACCCAAATGGCATAACCATAAATTCATAGTGACCATACTGGGTCCTAAAGGCCGTCTTGGGAATGTCAACCCCCCTCACCCTTAGTTGATGGTAACCCGAACAAAGATCTATTTTGGTGAAATAGTTATCCCCTTGAAGTTGATCAAACAAGTCATCAATTCTCGGAAGGGGATATCTATTATTTATGGTCACTTTGTTCAATTGACAATAGTCAATACACATTCTATGAGACCCATCCTTTTTTCTAACAAACAATACTGGAGCACCCCATGGAGAGAAACTCAGTGAAATAAAACCCTTGTAGCAAATCCTTTAGTTGCTCTTTCAACTCGGCCGGAGCCATTCTATAAGGAGGAATGGAGATATGTTGTGTATTCGGTAAAAGATCAATGCCAAAGTCTATTTCCCACTGAGTCTATATACCGGGAAAATCATCGGGAAAAACTTCCAGAAACTCATTCACTACCGGAACCGACTCTAGAGAAGGGGTTTCAGACTCAATATCCATAACCCTAACAAGATGGTAAATACACCCTTTTGAGATCATTTTTCTAGCTTTGAGGCAAGAGACAAATTGACCTCTAAGGATAGAATTTCCCCCTTTCCAATCTAAAATAGACTCATTTGGAAATTAAAACTTTACTACCCGAGTCCTACAATCAATAGAGGCATAACATACATGCAACCAATCAATACCCAAAATCACATCAAAATCTAACATGTCTAACTCCACCAAATCCACTAAGGTAACTTTACAGACAAAGAAATAGGAAAACTCATATAGACTCTTTTTGCCACCATCGAGTCACCAACCAGGGTAGAAACTGACAAAAGGCTCTACTAGCACTTTGGGGAGTATTTCAAATTTCATGGCCACAAAAGGTGTCACAAAGGACAAAGTGGCACAGGGATGTAACAATGCATAGACATCAATAGAAAAGACTTGTAACATACTGTTCACCACATCCGGGGAGTTCTCTTGGTCACCTCAGGATTGAAGAGCATAGAAGCGGTTTTTCTTGGGAGCATCGGACTTTGAACCGCTAGGAGGAATTTTCTTATCTTCTCTCCCCTTAGCCACAAGTGTTGGGCAATTCTTCAATTGATGACCACTCTTACCACAACCATAGCAAACACCCATGATGGCAAGACATTTACCATCATGTTTCTTACCGCACTTAGCACAAGTAGGCCTCACCATGGAAGATCCACTACTATTGCCTCCTTGAGGCTTAGGGTTAGACACCCTACCTTTGTTGATCCTTGGAGCACTAGAGGAGCCTTGGTTGGAGAACCTTCTCTTGAACCTTTTGTCGACCTTGACCCTCAGATTTACCCTTGGAAGAATTTCCATCATCGATCCTTGATCTTTTTACTACCTGATTAACTTGCTTGAGCTTTTGTTCCTCAATTTACTCGGCATGGACCATGAGACATGAAATATTCATACTTGGGATGAGCATTGCCGAACAACATTCATTGACTGCCAAGTCGGATACCCCCATCACAAATTTGTTCATCTTGGCCCTCGAATTTGCCACTAAGCTAGGAGCATACTTTGACAATTGTGCGAATTTAAGGGCATACTCTTTCACGCTCAAACCCCCTTGTTGAAGATTTATGAACTCTTGTATTTTTCATTCCCTCAACTCTAGGGGAAAGAATCTATTAAGAAATACCGACTTAAACAATTCCCAATCTACCGGGCCTGCTCTTATGGGTCTCTCACCCTTCCATTGCTCATATCATACTTGAGACACATCCTTCAATTGGTAGGCAGTAATTCCGCCTTTTCTTGTGGAGACCCTCTCATAGCATCAAGCAATTTATAGACCTCATCAATAAACCCTTGTGGATCCTCTTCCACATTGGACCCATGGAACACGAGAGGATTTGTTGCTCCCTAATATACACGCAAGTGTATGTGGTCGGTCAAGTAATATAGATTCTTAAAGAAACGAGTTATCGTTCCCAAGGGACTTATGATTAACTTATATCCAATACTTAACTCCACAAATAAAATAGAAGTAACCATTTCAGAGGTTGTGATGATTGTTAACTACTACTAATTATGAACTAAATAAACGTAACTAAATGTGAACGACTTTAAGATGATGTTTCAAGCAAGTAAAAGACAATTCCAGGGTTGCAACATGCAATGAATCTCATGTATCATTTTATTAGCTTATAACTAATTTTAGTCGTCAAGTTACTGATTTACAGGGTTAATTGTATGACTTGGGTAAACACCTCTAGTCGCCTACCTGAGTTAGCTATCTAACTACATCGTTGAATAGGGATATATAGACTAACTGACGGGCATTTATATTTCCCCCTGTTTCATAAGCAAGCGAGTTGTTCGTCCGGGCGTCACTCCTGAACACAAATCACCTCAACTTAATGGGTCGATCAAGCTCTCTATATTCTCTGGTCTATCTAACCTCTCCTCTCCCGATTCAAGTTTAGACAATATATTTATCTTATGCTGATCAATCATAAAATACTAAAACAAGAACGTAGAATTAACCTATAATGCAACCAAGAATTAATTCAACAAGCCTTTAATAATCAACAATCCATTCGTAGCTACAACCCAAAACTAAGGCATTTATCGACTCATGCTATTAGAAAACCACAAAATGCAATTGTTCATGTGATTTCTGGAAAATAAAAGAGTTAGAAGATCAAAACCTATTAGAAACGTGAATACTTGCTCTTGCACACCCAATAAAAGTCAAACCCTAACAATGGAGCCGTAAGGGTCAATTTATAATAGTAGGAAAATTAAAGCCAAAGTCTATTACAATTAGGAATCCTTTTTTAACACTTTTAAGCTGGAAAAATCGGGATCCTACTGGCATGTCGCACCTAGCATCGCGCCCAAACTTCACCTCTGAGGTTTACACCCTGGCACGTCGCGCCTCTCAGAGCGCCTGAGAAATGCCCCAGAATGTTGGGCCTTGGCGCATTGCGCCTCTCAGAGCACTTGAGAGGCCTCTCTGAATGTTGGCCCTTGGCGCCTCACGCCTAGCTCTGGGCCTTCAGCCTTAGCTTCTTTTCAGCATATCCTTGCATCTTTTCTTTCAATTTGACTGCAATCTCCTTGAGAGTTCCTGAAACCTCTAATCACATGTTTTAGTGCATAATATCGCAAGTATAACAAAATCAAGCTAATAGACTCAAGATCATTTGTTACTTCAATCAATTCATGGGCAAATATTGACAACTTAGGCATATAAATACGCCTAAGATCACCACCCCACACTTAGACTTTTTTTTGTCCTCAAACAATCTTTAGACTATCAATTCTTTTTCACAACCCTTGGACTGATCAACCCACCTTAAAATCAACCAAACATTTTTAATCATGATCTTGTAGTTTACAATGGATGAAACATTTCACAACATTTACACCAAGTAACACCACATGTTCAAAGAATGACTCTTTTAATATTTTTTCAGGCTAATGCTAACTCATACAAACACACCAATTAGATAATCCTACACATGCCATGAATGCCCTCATGCTCTCGTTTAGTAAAGCCTTTCACTTAAGCAATCACAATGTCACAAGGCCTATTTTCAAACAATCAACTCACTCTCACAAAAAAAGTTCTTACTTTTCTCAACATACCATAAGCTTGTCAATAGTGTATTCTTACTTTCGCATTATATTTCTCAAGAAATCAAGAGGACTTTGATTTGGTTGTAATGTTGGCTTAAGGTAAGGGAGGGAATATTTAGGAACCATTTTAGTGACTACACCTCCCTAATGCACATGTCATTATTTTTGCCAACAATCTCCTTCATAAATTTTCTATCCTCCTAGTACACAATTCATTAATATTTACCCCTCTTTGTTGCTCCATATTTGCCCTCTATATTATTTATTTATTTATTTATATTTTTTTCTTCTTTTTTTTCATTATTTTTTTCATGCCTTTGCACTAGCCACTCTCACTTTAGATTTTAAGGTCTGAGTAAGGTACACATTATCCTTGATAGGACCAGGGCCAATGTTTCGAGCGTAGTTGTGAAATTGCCACCCTCAATTGAGTTGAGGTGCACATTGTCACTAAGGACCAGAACCAAAACATAATTTTTAACTATCTTTTTCTTTTCCACACAATGTAGGATTTCACCGTTTATTAGATCAACCAACAATTTCGAACCTTTCTTCGTAACATAGTGCATTAAGGATTTTATTAGGATCAAAAGACTTGGTATCAAACAAACGAGTTTCGTCTTATCATGTGGCTTATCAATAAACAAGGCTAAAGTCTCAATGGGGCTTCACTAGGGATAATTTCAATGGTAGGCATACAAGTAGAGTCAATAATTGGTTAATTCAAAGAAACACCTCCATCACATTCCCTAAGTCATACAAGCTACTATTTCAATCACACACAAGGCAAGTTCTAGATATCAAGTTAAGCAAGAACCAATCAACTCTCACCACACATGGCATCACGACACATATACATACATACCAACTAACATGCTCATACAACTTGCATTACGGTATCACTACACAATTAAGCCAATTTAATTTATTTTATTTTGAGTCAAACTAAGAACACATGCTTATTACAAGGTTAACATTCTATTTCACTTTTCTAATTGTGACTACCCATGACGTTTGGCTAACTTTTTCGAGCATAGTTTCAAAAGGCCAAGGTTGGTTTCACAATCCTACTCTTTTATGTGACTAATTTTCCCTTAAGACGGTCGTCATCCATCCATCATTNAACTTGCATTACAGTATCACTACACAATTAAGCCCATTTNATTTCATTTTTCTAATTGTGACTACCCATGACGTTTGGCTAACTTTTTCGAGCATAGTTTCAAAAGGCCAAGGTTGGTTTCACAATCCTACTCTTTTATGTGACTAATTTTTCCTTAAGACGGTCGTCATCCATCCATCATTGGGAACTGTCACTCCTATGACGACTCTAAGACTCAATAAAGCAGTAAACTCGTCCTAGCCGGTTCAAGGGGACAATCGTCAGTAAAAGTACCGAAAACAAACGCTGAGGAACCCAAAATTAAAAATTAAAAATTTAACTAAAACTAACACTAGACTCGATAAAGTAGTAAACAACTATATACAACAGAGACGTATTACCCCACCCCACACTTAAAAATAAGCATTGTCCTCAGTGCAGATTTTAAAGCAAAGTATAGAGTTAGGAATACTACCTCAGGCCTTTAGGCATCATTGTCATCACCATCGAATACCATCAAGGCATTCTCCTCCTCATCATCAGCATCATCTTCCTCATCATCCATCACCTCATCATCAGTAGCCTCATCATCATCCATAGGCTCTAGAAATACGGGACCAGTCCTGTATAAGGACGTTGCACTCTCAGTCAAAGGGTAGCGATCCTCTAGGTTTTCCATCTCCTCTTCTGTAATCGGGAGTCCTCCTATCCGCAGCTGCAGCTCTGCCATACCAAACATTCTTGTCATGACACTGTCATCATGGGTTGCCTCTTTTGGGTAGACAAGACAGGTCCATGGGACGTGTCTAGTTCCTTTGTTTGAGTCACATCAACTAACTTACTCGTCAGATTTGGGTGAAAAGCAATAGTCAGGTCCACAGCCTCTTCCTCAATACCCTGGGCCCTCAGAAACTGGGTGATCAAACACCCATAGCAAAAATGCCACCTCATATTATTCCAAAAATTGAAATTAGAGGGGGGGTTTGGGATTGGAAGTGGTATAGGGAAAAGATGGAGAAAGAGTTGGGAGGAAGAGAGAAGTGAAGAGAGATGGCTATTTATGGGGGATTATGGAAAAGTGCAAGTTGTCTTGGGAAAGTGAGGACATTTGAGTGGGTATTAATGGAGGAAGTTGAGGAGTGAAAGAGGAAAAAGAAGAAGAGTTGGAGAGTATATGGGTGGGGTTTGGGCGGTTTAATTTGGTGAGAATGGGGGTTGAATGGGAGTTTTAGGGATTTAAGGGGAGTGGGTCGGGTTGGATCCGGGTAAAAACTTGGATTTTAAAAATCTGGGTGGTGGCGCGATGGACGGGCGACGCGTCGCTCAGCGCGCCCCAACTTGTGCTCTGAATTACAGAGATTGGGGCGGCGTGCCACCCAGCACACCACAAAATACTCTTTGAATCTTATAGCCAGGCGCGGCGCGCCAGCCAGTGCGCCTGGCTTCAATGATTTCTCTTTTTTTTTTTTCATTTTTTCACTATTATAAGCTAAGTTACAAATAATGAAAAATCCTCTCTAGCTAAAACTAATAATTAAAAGTAATTTTTAGATTTTAAGAATTGAAACTACGCTAAAACAAAAAATCAAAATTCAAATATGACTACCTATCTATTACATGTTATTCACGGGCTGCCTCCCGTGTAGCGCTTGATTTAACGTCGCGGCACGAGTCAGCTTGGATTATTCATCATTTAGATCAAGAGCCTCCAGATCAAGAACTGAATATACACCAAACTAGTGTTTCACCCTTTGCCCATTTACCAAGAACGTAGGGTCAGTCTCATCTTTAAGTTAACAGCCCTATGTTGTGTCATTCTTACCACTTCGAAAGGACTAGTCCATTTAGATTTAAGTTTCTCGGGGAATAACCTCAATCTAGAGTTAAAGAGTAGTACTTTTTCTCCTGGAATGAAAGTATGAGTAAGTATGTGTTTGTTATGCCATCTTTTCGTCTTTTCTTTGTAAAGCTTGGCATTCTCATACACATGGAGCCTAACTTCTCAAGTTCATGCAATTGATCTACTCTCTTTCTACCGGCCAGTTTGGGGTCCAAGTTCAGCCTATTAATTGCCCAATAAACTTGATGTTCCAATTCCACTAGAAGATGACATGCTTTACCGAACATTATGTGATAGGGAGAAGTCCCTATGGGTGTCTTATAACCAGTCCTATATGCCCATAACGCATCATCTAACTTCTCGGACTAATCTTTCCTCTGTGCATTCACGGTTTTCTGCAACATTTGCTTCACTTCTCTATTCGAAACCTCTACTTGGCCACTCGTTTGAGGATGGTAAGTTGTAGCAACTTTATGATGAATTCCATACTTAGCAAGAAGGTTTTTAACTAGATGGTTAATGAAAGGCTTACCGCCACCACTTATGATTGCCCTTGGAGTGCCAAATCGAGTGAAGTGTGCTTCTTGATATACTTTATCACCACTTTTGAATCATTCGAAGGAAGAGCTACAGCCTCAACCCATTTACTCGCATAATGTATAGCCACAAGAATGTATTGGTTTCCACTAGATGGCGGGAAGGGCCCCATGAAGTCAATACCCCACACATCAAAGATTTCCACCTTCAAAATGTTACTTAGAGGCATCTCATGTCTTCTTGAGATAGTACACAACCTTTGGCATTTATCACAACCCTTCACAAAAGCAATAGAATTTTTAAATAATGAGGACCAAAAGAAACCAGATTGAAGTACCTTATGCGTCGTGCGCTCTCCTCCGTGGTGACCTCCATATGGGCTAGCATGACAACTTTTGAGCACTTTTTGAACCTCATACTCCGGAATGCATCTTCTCATTACCCGGTCCACATATTGTTTGAACAAGAACGGTTCATCCCAGATATAGAACTTAGCATCATGATTAAGCTTTTTATTTGTTTAGGTGGTTGCACCCGGAGGATATTCTCCACTTACTATCAAATTCACAATGTCTGCATACCATGACACTTGAGATATATCTAATGCCATCAATTGTTCGTCCGAAAATTCTTCCCGAATTTGCTCACCTTCATTCACATGGGAAAAATCCTCCAACCTAGACAAGTGATCTGCTATCTGATTTTTAGTACCTTTCTTATCTTTGATCTCAAGGTCAAATTCTTGGAGCAGCACTATCCATTGAATCACCTTGGTTTAGCATCATTCTTGTTGAATAGGTACCTAATAGCTACATGGTCAGTAAAATCAATCACTTTAGTACCTACCAAATTAGATCTGAACTTGTCAAAGGCGAACACTAGAGCGAGCATCTCCTTCTCAGTCACTGTGTAATTAGCTTGTGTAGAGTCAAGGGTCTTGCTTGCATAATAGATCGAGTGGAGCACTTTATTCTTTCTTTGTCCCAACACTGCACCCACTGCTATATCACCTGCATCACACATGAGTTCAAATGGTACTCCCAAATGAGGAGCAATTAAGATGGGAGCCTCAATTAAGTTCCTCTTCAACATCTCAAAATCCTTAAAACACATCTCATCAAAGTAAAACTTCACCTCCTTCTCCAAAAGACTGCACATAGGTCTTGCAATCTTAGAAAAGTCCTTGAAGAATCGCTGGTAAAAACCTGCATGACCAAGAAAACCAGGCACCCCATTTACAGAAATAGGAGGGGGGAATTTCTCAATAACTTCTACCTTGGCCTTATCAACCTCTAAACCAGACTTTGAGACATTGTGGCCTAACATTATCCCTTCTCTAACCAAAAAATGACAGTTTTCCCAATTGAGAACTAAGTTAGTGTCCTCACATCTAGAAAGTACTTTATCAAGATTCCGGAGACATACCTCAAAAGACTTCCCAAAGATGGAGAAATCATCCATGAACACTTCTACAAAGTGTTCCACCATATCATGAAAAATGGCCATCACACACCTTTGAAAAGTCATTGATGCATTGCCAAGTGCGAATGGCATGCATTTGAAAGCATATGTACCATAAAGATAAGTGAACGTGGTCTTTTCCTAATCCTTGGGTGCAATCAAGATCTGGTTGTAACCGGAATACCCATCTAAGAAACAATAGTACTCTTGCCCTGCTAGTCGGTCAAGCATTTGATCAATGAAGGAAACGGGGTAGTGATCTTTTTGGGTAGCATCATTTAGTTTCTGGTAATCCATACAAATTCTCCAGCCGGTCACTGTTCTAGTAGGAAACAACTCATTCTTTTCGTTCCTTACCACAATCATACCTCCCTTCTTGGGAACAAATTGCACTGGACTCACCCATTTGCTATCTTAGATCGGGTAAACAATTCCAGCATCTAGCCACTTTATTACTTCCTTTCTCCCCACTTCTTTTATCAAAGGATTTAGTCGACGTTGATGTTGTGCATTTGGTTTGTGATCCTCTTCCATGTAGATTATGTACATACATAACACCGGACTGATCCCATGAATATCAGCCATCTACCAGCCAATCACCTTCTTTCTCCTCTTTAGGATCCTCAATGCTGCATTAACCTCTAGTTCAGACAACTCTGCAGAAAGTATAACAAACAAGGTTTCATTAGTACCCAAAAATGCATACATTAGGTGAGCAGGCAGAGTTTTTAACTGCAGCTTGGGAGCTTCTTCAATTGAAGGCTTTGGTAGAGGTCCTAACTCACGATCTAAAGACTCGACTCTCTGCTTGTGAGTCTCCACACCAGATTCAGACATGTTTCTATCTCTTGGGCTGCAATATCTCCATCTACCTCATGACCTGTTAACACTCTATCTAAGAGATCTTCAGGCACAATTACTTGTGATTCTATTATTTGATCAACCACAGTAATAGCAGACAACTCTTCATAGATAGAAGGAAATTTTAAACAGTGGTAGACATCGAATACCTCAACCTTATCATGCGCCCTCATAGTTAGTTAACCAACTGCCACATCAATCAATGCCTTACCGGTGGCCAAGAACGGACGTCCCCAAATGAATGGAACTTCAGAATTAGGTTCAAAATCCAAGACCACAAAATCTACAAGAAAAATCAATGAACCTACTTGAACTAAAACATCTTCTACCACCCCCTCAGGCCTAGCAATGGATCTATCAGCTATTTGGAGAATAACAGTGGGTTTTTTTTGGACTACCCAACCCAAGCTTTAGATAAAATAATAAGGGCATCAGGTTTATAATCGCTCCTAAATCATAAAATCCATTGGCATGAACAGTTTGCCCAATTGTAATCTGCATAGTAAAACTACCGGGATTTTTTAACTTTTTTGGCAGTCTATTTTGGATCCTAGAGTTGAACTCCTGAGTAAGTGCTACAGTTTCATACTCTGTGAGCCTCCTCTTGCTAGCCAAAATGTCCTTTACGTATTTAGCATACTTTGGGATACCTTGCATAATGTCAACCAAAAGGTAGATTAATGTGAACCTGTTTGAGGAGAGAGAGAAACTTACCGAAGCATTCATCTTCATTCCTCTTTTTGAGCCTTTGTAGAAATGGAGGTGGTAATTTCTTTCGAGGAACGGGAACCTCAACATTGGCGCTTTTTACTACCTCTTCCACTTTCTTTTCTTTGGTACTTGCCTCAGTCTTTGTCTTCTTTGGAGCTAGTTCCTCTAATTGTAACCCACTTCTAGTACTTACCACATGCAATTGCTTTGGGTTGGGTTCAGTATCACCAGACAGCCCACCTTGGCGACGCAAGTTCTGAGAATTAGCTACTTGCACAACTTGTTTCTATAAACTCATTTGGGACATTTGGATGTTTCTGATGTTCTCATCCTGCTTATCTATTCTAGCATTTGTTTTGGTCCCTATTTCAATCATGAGTTTTTGGAGTAGCTCTTCATTGGTCATCCACCATTTTGGTGCACTAGGATTTGCGCCTTGGTTAGGATTTTGGTATTGTTGCCCAGCCCATTAGTATTGGTTAGCCCCTTGAGCCTGATTTTGGTTTTGGTTCCCACCCCATGAGAAGTTAGGATGGTTCCTCCAACTAAGGTTGTAAGTGTTACCATAATTTTGCTAAACTCCAACCATTTGCGCATTACCCACATAATTTACGGAATCCGGATTTGCCTCACATTGCTCAGTTTTATGAGTTCCACTACCATATACCCCACACCAATTTGATGCATGTTGTACCATGTTAACAGGTGCCTGGTTTAGAGCCAACTGTTTAAAATGTAAGGTCATGTTATGCAGCATTAGATCCAACTTGGCATTTATGGCAATAACTTGATCTACACCTAAGATCCCCGCAGCCTTTTGGGTTTTGGTTCTAGGCATTTCCCCCTCATACCCTTGCTTCCCTTCAGAGAGTTTATCAAGTAAGTCGAACAACTCTTCACATGTTTTAGCTAGTGCCTGTCCACCTGCTGCAAGTGAACGAGCATTATAATCTAGACCCTCAAAGAAAGTATGAGCAAGTACCTCATTAGTTTGCATGTAGTGTGGGCAAACATTCAACATTTGTTTGAAGCGAGCCCATGCTTGATACATGTCCTTAGAATGGTTTTGAGTAAAGCTTATTATCTCACTCCTTAGCTTAGAAGTTTTCTTAGATGGGAAAAATTGACTCAAAAACTTCTTTGCTAGATAATCCCTAGTAGTGATGGAGTGGCTCAGAATCTAATCAATGCCTTTCAGCTCTTAACAATAAGTATGGGAATAACGTCAGCCTCACATAGTCCGATAAGACTCCAGTTGGGATGTATGTATCATTAACATACATAAAGTTCCTATCAGTAATATATATGTATCGAGAGGATTCTTGTGGGGGAGACCCATGAATTGCCCATTAGAATGGAGGAGTTGTACCATGCCCTGCTTTAGTTCAAATCTACCTCCCAGTGGAGGTTTCCTAATACTAAATGCTAAGTTGGCTGTGAGTGGGACTGCCACATCATGGACTGGTCTTGCGGGTACGACATGGGGTACCCCTTGGTTATTCGGGTTCTCTTGGTTGTTCACATTCTCCGGGTTATTCACGTTGTCTTGATTGTTATCATCATTGTTTCCCCAAAAACCAAACCCCAATTCCCCTGGACGTCCTTGATTCATTTTTCTATGCTGACGTAAAACTCTTTCGGGTTCGTTGTAAGGTTCGACAAGTTCTCCCTTCCAAGCCAGACTTGAAAATCAAGTCCCTACAATAAAAAAGCTAAGACCAAGTAATTAATCCCTGAATATTCTAATTGTAGACTTAAGAAGATCGAATATAAATCAATTTCTAAGTCCCCGGCAGCAGCGCTAAAAACTTGTTGCTCCCTAATATACATGCAAATGTACGTGGTTGCTCAAGTAATATAGATTCTTAAACAAACGAGTTATCGTTCCCAAGGGACTTATGATTAACTTATATCCAACACTTAACTCCACAAATAAAATAGAAGTAACCGTTACAGAGATGGTGATGATTGTTAACTACAACTAATTATGAACTAAATAAACATATATAAATGTGAACGAATTTAAGATGATGTTTCAAGCAAGTAAAAGACAATTCTAAGGTTGCAGCATGTAATGAATCTCATGTATCATTTTATTGGCTTAGAACTAATTTTAGTCGTCAAGTTACTGATTTACAGGGTTTATTGTATGAGTCGGGTTCACACCTCTAGTCGCCTACCCAAGTTAGCTATCTAACTACATCATTGAGCATGGATAAATAGACTAACTGGCGAGCATTTATATTTCATCTTGTTTCGTAACCAAGCGAGTTATTTATCTGGGCGTCACTGCTGAACACAAAAAACCTCAACTTAATGGGTCGATCAAGCACTCTATATTCTCTGGTCTATCTAATCTCTCCTCTCCCGATTCAAGTTTAGATAATATATTTATCTTATGGTGATAAATCATACAATACTAAAACAAGAACATAGAAGTAACTTATAATGACAACCAAGAATTAATTCAACAAGCCTTTAATAATCAACAATCCATTCGTAGCTACATCCCCAGAACTAAGGCGTTTAGCCACTCATGCTATTAGAAAACCACAAAATACAATTGTTCATGCAATTTCTAGAAAATAGAAGAGTCGAAAGATGAAAACCTATTACAAACGTGAATACTTGCTCTTGCACACCCAATAAAAGTCGAACCCTAACAATGGAGACCTAAGGGTCTATTTATAATAGTAAGAAAATTAGAGCCAAAGTCTATTACAATTAGGAATCCTTTTTTAACACTTTTAAGCTGGAAAAATTGAGATCCTGTTGGTGTGTCGCGCCTTGCATTACGCCCAAACTTCACCTCTGAGTTTTCCACCATAGCGTGTCACACCCTTCAGAGCGCTTGAGAAAGCCCACAGAATGTTGGTCCTTGGCGCGCCACGCCTCTCAAAGCGCCTGAGAGGCCTCTTTGAATGTTGGCCCTTTGCGCCTCGCGCCTAGTAGAGCGCGCTGGCCCTGGTGCCTTCACCCTTAGCTTCTTTTCAGCATATCCTTGCAAGTTTTCTTTCAATTTGGCTCCAATCTTCTTGAGAGTTCCTGAAACCACTAATCACATGTTTTAGTGCATAATATCACAAGTAAAATGAAATCAAGCTAATAGACTTAAGATCAATCAATTCATGGTCAAATATTGACAACTTAGGCATATAAATATGCATAAGATCATGATTCATCCTAGTAAAGTCCATTATTCTTTAAGCGGTCATATACGCAACGAGGTTCACATGAGTCCTAGTATCCCTATTGACTTGGTCCGTCACGAGTTGGTTCAATATTTGGAGAGTTGACCTTATTTCTACATTTTTCATAGTCGTCGGATCAATTGGAGCTTGAGGAACTTGAGGATCTTGAGGATCTTGGGGAGGAACCCTCTCATTCACATTCTCCTCTTCCATCTTTCTTGCGTTAGCCCTTTTTGTAGTCATATCCTAAAGACACAAGAGAAGGGTTAGGAAAAGGACTTCATAGAGTTAAAAGTCTAAGGCATGACTAAAGAGTAATGAAAGAAATGGAATTTCCTAAACATCTTATAGCCTCTCATTCATAAGTGTGGCACTCTTCACACCCATAAACAAGACTCTACTAGACATGGCTTATGACACATTATCCTAGAATCATTCTAAACCTTGTGCCTAATTACCATGTTTTTCACGACCCAGGGGTACCCCTTAGATGTAACATGGCATACACAACCCCTAAGGGGTCTTATACAATCCCTTAGATTATCATAAAAAAAAGTAATAGAAATGATGCAGAATTAAAACTTTTTACAATTGAAGTCTTTCCATAAAAACCAAATGGAAGTCTAGACATTGTCTCGTCTCATTAAGCCATCTAATAAAATCGAATATCAATAAGGGTCATAGCCCTTTACAACATAGTCTCAAAAGAGGAAGTAAAAAAGAAACTAGAAATGAAGAACTTTCGTTCTTGAACCATGAGGACTAACCAAAAGCGTGGAGAATAGTCGATCCAAGCTTTGATCAAGAAGGAAGCACACCTCAACAACCGGGACCTATGCTTATAGAAAATATAGAAAATATGGGTTAGTACAAAATTGCATAAGAATGGTAGCCATGCAATAAAATCCTTAAAACATGCAAAAAGGGACATTTTAGTTGAAACCATGCACTTTAACAATTTAAGAGTCAGTATGCACATTAGTGTAAATACATAAGTCAAACAATCTCATAAGCAACCCTAAGCTATACTTGTGCAATGCATAGACAAGATCCCATAATCATATCTAATACTAAGTACCACTTTTAGGTAACCATAATCATGCATTCCATACTTTGATCTCATCCATAGTCAATACTCATAAACAATGAAACATTCATATTCATTAACTTGTAACAAGGAAGGACACTAGTATCAACAATCCATATCATAAATTCATAAATTCATAAACCTTCATAGCATAAAAAAACCACACCATAACCCCTCTCAAAGCCTACTTATGCAATGTATGAATGAAGTTCCATACCCCCACTCATACTAAGTAGAGCTCCTTGAGAAGTCATAAATGTAGTTCATGTTCATGTTCTTGTCATAATTCATATTCTTGTCATGGAGGGAAAATAGCCTTAATCGACATACACCATGTAAGCTACATGGAATCCTGTGTCATGTCCCACACCAAAAATAGATGTCCTACTTGCCTAAGGTAAAACTAAATGTATTAGCTTTTAGGTGGATCCACTAGTTAAAGACATATATGGGCACATAGTTACGGGATAGGGAGATTGCTTCTAGAAACCCCAAACCTATTGAATTGATGGGGGAGATTCCATCTAATGAGATTACTTTAGATGACCCGGCCTTTTGAATTGACGGGAGGGCTTCTACCTCACATTCCATATCCACTCGGTGCTAAGCATTACTTCCTCAATATTTACATGTTTAGTCTTGAATTTAATATACATGCATGGACGATCATCTTACCTTCCATTCAAAACAACTCATAAAAATAGCTCATAGATTCAAAATGGTGAGAATGGACTTTCAACCTTAGAATCGTTATTATGTGAGTAAACCTTTCACATCTTATTCATATTGTGTTCATAAGAATAGCCTTTCAATCAACACAACAAGATCATCATAGTCATAGACAATTCATACATAGTCATGTGTAAGGGTATAGGGGAGAATGATCTTTCAACAGTACCACAATTACCCCATAGTCATAGGATCTTCACTCTCAAGATGAATCCTAAAGCACATGCACAATTCTCATATTCATGTACAATTCTCATAATTTTCCCTTTAAGGACCATGGATCACATTCAACGCAAACATCTAGAATTTCTACATTAGATATGGAGAATATCTTGATTCAATAAACTAAATCAATATAGACATAATATAATCACATGATTCTATAATCAATCAACCCACATTATGAAATCACAATTTAGTAACATAGAGAATTAATGGAGTTTTGGGAGGATTTCATCATAAATCAACAATAAATCATTAACTCCAACATAACCCAACATAAATCAATCATTGAAAACGTTTTAGAAAGGAACCCATTACTTAGAGTGAAACCCTAAGTTTTTGGAGTAATTGAAAGCTTTGAAATATAGTTTTGAAGGGACTCTATGGGTGAAAGCTACCCATACATGAAAAGCCACCATACCTTAGGATGATTCTTCAAAGAAATTGATTAAGGAGCCTTGATTTCCTTCAAACCCTAGCTATAATTCTTCTCTTCATCTTCTTTGGGTTTTAGAGAGAGAAATATTGTGAGGAAGATGAACTTTTGATTTTGATTTGGGTGTTTGTGAAAAATGACTTAGTTTAGGGAATTTTGACTTAGAAACACCTTATATAGTGACCCCAAACTTGCCCAAAATGACCTCACTTTAATTGGACTTAAAAAGGAAAAGACTTAATTAACCCTCATTTAAGTTCCCTGCCCAGATACCATGAGGGGCCCTCACGAGCCGTGGTCCCACTCGTGAAGTTGGGGCAGTAGCTAGGAACTTGGCGCCTTAAGATTCCATGCCCAAGGCATACCCACGAGGGGCTCCTTGAGTCAGTAGCTATGCTACTTGAGGCTCTTAGATCAAATGCCCAAGGCATCTTCACGAGGCGATCCACGAGCCGTGGTCAAGACCACTGGAAGTGGTCCCTCTCTTGGATCTTTAGGCAGTATCTAAGCTACTTGGTTGCCACCCTCACACGTCCAACTCTTCTTCATGAGCCTTCCCACGAGACGTGGTATTCACCACGAGTTGTGAAGTGGCTCATCAAAGAAAGCCTCTTTTTGGCAGATTTTGGGGAGCACACTGCCTAGGCTACCACGAGTCACACTACGATCCGTGGTCCCCACCATGATTTGTAAGGGTGCTTGGGGTCACTAAGGCAGTGTCTATAGGATAGTGGACTATTTTGGTCTTATCCATTGGCCCATGCCCTTAACTCATGATGTTAACCCTTACGTTTAGGCTCTAATTTGACCTACTATTTTCTAGAGTGTTACACTTTAGAAGATATGTTGAGGGCTTGTGTGATCTATTTCAAAGGTAATTAAGATGATCACCTACCTCTCATTGAGTTTGCTTACAATAATACTTACCACTCTAGAATCCAAATGGCTTCGTATGAAGCTCTTTATGGGAGAAGATATAGATCTTCTATTGGATGGTTTGAAGTTGGTGAAGCTAGGCTGATAAGACCAGACTTAGTTCACTAAACTATGGAGAAAGTGAATGTTGTTCAAGAGAGATTGAAAACAACGCAGAGTCGTAAAATATCCTACACTGATGTTAGGAGAAGAGACCTAGATTTTGAAGTAGATGATTGGGTTTACTTAAATGTTTCACCCATGAAGGGTGTTATGAGATTTGGTAAGAAGGGGAAGCTTAATCCATGATATATAGGTCCCTATAGAATATCCAAGAGGATCGTCAGGGTAGATTATGAGTTACAGCTACCCCAGGAGTTAACACCGGTTCATCCAGTATTCCACATTTCTATGTTGAAAAAGTGTATGGGTGATCCTTCACTTATCATACCTACTGAAGACTTTGGTATTAAGGATAGTTTGTCTTATGAGGAGATTCCTGTTCAGATTCTAGATCGCCAAGTTTGCAAGTTGAGGATGAGTGAAGTAGCATCAATCAATGTTCTATGGAGAAATGAGTTTGTTGAGCAAGTTACTTGGGAAGCTGAGGAGGATACGAAGAAGAGATACCTACATCTCTTCGAATCCGGGGAAGTTCAAAATTGAGGTACTAATCCTTTTCTTGGCATTTATTTTAAGTTGGCATGTTGTAATTACATTTTGCTTGTTGGGTGTTTTAGCTAGGTGTAAAATGTTACGCCTTAGCCTACTAAAAGTAATATCATTCGAGGATGAATGTTCCCAAGGGGGAGATATTGTAACACCCCACTTCTTGAAAGAAATAAAATAAGAAAGAAATTGTTATTTTGGAAATAATCAAATTTGGAATGTTTGACAAAGTAAAGCTAAGTATCAGTTTTGGGTCAACTTCAAATAACCATAAATCCTATCTCAGGATGAGTTAGGACTGATACAAGATACTGTAGGAAATATCTTTGAATTATCTTTCCAACGCAACCGAGTTTGATCAGTTTCAAGTTTGTATGAGAGAGATATGCCCATCTGAAGTTGGGTTGTCTAGATAAGGAAAGTAAAAACCGGATTTTAGAAGGGTATTATGGTCTTTTCCATACCCACATGATTTAATTCGTTTTTAGTGAATTAATTAGGGTCAAAACTGAATTGGTTCACTTTGCACAATTGAAAATTCACGCTAGGACTTTAGAGAAAAGAACTCAAGAGAGAAGAGAAGAGGAAAATCAAGATTCGTCGTCTTCGTAAGGAATTGATTGCAGCTTTCATCAAGTATTTGATCCTACGAGGTATGTGATTTCACATTGAGTTGGGTTTGTTCACCCATGCATCAAACATGTTTATTTCATTATGATTTTCGTCCTAAAGATTGAGACTTCGATGTTCTTGAGTTGTATTTTTGAATTGCTTTCGTTCTTGAATTTGGGATGAGATTGTTCTTGAGAGTTTAAGGTCGATTGCTAGAGTTGTTTTGAGTGTGTACATGTTCTGGGTATCTGAATCTAAAGAGGAATTGAGAAAAAGGAATCGAATTTAGGCAAATTGGGGTTAAAAAATGAAGAAAGAACAAGTTGGGCAAATCTGGGAACTAGCTAGGTCCGCACCTGTTCCTCAGGATTGACAAAATTTTCTCCGCGTCATGAAGTGGTCACGAACCATTCCGCCTCAAAATTTATTTCGCGACCAAATAATTAAATGCATCTCCGCATCGCGGACTTGCTTCCAAACAGTGATTTCTTGCTCGTTTCTAATGTTTAACTATCTCAAAACACTCCTAAACATCATGAGATCTTTCCTATCACAAATCACAATGCTTGAATCCATAAATTCAAATTCAAGGACAGTTACGAGCCTAGTCAAGAGAATTTCATAGAGTCTTCCACAATTCTTTTACAAATGTTTTAACGTTGTTTTAAAACCTGAGTTTTGAGTTGAGTAAAGAGTAAAGACTGAACTTCATTTCTTCAAAAGAGTATATCGATACTATGTATTCCCAAAGAATAAAATGTTTTAAAATTAAAACAAGAAAGGAAATTGAGATTTCCAAAAGAGTCTTTGAGCTAGTTTTTAGTAAAGAGTAAATGCTTTCACTACTAAGCAAAAGAGGAAACACTGATTTCCAAGAGAGCCTTCAGGCATGTTTTTAAGTAATTATCTTAAACCACAGAGTTATGTTTTTTAAACATAAGAGCTAGTATCATATTTTGGCTGTAGTATTGAGCACCGATATGGGGGAGAGTTCAGACAACTCCTATCCCCCATAAACCATGTAACCACCATGGGTAGAAAAGGGGTCGTACTTTTTAGATGATTCCTTAGTGATTATTAGTATAGACTAGTGGATCCACTTAGTAGTCAGGTTTTATACATTTGGCAAGGTATAAGACGGCCCTGGTAGTGTGAGGTAAAATGTTGTATCATCACAATAGCTCTTAAGTGATGGTTGTCAGTTAGAGAAACTCCCACAAAAGTATTTTGTATTATTATATACAAAGAGTTACTTGTATTTTTATACACATCCAGAGTTTATGTTGTATCTTTGCATACATACAGAGTTACTATTGTATTTCTAAATACACAGAGTTGTTATCCATGTTTTAAAAAGTTTTTCTTTATATTGCACTTGTTTATACTGTTTTTTATTAAAATGAGTTCCGTTCAGTTCCTTTAAAGCTTATGTTTTGTTTTAGATTTACCCTCACATGCTCGTACATTCAATGTACTGATGCCAGTTAGCCTGCATATTTTTATGATGCAGATTCAGGTAACCAAGATCAACATCCAACGCATCGTTGATTCAGTTGAGCTTCAGATTTGTTGGTGAGTCTCCTTGCTTCCGGAGTATCCCTCCTTTCATTACTTTATCATTTTAGTTCATTAGGATGTGGTGGGTCTTGTCCCGACGTCTATCTCAATTGTTAGAGGCTTCATAGACAATAATTGATATTATTTCTTGAGTCTTTCCATTTCTGTTTTGATGTTTTGAGACTTGAGTTGCCATCTTGGCTAGTTGAATGTTTCTTTTAATACATTCTAAGTTTATTTCATGAGTTCATCATTTGAGACTATTTTCTAGTGTTTAAGTCTTCCGTTGAGTAGTAAGCAAGGCCAAAGGTTCGCTTGGGGCCAGCAATGGTTCTCGAGTGTCAGTCCTACCCAGGGTGTAGGCTCAAGGCATGACAAACTTGGTATCAAAGCACATAGTTCAAAAGTCCTAGGAAGTCTATTAACTTGTGTCTGTAGAGTCCTACTTATCGGTTTAAAGCGCGCGACATCTATAATTAGGAGGCTGCAACATTTAGGAACTATCTCACTTCTTTCATATTCATTTCGTATGATAGAAAATATCTTTAAAAAGTTTCTTCTAATTCATGCTTGCGCATGTCTTTCAGATCATGCCTCCACGAAGAGCTATCTGAGGTCATCCGGCAAGAAAGAATATTGAACCACAGGAACAAGGGGTACCTAATGCGCCAGAAGTGCAACCCCAATGAGAGGTCACCAATACTCAATTTCGTAAAGCTATCTGGATGCTAATCCAAACTATGACAAATCAAGTTGGACAGAGAGAGAACCGACATGAATGGACTGATACTTCAAGGATCTGTGAGTTCTTAAGGATGAATCATCCAAGCTTCACTGGTTCAAGTGTCAGAGAGGATCCATAAAAAAATTTGAAGAGCTTTAAAAGGTTTTTGAAATTATGCATGTTGTTGATCCTGAGAGGGTGGAAGTAGCTACATACCAAATGAAGGGTGTCGCTAGAATCTAGTTTAATTAATGGAAGAAGAATCAAGCTGAGGGTGCACCATTTGTGAGTTGAGCTTGTTTTGAGGAGGCCTTCTTGGGGCATTTCTTTCCCTGAGAACTGAGAGAGGCAAAGGTATGAGAGTTCCTCACAATTAAGCAGGATTCGTTGAGCATTCTTGAGTATAGTCTGATGTTCACCCAACTTTCACGCTATGCTCCGGAGATGGTTGCTGACATGAGAAGCTGGATGAGTTTGTTTGTTAATGTGTTGTCTCTTCTATCTAGTAGGGAAGGAAGGGAAGCTATGCTGATAGGAGATATGGACATAGAAAGGCTTATGATCCATGTGCAACAGGTTGAGGAAGAGATGCTGAAACACAGAGAGAAGTTTTGAAATAAGAGAGCTAAGACAGGGAATGAGTCCGAGCAGTAGAAGAGTAATGCCAATCGGTCATCTTTCCAACAGAAACAGAAGGGACCTGCTCCATCATCTGCTAGTGCACCTTCACCAAGGAACAAAAGTGAGTTATATTGTCAGAATTCATAGGGTTTCAGAGCTAGACCTGCCCATTCTCAAGGTAGTATAACACGAAGGGGTAGTAAACCTCCTGCATGTGCTAAGTGTGGTAGGAGCCACTCAAGGATGTGTCGTGATGGCTCCACTAGTTGCTTCAAGTGTGGCCAGAACGGTCATTTTATACAAGAGTGTCCTAAGAACAAGCAGGGTAATGGTAATAGGGGAAATAGAGTCTAGTCTTCTTCATTTGATCCACCAGACACAGCTGCATCTAGAGGAGCTACTTCAGGGGAAGGCGAAGGAGGAAACTGCCTTTATGCTATCACTAGTCGCCAAGAGTAAGAGGATTCTCTAGATGTTATCACTGGTATGATCCAAGTCTTTAACATTGATGTTTATGCTTTTCTAGATCCAGGAGCGAGTTTATCCTTTGTAACTCATTATGTTGCGATGAATTTTGATGTTTTTCCTGAGCAACATTTGAGCCCTTCAGTGTTTCTACACCTGTTGGTGAGTCTATTCTAGCTGAGAGAGTCTATCGTGAATGTACAATTTCCATCAATCACAAGAGCACCATGGTTGACTTAGTTGAGTTAGATATGGTAGATTTTGATGTCATTCTAGGTATGGACTGGCTTCATGCTTGTTATGCATAAACAGATTGTAGAACTCGAGTAGTCAAGTTTAAGTTTCCTACTGAACCAGTTATAGAGTGGAAGTAGTTCAGCAGTGCCTAAGGGTCATTTTATTTCGTACCTTAAGGCGAGAAAGTTAGTTTCCAAGGGGTGTGTCTATCACTTAGTCCGAGTTAATGACTTTAGTGTTGAGATACCTCCTATTTAGTCAGTTCCAATAGTAAAAGATTTTCCAGAAGTCTTTCCAGATGATCTTCCCGTAGTCCCTACTGAGAGAGAAATAGACTTCGGTATAGATATTATTCCCTATACTCGTCCTATATCTATTCCGTCATATAAGATGGCACCAGCAGAGTTGAAAGAGTTAAAAGATCAGTCGAAAGATCTTCTAGAGAGATGTTTTATTTGACCAAGATTCTCACATTCGGGTGCTCTGGTCTTATTTGTGAGAAAGAAAGATGGTTCCCTTAGGATGTGTATAGATTACCGTCAGTTGAATAAGGTTACCATCAAGAATAAGTATCCTCTTCTGAGAATTGATGATCTCTTCGATCAACTTTAGTGTGCCATTTGTTTCTCTAAGATAGAAATCAGATCAGGCTATCATCAGTTAAGAGTAAGGGAATGTGATATTCCAAAGATAGCATTCAGGACCCGTAATGGTCATTATGAGTTTCTCGTCATGTCGTTCGGTTTAAATAATGCACCTGCAACGTTCATGGACCTTATGAATAGAGTATTAAAGCCTTATTTAGATATGTTTGTTATCGTATTTATTGATGACATTCTAATCTATTTAAAAAATAAGAAAGATCATGCTAGCCATTTCAGAATAGTTCTCCAAATTCTAAAGGATAAGGAATTATATGCTAAGTTCTCTAAATGTGAGTTTTGGCTTGATTCTGTGGCATTCTTAGGCCATAATGTTTCTGGTGATGGAATTTAGTGGACACTCAAAATATAGAGGCAGTGCAAAATTGGCCGAGACCCACATCTCCAACTAATATTAGGATTTTCTTGCGGTTGGCTGGATATTATAGAAGGTTCGTAGAGGGGTTCTCATCTATTTTATCCCCTTTGACCAAGTTGACTCAGAAAACAGTTAAGTTTCAATGGTCTGAAGCTTGTGAGAAAAGCTTTTAAAAATTGAAAAAGCGGCTGACTACTGCCCCAGTATTGAACTTACCAAAAGGTACTCATGGTTTTGTGGTATATTGTGATGCATATAGAGTTGGTTTGGGTTGTGTGTTAATGCAGAATTGCAAAGTTATAGCTGATGCCTTCAGACAGTTGAAAGTTCTTGAGAAGAATTACCCAATCCATGACTTAAAGTTTTCTCCTGTAGTATTTGCTTTGAAAATATGGTGTCATTATCGGTATGGTGTTCATGTAGACGTGTTCACCTATCACAAGAGTCTTCAGTATGTGTTTACTCAGAAATAACTTAATCTCAAATAGAGGAGGTGGTTAGAGTTACTCAAAGATTATGATATGAGTATTCTCTATCACCCATGTAAGGCTAATGTTGTTGCATATTCCTTGTGTAGATTGTCTATGGGTAGTACCACCCATATTGAGGAAGATAAGAAAGAGTTAGCAAAATATGTGCTTAGACTTGCACGATTAGGAGTTTGACTAATAAATTCCATAGAAGGAGGAGTAGTGGTGATGAATGGGGTTGAATCATCATTAGTGTCAGAAGTGAAAGAGAAACAAGACCAAGATCCTATTGTACTTGAATTGAAGGAAAATGTTCATAAGCAAAAATGTATGGATTTTGAACAAGGGGGAGATGGTGTATTGAGGTATCAAGGTAGATTGTGTGTACCAAGGGTAGATGAGCTTCAAGAAAGGATTATGGAGGAATCTCATAACTCCAAATATTCTATCCATTCGGGTTCCACAAAGATGTATCGTGAATTGAGAAAGGTTTATTGGTGGAGTAGTATGAAGAAGGGCATTGCAGATTTGTTGGTAAGTGTCCGAATTGCCAACAAGTTAAAGTAGAGCACCAAAGGCCTACTTCCGGAATGGAAGTGGGAGATGATCAATATGGATTTCATCACAGGTTTACCCAGATCTCACAGGCATCACGATTCTATTTGGGTGATTATTGATAGAATGACTAAATCAACCAACTTTTTCACGGTAAAAACTACACATTCAGTAGAAGATTATGTCAAGTTGTATATCCAAGAGGCAGTCAGACTTCATGGGGTTCCGATATCGATTATTTCAGATATAGGTGCATAATTTACTGCATAGTTTTGGAAGTCATTCCAGAAAGGCTTGGGATCGAAGGTGAACTTCAGTACTGCTTTTCATCCTCAGACTGATGGTTAAGAAGAGCGCACCATTCAGACTTTATAAGAAACATTGAGGGCTTGTGTGATCGATTTCAAAGGTAATGGGATGATTACCTATATCTCATTGAGTTTGCTTACAACAATAGTTACCATTCTTGCATCCAAATGGCTCCGTATGAGGCTCTTTATGGGAGAAGTTACAGATCTCCTATTTGATAGTTTGAAGTTGCTGAAGCTAGGTTGATAGGACCAGACTTAGTTCACCAAGCTATGGAGAAAGTGAAACTTATTCAAGAGTGATTGAAAACAACACAGAGTCGTCAGAAATCCTACACTAATGTAAGGAGAAAAGACCTAGAGTTTGAAGTAGATGATTTGATTTACTTGAAGGTTTCACACATGAAAGGTGTTATAAAATTTTGTAAGAAGGGGAATCTTAGTCCCCTATATATTGGTCCTTACAGAATATCCAATAGGATCGGCAGGGTAGCTTATGAGTTAGAGCTACCACAAGAGTTAGCAGCGGTTCATCTAGTATTCCACATATCTATGTTGAAGAAGTGTATGAGTGATCCTTCACTTATCATACCTACTAAAGACATTGGTATTAAGGATAATTTGTCTTATGAGGAGATTGTTGTTCAGATTCTAGATTGCCAAGTTCGCAAGTTGAGGACAAAGGAACTAGCATCACTCAAAGTTATATGCGGAAATCAGTTTATTGAGGGAGATACTTGGGAAGCATAGGAGGATATGAAGAAGAGATACCCACAACGCTTCGAATCTGAAGAAGTTACAATTAAGGTTCTAATCATTTTCTTGACTTTTATTTTAAGCTGGCATGTTGTATTTACATTTTGCTTGTTGGGTGTGTGAACTAGGTGTTAGATGTTACGCCTAAGCCTACTAAGAGTAATCTCATTCGAGAATGAATGTTCTCAAGGAGGAGATATTGTAATACCCCACTTCTTGAAAGAACTAGAATTAAAAAGAAACCGGTTATTTGGAAATAATCAAATTTGGAAAGTTAGACAAAGTTAAGGTAAGTATGAGTTTTGGGTCAACTTAAAACGACCATAACTCATAGCTACGGAAGAGTTAGGTGTCTACAAGATACCATAGGAAATATCTTCTAATTAGCTTTCCAGCGCCGCTGAATTTTCTCAATTTCGAGTTCATATGAGGGAGATATGCCCATTTTGAGTTGGGTTGTCTAGATAAGGAAAGTAAAAACCGGATTTTAGAAGGGTATTATGGTCTTTTCCATACCCAAATGATTTAATTCGTTTTTAGTGAATTAATTAGAGTCAAAACTGAATTGGTTCACTTTGCACAATTGAAAATTCACGCTAGGACTTTAGAGAAAAGAACTCAAGAGAGAAGAGAAGAGGAAAATCAAGATTCGTCGTCTTTGTAAGGAATTGATTGCGGATTTCGTCAAGTATTTGATCCTACGAGGTATGTAAATTCATATAGAGTTGGGTTTGTTCACCCATGCATCAAGCATGTTTATTTCAGTATGATTTTCATCCTAAAGATTGAGACTTTGATGTTCTTGAGTTGTATTCTTGAATTGCTTTCATTCTTGAATTTGGGATGAGATTGAGGAGTCCTTGAGATCTTAAAGTCGATTGTTAGAGTTGTTTTGAGTTCGACTCTTGTGTATATGTGTTGGGTATCTGAATTTACAGAGGAATTTAGAAAAATAATCAAATTTAGGCGAATTGGGGTTAGAAACGAAGAAGGAACAGGTAGGGCAAATCTGGGTACCAAGTCTGCGTCGCGGACCTGTTCCTCAAGATTGACAAAATTTTCTCCGCGTCGCGGAGTGGTCACAGAATTTTCTGCCTCAAAATTTATTTTGCGACCAAATAATTAAATGCATCTCCGCATAGAGGACTTGTTTCCAAACAATGATTTCTTGCTCGTTTCTAATGTTTAACTATCTAAAAACACTCCTAAACATCATGAGATCTTTATCACAAATCACAATCCTTGAATCCATAAATTCAGATTCAAGGAAAGTTAAGATCTAAGTCAAGAGAAGTTCATAGAGTCTTCCACAAATCTTTTACAAATGTTTTAACTGTGTTTTAAGACCTGCGTTTTGAGTTGAGTAAAGAGTAAATATTGAAGTTCATTTCTTCAAAAGAGTATATCTGGACTATGTATTCCCAAAGAGTAAAATGTTTTCACATTTAAACAAGAAAGGAAACTGAGATTTCCAAAAGATCCTTTTAGCTAGTTTTCAGTAAAGGGTAAATGTTTTCTTAATTAAGCAAGAGAGGAAACATTGATTTCCAAAAGAGCCTTCGGGCTAGTTTTTGAGTAATTATCTCAAACCTCAGAGTTATGTTTTTAAACATAAGAGCTAGTATCATATTTTGGGAGTAGTATTGAGTACCGATATGTGGTAGAGTTCAAACAACTCCCAGTCCCCTTAAATCATGTAGCCACCATGGGTAAAAAAAGGAGTCATACTTTTAGATGATTCCTTAGTGCTTTTTAGCATAGACTAGTGGATCCACATAGTAGTCAGGTTCTATACCCTCGGCAAGGTATAGGACGGCCCTGGCAGCATGAGGAAAAACATTGTAACATCACAATAACTCTTAATTGATGGTTGTCGCTTAGAGAAACTCTCACAAAAGTATATTGTATTATTATATACAAAGAGTTACTTGTATTTTTATATACATCCAAAGTTTATATTGTATCTTTGCATACATACAGAGTTACTATTGTAATTCTAAATAAACAGAGTTGTTATCTATGTTTTAAAAAGCTTTTCTTTATATTGCACTTGTTTATACTACTTTATATTGAAATGAGTTCAGTTCAGTTCAGTTCAATTGAGAGCAGGTTTTTTCTTTCAGTTCCTTTCAAGCTTATGTCCTGTTTTAGATTTCCCCTCGCATGCTCGTAAATTCAATGTATTGACGCCAGTTGGTCTGCATCTTTTTATGATGCAGATTCAGGTAACCAAGATCAGCATCCAGTGCATTGTTGATCTAGTTGAGCTTCACAATTGTTGGTGAGCCTCTTTGCTTCCGGAGGATCCCCCTTTTCATTACTTTATCATTCTAGTTCATTAGGATATTGTGGGTCTTGTCCCGACATCCCTCTTAACTGATAGAGGCTTCATAGACAGTCGTTGATGTTAGTTTTTGAGTCTTTCCATTTCTTTTTGTTGTTTTTAGACTTGAGTTGCCATCTTGGCTAGTTGAATGTTTCTTTTAAGACATTCTAAGTTTATTTCATGAGTTCATCATTTGAAATTATTTTCTTCTGTTTAAGTCTTCCGCTGAGTAGTAAGCCAGGCCAAGAGTTCGCTTGGCGCCAGCAATAGTTTTCAAGTGCCAGTCCCGTCCAGGGTGTAGGCTCGAGGCATGACACTCCTATCCAATAGTTTTAACCAATCTGATAAATATGTGACACTATTACCATATTTAGAAAAAATGAATGAAACCACATGTCTCTGAACCCAATTCTCTACCCCTCTGAAGATACCTCTTCAGCCTTTGCAATCAGAGAAAATATTCGTGCTCTCACCTTTTTCCGAAGGCTACACTACATCCTACTATTTTTTTGTGACTCTAGCTTCTTTAAATTCTCTTTGACCGATGTCCTACCATCTCCTAAAATTTTCCATACAACTATGTTACTCACCGAATAGTAGAAAATCACAACCTTAGATACTCACAAGTCGTTATTACCATACAAAATTTGGTTAACCAACGATCCTTATTATATAGTTGCATCCCAATCACAATCAATCACACACGTGTATTATCATCATGTTCAGTTAGCCCTTTCCATCACCGTGAAGTCAACCTTTTCATCGACATGACACCTCAAACCCAATTATACCAATCAACTACAAAGTTCAAACTCACTTTTATACGCACTTTCTTACTAAAACTCTCAATTGCCTCTACCCAAGTATACTTACTGGGGCTTTCTTTACCCATAAACTTGTCACTTCGGTATCAATACAGTCCTTTGGAGCCTAAGATAAAATCACAAGTCCTCATTTAGATTTATCAAGATCTACTTCACAACCTAAATGCATTAATACGGTACCAAAGATCCCCCACTAAAATCTTTCTACAAAAACATTGCTTAACCCAAGCGTCTTTAGTAGCAAACTAGTTAGTAACTCAAATATGAATGCAACACTAAATCTCATTATCTGAACATTTCAAATAACTGATAACTTGTTAACTATTTAGTATTCACACTTGAAATTTGATGTATTTGGTTCCACATAACGCTAGTACTACACCGTAAAAGTTTGTTAGATCCATCACTAGAACACATCATACCTATCGAAAAGATTGTCCCAAATAGCTAGCACATTCTATCCATTGAATAGTTCAAAGATATATCAAATTCATTTTATCTCTAGCCCAAACAATTTGCATTCTTTCTTAAATCATATCGATAACAAAAGTAAAACTCTTCATAAATCTAATCAAGCAAGCATTGGTACTGTTGTAGTAGTTGTATCATGATCCACTTTGATACACACTCAATCTATGAAATCGTAGTAGAGCTTCTATCCTCAATTGGCGCAACATAATTTTATCATTCACTAAGCAACCCATACGTGTTATGAAAACTTTACTAATTGTATTTTCCAAAGTAATAGTAATCAATATCTAGCCAAGATGATGAAACTTCTTGAATGTTGTCACCTTGGCAAAGTCATCTGGTTTCACCCCCTCTACCTCCATCACAAAATCAACCACTTCATGAAAATATTTTGTTGAAGCAACCACTTATAATGTTTGAATTCAGATAAAGTGCAAAATTTAGCCTCATAGGTTGCAACAGACGCCTTTCCTTGCTCTATATTTAGTAACTCATCCCTTATCTCGTCCCTCAAAGTCCGGGGGATATACTTCTCCATGAAGAAACTAGAAAATTTTGCCCAAATTATAGATAGTGCCTTTGTTGGTTGGCAATCAACGTGAGACTACCACTACATTTTGGCGTCTCCTTGGAATTGGTATGTCACTAACTCAACACCAAATCTCTCCGATATATCCATCTTATGAAGTTACTCATGACAATAAAAAAGAAATCATAAGCATGTTGAGATTTAGCACCCTTGAAGACGGGAGGTTTCAACTTTAAGAACTTAATAAAGATATCATGTAGTTCACTAGCCATTAAAGGCCCTATAGTCAATCAAGAAAATATGCCTATTTTCAAGGACGCATCCTTAATTCTTGGTATTGGTGTTACCACTTCTGATGCTCTAGTACTAACCATATGTGAAATAGAGTGAAGGAGGTCAGATACTAATTTGTATCATCTTGATACCAATTGGATTCAAGTAATAGCACTAAAGAAAGAAGAAATAAAGTTTTCCTAAAGTCTTATAGCCTCTCGAAGAAAAGTAAAGGCATTCCTAGATTGTTCCGTAAAACCTTACTTGACCTTTCCTTGTGCAATGAGATCACCGAACCATAAACTATGATACCAAGTTTGTCACGATCCAAAATGAGTCATGAGTGACATCCACACTTATACTCCTTGGTGGGCGAGTAAACGAATACAAACCCCAACTTATATTAGTTATTCAACTCACGAAGTATGACAATAATGAAGAAACTCAAAACTTATTCAGTAATAAACAATAATGCACTAGAGTCTACTATATATCATTCCCAAAATCTAAAATTCATCACATCAAAGACATCTAATCCCTAAATACTAAGTCTAAGGGTATCAAAGACACCAAAATAATTAAATAAAGTAGTTTGTGTCTGAAAACTATGAACATCATGCCATGACCGAGAGAATCCAACACGAGCTAGAATGAATAACTCACCCTGGAACCTAATGTGCTAGAGATTGGCTAGAGCTGAGGGTATGTCGAAGTCACAGTTACACTCATTGTACTCCACAAAAGAAAAATGAACGAATATACAAGTAGGGGTCAATACAGGGCAACATGTACTAAGTAGATATCATTGGCCGACCTAAAATAGAAACTAATATGCAATAAGTAATAGTATAAAATCAATTATAGCACTTAGTAGGTGGCAAGCAACAAATAACATTAATAAGTGATAACAACAATGAAGGAAGTACATAATCCATCCACAATATTAGGTACACAGATGAGGACTCAAGACTCTACACCACGCTCTTTTGAGAATTCGGTTCTTTGAGATTGAGTACATTAAGTTATTTTTAATATATTTTTCTTTAATGTTACCTTGCTAGAACGTGACACACGATCTAATATATCGTGCCGGCTCGTGTCACTTGATCCAAATATATCCTGTCGGCTTGTAGCACCCGATCCAAATATATCATGCCGGCTCGTGGCACTTGATCCAACAACTTAGTTAATTCATAATTATTTTTATCAATTTCCACTTCATTAACAACATTTCACCAAGCCTTATTTATTGAAGGCATCACTTTAATAGAATAAGTTCAAGATTATGGATTTCATGGTCTTGGGATTACAGACCAATCACAAAGAATACATGCATTATCCAAACCACAAAAACCAAGTACATAGAAATTTCCACAATATCACTCCATGACTATCAATCACTATTGAGAGTCTCTCTATCACGTAGAATAAACCATAACCTACCTCCACCGAAGAGCGAAGTCAAGCAAGCTAATTCACCAATGATTTTCCTTTCTTCAACACCTCAGATGATTTCCAATCTATCAAGTATGCATATTTCATAAGTTAGTGAGTTTATAGAAAACCATACTACTATATGTCTAGCCTAGACCCAAAAATTCACCCAAATCTATAATCAATTTCCTAAAGTTCAAGCGTAAGGGTAAGTCTTAATTCCCCAATTATCAAAACTTTAATAGTATAGGTAAATCTTTGTTCTCCCAATTATCAAAACTTACATAAATCACATAGTGTAATTGACAAATTACATCTGATCTCTACTCTTTCATTATTTACAAAAATTCCTTGAATTTTGTACCTCTCAGATTCATCAATGAGTATAAGTCTATTGTGTTAAATCAGAGATTAAAAACTAAATCCCACCCATTACGCTTATGTCTCTTCTTTCAAACAATCAGGCCAGACAAATCCTAACAGAATGACTAAATTCAAATTTCAAATTATTTCTCCCTGTTCATCAAAAAAACCTTACAAACTTGATTCAAAAAAATTTGTAACAGATTCACAAAATTCAAAATTTAATTTTTCATCTTCTCCATCAATCTAAAATCGTGAAAAATTCCAAATTTGAAATCTAACTCCCTGTTGTTGTTGTTATCATCTCCTTTTTTTCCTTGCGATCTGAGTTATTTCCCTCCCCAATCTTGGAATCATCATCCTTTTCTGTCTGTGCTGTAAAAGTAGATTTATCTAGAGCCCATGTTCATCAAAGAACCTTTCTCTAATACAATATGAATATGTTGATCTTGTTGAGACATTTCAAATTCTAAAAAAGTGAAGTGAGGTATGAACTATACAAAAGTGATGAAATTGTTGTTCCTATTTGTAATGAAGAAATATAAAATAGACCACAACTTCAATTTTAAAGTAAAGAGACTTGATAAAAAAAAAAAAGGTATGGAATTAGTTGTTCTGTATTGTGAGTTGTTATTTTTCAATTTTTGCTACATAAAATCGTGATACATTGTTATTTCTAAAGGTATTATGTGAGTTGGTTATTGATAAATTGGCATATAGGTTTTTAATGTATCATTGTTAAAGTTTTATTGTTATTTTGATGTGAATAGTAAACGACGCGCTAGTATTGTAATTTTATATCTATGGATTATGATGTGGTCATTATTTTGTACAACATACAAGATGGGTGGATAGATACATTACGTTGATGCTATATCCATCAAAATTATGTGTGTCGAAGGGTCAAAAAAAGATACTGAAGCTCTTGATGTGGATATGTAAGTCATGATACAATAGAAGTAAACGATGACCTACTGTGATTTTTTTTAGTTATGATGTGGTCATTATTTTGTATATGATACATGTAACAAAGGGATTAACAATTGAGATGTATCAAATACATTTTTATAATGAGCGTGTTTATGACTGATTTGTATAAAATGTATCAGGATAATATTATGTATCTGGTAGACAATATTAATAATGTAACAACTAAGATGTATATGTGGATGATACATTACTATGTATCAGTATTGGAGTTTTTGTGAATCACTAAATGATGAGGTATTTCATATAATGTATCACTGATTTTTTAAATATTTGTAGGTTGTACCATTGTGTGAATTTATTTTTTCAGTTTATGAAATTCAAAAAAAGATACAATATTTTCCTTGAGAGAAACATTTGTAATTGTGGGTGATTTCAACTAGACGAGATATCATGCGCACACACAATTGTTGTTTCCAAAAGCAAGAATGTTACAATTATAAGTGTCGCACTTTCAATATAAAAACTTGTCTGATAAATAATTTGTGACATGTTGTGTTTAATAAAATTAAATTTGAATGTATCACATTCTAATAAAGAGTTTTTGTGTATCTGATGCATATGTGTGGTAGATTTCAACTAAACGAGATACCTTGTGGACGTTGTGGACAAAAAGAATATATTGCTCATGATACATTACTATTCCTAAAAATATTTAGTAAATTGCTAAATATCAATCTTGGAGCAGAAACATCATGAATATCTCGATTTTGTAGAGACATTCTGGAATTTGAAAAATACTGTATCTGAAGTTTTGACTTCTTCCAAAGGTGAAAGTTAATTACATCAATTTGAAGTTTTGACATCTTCAGAAGGTGAAAGTAAATTACATCAATGTACTGCACATGAATCAGAAAAATCAAAATATAATATTTAAAAAAAGATAAAATCATAATTTGATACGCAATGAAGTTGTCAACATTGCTACTAATATGTATCATATACCTATTATTGGATTTGATACATAGTGCTCCAGTTATATAACATTATGATTTATGTATCAAGATTATTATTGGGTAATATGTGCATATACATCACATTCTAAGTTGGATATGACTGAATAATTATTAAAGAGTGCATATATATAACACACAACTAATTTGTTACGGTCTATATAGCCTTTTAGATTTGAATAAGATTGATGATACTTGATACATGTAAATGATACATTAGGTATTGTTTATGTACCAAGTACATTTATATTGAACATGACAAAACTAATCGAAGATTCAATATCATTGTATCAACACCTCAAATATGAATATGATATATTGCATAAAACAAAAGTTTCTATAGTAGTGATGTATCAGATCAGTGATGACACTAACAAAGGCTAATTTAAGAATAAAAATAAATGAGATACATTGAAAATCTGTATTTTTGATAGTGATGGTTGTGTAATAGTAGATCCAACTTTTTCTCCTTTTTGGGAATTTTTTCAATAGTAAATTTAGAGCTCGAGCATGTGTCCTTCCTCGACTTCTCCGCTCTCAAATTCTTCATGATTAATGGTCCGTATTGTCGTTTAGATCTGTTTTCATTAAAATTTTCATCCTCAAAATCAAGTACATGAGGTACATATTTTATGTAGAACCAAACCTCAAAGAGTGAGTTGGAATTTGTTTGATCACATATTTCAAAGGTTGTATTAAACAAAAAATGACAAACTGTTAAACATGATACAAAATAACAAACTATTAAAAATGATTCAATAATAACAAACAATAACATATGATACAAATATAACAAATAGTAACACATTATACAATAATTTCCCAACAGTAAAACATGATACAAAAATTTCTCAATAGTTAAACACGATACAAACATTCCCCAACACAACATGATACAAACAATGACCAACAATCAATTTAGTAACTTGCAATGTATCTTATGTGTGTATCTGGCGTTTTGATAAATTTTTGAGATTCCGTGTATGGGTAATAAAGTTCTGAAGCAATTCCTCCATTATTGAATCGACATAACTCACCTATGGATCTCGATCCAAATCCCTTACCGGAGACATCAACAACTCGATCTTTTTGTCCCTTTTTTGAGCATTTTTTGACAGTCAATTTCAAAATCTTCGTCGTCAAAATTAAGAACACGACCTACATTAGACAAAAAATAAGATGAATCAAAAATACCTATTGACAAATTCGAAAAAACTAATGTAGAATAAGATGAAAGAGAGAAATCGATGGAAACAAATGACGAACAACAAAAGTTATAAAGAGGATGAACTACCTATTGAAAAGATTTGAAATTGATTGACTGGAGAGAGAAACATTTTGAAATTCAAATTAGGATGAAAGAGATAATTGATCAGATTATGGGAGTGAAAATAGGAAGAGATTGAAGGAGTGAATATAGGAGTGGAGACATGTGTTTGAAGTGGAGAAGAATAATGTATCCGGACAGTTGGATTTAGAATGAAAAATAGGAATTTTTGAAATATTTTGAAATAGTAGGGGAAAATGGAAAATATGATAAATAATGTTGTGTATATAGGTAATTTTCCCTATTTAATTACCTTATCTCAATATATCATAACTTGAATCACATTTTCATAACTGAAACTACAAGGTCAACAGTATCCAGGAACTTAACGTTCATGCAACTGTATTCGATATATGTAATATATGATTTGTAATCGCTAATTCATTAAGTGTTGATTGGCCAATGATGGAACATTAACTATTTTTCCCCCTACCCCACAACCTAGAAATACCATAAAATTAACATTAACGAATTTCAATTCCAACATTAACTTTTGATTCCCTTTTTATTCTTTCTTTTCGCCAATTCCAATAACATAGATAATATATGATTCTATTTGAATTCGTGAATTCATAGATTTGGGCGAGTTGTACCTGGTGCAGATTGACCCTTTTTCATGACGCCACAGGTAAGGTTTCTATTATTCTTCTTGTTTTCTCTTTTCTTTTATAAATAAAATAATTATGTACTAAAAAGTGACAAACTTCATCAACTTATTTTTAAAAACATGAGTCAACTGATATAAGGTATTAAATAAATTTAAGACTTGACCCATTAAATACAAACTAAAAATTAATTATTTAATGCATACCACCAATGTAACACCCCGCTATTTGAAAGAGCTAGAATTAGAAAGAACTATTTTTGGAAAGAATGAAAAATCTGAAATTTGGCAAGTTATGTTAAGTATGAGTTTTTGGTCAACTTCAAATGATCATAAAACCTATCACAGGATGCATGAGGTGGGTTACAAAATACCATATGGAAGGTCTTTGAATTATCTCTCCAACGCCACTGAGTTTTCTCATTTTCGAGTTCGTATGAGGGAGATATTCTCCTTTGAAGTTGGGCTGTCTGGATAAGGAAAGTCAACTGGATTTTTAAGGCCTATTTTGGTCTTTTCCATACCCAATTAATTTATTTCGTTTTTAGAAGTTTATTTGGGGTGTAAACTCAGTTAGTTCAATTTACGCATTACCAAATCACGCTAGGGTTTTTGAAGAAAGAACTCAAGAGGAGAAAGGAGAAGAAAAGTTCAAAATTTGTCAAGTTCTTGCGATTTTGGCTGTGGATTTGGCCAAGGATTCAATCCTACGAGGTATGTGAGTTCACATAGCATTGGGTTTGTTAAACCACACGCCAAACATGATTATTTCAGCATGAATTCATCCTAAAAAGGTTGGAAGTTTGATGTTCTTGATGTGTGTTATTGGATATGCTTTCGTTCTTGAATTGGAGTGAGATTGATGAGTTCTTGAGATAATTGTGTCAATTTTTAGAGTTGATTTGAGTTAGATTCTTGTTTACATGTATTCGGTATATGAATCTAAAGATAATTTGAGAAAAGAAATCAAATTAAATCAAATTAAGGTAAAAAAATGAGAAGAAAATTCGTCAGGAAATCACTTCGGAGGGACTGGCGCGGCGCGTCCCATTTGCGCCAGAGAAGCTGGGGCGGGCCGCCAGCAGTGCACCCAAAACCAGTCCCAGTAACTTAGGGCTGGTGCCTCACTCCAGGAACGCGCCCGGGTCGTCTGCCCCCACCTGTTTTTCATCTTTTAGCCCGTCTGAGTCCTTCTAAAGTGTACTAACACTTCCTATCGATTTTAACTACTCTAAATGACTGCTAAACATCTTGAAATCATCTGTAAACATGAATCATAACCTTTAATCCTTAAATTCAAATTCAAGGAAAGTTTAGAGTCAAGTCTAGAGAGTTTTTTAAAAGTCTTTTACAATCATTCTAAACATGATTTAAAGACTTAAACATTGAGTTGAGTAAGAGTAAAGTTCATTTCTTCAAAAGATTATACGGGAACTAAGTATTCCCAAGAGTTAAAATGTTTTCACATTAAAACAAGAGAGGAAACACCGATTTCCAAGAGAGCTTTTAAGCTAGTTTTTGAGTAATAATCTCAAAACCATAGAAAGAGTTATGTTTTAAAACATATGATGTAACACCTCGAAAGCCAGACCTAGAAAAAAATTGCAGAAAACTACCTAAAGTAGTGAACCACAGCAGGGTTCATAGACCGTGATAGAATCCACGGTCCGTTGACCTTCTCATGGTCATGACTTGGAAGTCACCAGGCACAGACGTCAGACAACGGGCACCTTCACGGTCTGTGGCCTTGACGACGGGCCGTGGTGGCGTCCGTGACGTCTAGGCAGTAGCCTCTCTTGTCTAGCCCTCAGACACCCCTCTCACAAGTAAGGACCACGGGAACCTTCATGGTCCGTGGTCCTGAAGACGAGTCGTGGGGGCATCCGTGAAGCCTAACTAGTAACCCCCTAAATCCTGAGCCACCAGACTTCAGCCCAAGTGAGGACCACGAGGACCTTCATGGTCCGTGGTCCCTCACATGGGCCATGGTAAGGCTCGTGAGACAAACCCTCAGCTCAGTAGTCACCAAGTGAGGACCACAACCCACTTCACGGTTCGTGGTCCCTTTCACGGTCTGAGAAGGTAGCTGTGGTCAGCCCCATCAATAGTTTAAGTCAGGGGTCTTTGTCCTTTCCTACTTTGTTGAACCCCTAAACTACGTCGTTTTAACCCTAAAATACGTGGTTTTGATTAGTTTTAGCCTAGAAACATAACTAGAACTCACCTAAGTCAGATCTTTCATCAAAACATAGAAAATTAGAAGAGAAAGAGGAGAAAGAGGCGAGCAACCCTTGTTCAAGAACGCAATAAGGTTCCATCAGTTCCAGCCCCAAAATTAAAATATTTCTCTGTGGAATTCGCCACCAGGTATGTGCGATTTCATTACTGGGTTCCTTTCGCCCATTAGGTCCCTAGATTTCAGTCAGATTCTTAATTCCCTATTATTAACTAGACCTAGGGTTTCTAGAACTTCAACATATTATCATGAATTGGTTATTTACATGTTCCAAGTCAGATTATCACGTTATTACTTCATTTATTGCATGAATTTCAGAACCCTAGCTATATATTTCTTTAGTTCTTGAATTACATATGCGAGGTCGGATATTTTAGTATTTCAGATATACATGCCTCAGTCTTATGAAGAGTTTGGAACAAAGTATAAGAGATATGCATGGTCTAGGAGGCCAGAAAGGCATATCATTCAGTGATTTGTGCATGTTCCCCATGTCCATTTGCCTGTTGGTTTTAATTTAAAACCCCAAAGTTTGAGAAATACGATGGTTATGGAGACCCTATAGCTCATTTTAAGAAATATTGCAATCAATAGAAGGGTGCTGAGGGAAAAGAAGAATTTCTCATGGCATATTTTGGGGAAAGCCTAGTGGGAATTGCATCTGAATGGTTCATAGATCAGGATATTGCCAACTGTCATACATGGCATGATTTGGCTTGGTGTTTTGTGCAACAATTCCAATATAATATTGACATCGTGCCAGAATGCTCCTCCCTTGCGAACATGAGGAAAAAGACTACTGAAATTTTTTGTGAATATGTTGTTAGGTTGAGGGAGCAGGCTGCTAGGGTTAAGTCATCAATGAAGGAGTCAGAGATGATCGACGGCTTTCTCAAAGCGCAAGAGCCAGACAACTTTCATTACTTACTCTTTGTCGTCGGAAAAACATTTGCCGAAGTTATTAAGGTTGGGGAAATAATGGAAAATGGCATCAAGTCTAGAAAGATTCTAAGCCAAACTATCTTAAAAGCCACAACACAATAGCTTCAAAATGCTTCTCAAAATCTTGGAGGAAAGAAAAGAAGGGAAGATGTAGCTACCATTGTACCAGCGCCTCAGACCTATGTCTAAGATAATCACCCTCAACACTAGTTTCCTTCCCTAACTCCACAATATGCCATCCCATACTCTCAAAATCCTTTTTTAGCACACAACCAATTGCTCCCTCTTCTTATCTGGAATTGCGTGCACAAACTCCTCAAAATCATCCACCACCCCCACTGATTCACCAAAATACCGCTAGAATTCATTTTTGTCCTTGACCAAAATACAAAAATGGAAATGGATTTAAGGACGAGTTCACCCCTATTGGAAAATCATATGCTAGCTTGTTCAAAAAATTAAGGACATTGATGTTTTTAGTCCTATTGAAAGAAGAATGTCGAATCCTCCCCTGAGAAAACTAGATTATTCTCAACGTTACATGTATTATTCTGATGCCTCCGTGCACAACATAGAGAGATGCTGGTACTTGAAAAGGGCAATTCAAGATTTGATCGATACTCATCGAATTATAGTTGAAAGGCCGAATGGACCAAACATCAATCAAAATCCATTGCCGAGGCATACTGAAACAAACATGTTAGAGATGATGAATGGTCGCAAAGAATTAGCAGTCCCATGCAAGCCAATCCTTAGGGTTGAAACCAGCATAGAAAATTAGGCTATTGTTGTTAACTTGACAAAAATGATGCCTTGAGAGGCGGAAAGAATGTTGGAAAAGTTGATGCCGTCAAACACGCCCATCCTAACCGTGAAAGGAGAACTTGAAGATGTTTTGGTAAGCCAGAGAAAGGCAATATTGGTTGTTCCAACAGGGCCAAACAAGCCTATCTTGATCGTGCAAGGAGCCTCTATTCCACCTGTGATTGTTAGGCCAGTGTACCAACTTCCAATGACTATCCCTAAGGCTGTCCCTTGGAATTATGAGCCCACCGTCGTAACGTCCAGAGGGAAAGAATCAATGAAGAAGTAGATGAGGTAGGAGGAATGACTCATTCAGGAAGATATTATGCCCCACTCAAATTAAGGAACCAAAAATGACCAAATGCTAGTTAAGAATCCAGTCACTGAAGAAGAAACAGAGGAGTTCTTAAGAAAAATAAAATTGTCAGACTATTCCATTGTGGAATAACTAAGGAAAACTCTAGCCTAAATCTTTCTGTTATCTTTGTTGATACATTCAGATGAACATTGTAAAGCTGTAATGAAGATTTTGAATGAAGCCCATGTTCCTAATGAAGTTATAGTAAGTCAGTTAGAGAAGATTGCTGGGGGATCTTTGAGGTAAATCGAATCACCTTTTCAGATGATGATCTACCGGTGGAAGGCACGGGATATAACCAAGGCCTCCTTATCACTGTAAAGTGTGAGCTTTCCTATGTCACTAGAGTTCTGATTGACGGAGTATCTTGGGAAAATATTTTTCTTTTGTCAACTCTATAAAAATTGAATATTAGTATTGAAAGGGTACGACCCAATAACGTATGTGTTAGAGCTTTTGACAGGTCAAAAACAGATGCCATTGCTGAGATAGAGCTCGTACTAATAATAGGGCCTGTCGATTTCACTGTCAATTTTCAAGTGTTGAATATCAATGCATCCTATAATCTATTGTTAGGGAGACCATGGGTGCATAGAGCTGGGGTAGTCCCCTCTACATTGCATCAAATGATCAAGTTTGAATACGACCGACAAGAAGTCATTATTATGGTGAGGGGGACTTGTCAATCTATAAAGACTCTTCCCTCCCTTTTATCAAGGTGAATAATGAGACTAAGGCACTGCATTATCAAGCTTACGAGGTAGTGGTTGTTGAGCATATACCTGAGGGGAATCTTATTTCAAAACCACAATTTCCCATGGTATCCGTGAGGATGGTGAATGAAATACTGAAGCATCGGTTTGAACCAGGTAAAGGGTTAGGGATCTTTTTGCAAGGGAGACCTTATCTGGTGTATCCACGTAAGAGCTTTGGAACTTTTGGAATACCACCCATATACAAATCCTTCATCAAAACCTACATAGAATATTCTTTTTAGTTAACACTCCCAAAGCCAGTGTTGGAGGCTAGCAAAGAGTTGATCGACTATTTTCAGAATTTATTTGTCGAGGCCGATATGGTTGAAATCGAAGAAGGCTCTAGTAATATAGAGGTGCAATTCATTGGTCTTGATGTCCAGTTAAACAATTGGGAGGTTATTCCTCTCCTCATTAAGAATGAGTCTTGGTAGTCTGTCTTGTTTTCCTTTCTTTTATCCGATTTATTCAAGGGTTGTAATTCGTATTTTGTCTTGTTGTTTTATTTCAAAACTCTCTATCTTTCTTTTCAATAGGATGTAATTGTGTTTTTATTTCAGTCTAATATATTTATTTGTTTTCTTCTATACAGTTATTTCTATGCCGATTCTAGTGATATGACATGCATGTATAATGTTTCATCAGATCTTAAAATCTAATCTAATATTCAACCTAATCTTAAATTAATAAGCTGAGAAGTCGAATATGAGGAGGACAACGTATTTGAAGAAGTAAGCAAGGATTTCAAATATTTTGAGAATAAATCAAACCCAAACATGAATGAAACAGAGACAATAAATTTAGGAGATCATGGAAATATTAGGGAGACTAAGATAAGTGTACATACCTGACAATAAAAATAAGATATACTCCAGGCTCTGTTTGATTACAAAGATGTTTTTGCGTCATCTTATGATGATATACCTAGTTTAAGCACTGACATGGTGGTTCACAAGTTGCCGACAAACCCTAAGTTTCTACCAGTCAAGCAAAAGTTGAGAAAGCTTAAAACTGACATGAGTGTAATAATGATGGAGAAGATCACAAAGAAACTCGAAGCCAAAGTCATTCGAGTCTCTCAATATCCTTCTTGGTTTGCCAATAGCATGCATGTCCCAAAAAAAGACTGCAAAGTTTGAATGTGTTTTGATTATCGTGATTTGAACAAAACAAGTCAAAAAGATGACTTTCCCTTGCCCAACATCCATATTTTATTGGATAATTGTGCAAAACATGAAATTGCATCTTTTGTGGATTGCTACGCGGGGTACCATTAGATTGATGGAGATGCAGAAAAAATGTCTTTCATCACATCACGAGATACATATTGTTATCGAGTCATGACATTTGGATTAAAAATGCAGGAGCAACTTATATGAGGGCAATGACAACCATGTTTCATGATATGATGCATAAATAAATCAAAGTTTATGTGGATGACGTGATCATCAGATAAAAAAAGCAGTCAAATCATGTGTAAGATTTAAGAAAATTCTTCGAAAGGCTACAGAGGTACAATCTCAAGCTTAATCTTGCAAAGTGTGTATATGGAGTACCGTCAAGGAAGCTTTTGGGATTTATAGTTAGTCGACGAGGTATTGAGCTAGTTCCTTCAAAAATAAAAGCCATTGAAGAATTTTCACAACCAAGGAACAAAACCAAGGTGATGAGCCTGCTAGGAAGGCTAAACTACATCAGTAAATTCATTGGTCAACTCACAACAACTTGTGATCCCATTTTAAGTTGTTAAAAAAGAATGCTACGATCGAATGGACTGAAGAATGTCAAGACGCTTTTGAAAGAATCAAGAGGTGCTTATTGAATCCTCATGTGTTGGTTCCTCCTGAGCCAGGTAGACCATTCATATTATATATGTCAGTACTGGATAATTCTTTGGCTGAGTATTGGGTTAGCATGATGGCACTGGGAAGAAAGAGCAGGCCATTTATTACCTCTGCAAGAAATTTATGGTTTATGAATCTATGTACACCCTTCTTGAAATGACGTGTTGTGCCCTAACTTGGGTAGCAAAGAAGTTGAAACATTATATTTCGTCTTATACTACTTATTTCATTTCTCATATGTAACCGTTAAAATACATTTTTTAAAAGCCCATGCCCACGGGTAGGCTGGCGAAATGGCAAATATTACTCTCAGAGTTTGACATTATCTATGTGACACGAACCGCAATGAAAGCTCAAGCATTGTCATATCATTTGGCAGAAAACCCTATTGATGAAGAATATGAACCGATTAAGACCTATATTCCTGACGAAGAGATATCATGTGTTGATGAAGTTATTCTCAATGACAATCAGGGATGGAAATTGTTATTTGACGGGGCCTCTAACAAGAAAAGAGTTGGGATATGAGCCATTCTCATGTCTGAATCGGGGGAATATTACCCTATAATAGCCCAACTTAGATTCTATTGTACCAACAATATGTCAGAGTATGAAGTTTGCATCTTGGGTTTGAGGTTAGCTACTGACATGGGCATCCAAGAATTGTTAGTGTTAGGAGACTCAGACTTACTAGTCCATAAAATTCAAGGAGAATGGGAAACTCGTGACCCAAAGCTCATACCATATCAACTTTGTTTACAAGATCTTTGTCGACGGTTTGTGTCAATACAGTTTAGACACATTCCTAGAGTTCATAATGAGAATGTTGATGCATTGGAAACTTTACCTTTGATGCTCCAACATCCTAACGAAGCTCTTATCAACCCTTTGTACATACAAATTCGTGATCAACATGGTTGAGGAAGAATTTGACGGTAAACCTTGGTTCCATGATATTAAAGCATATATTCAATTTGGAGAGTGTCCGACTAATGCCACTAGTAATCAAAAAAGGACTATTCGGTGAATAGCTAGCGGTTTTTTCTTAAGTGAAAGAATCTTGTACAAAAAGACTCCTGACTTGGGTCTTCTAAGATGTGTAAATGCTAGAGAGGCTTCAACAATCATGATTGAAGTACACTCCAGAATTTGTGGACCTCACATGAACAAATATGTTCTAGCAAAGAAAATACTTTAAGCAGGTTATTATTGTCTCACCATGGAGCAGGATTCCATACAATTTGTTCGTAAATGTCATGAATGTCAAAACCACGGTGATTTGATACATTCTTCTCCGTCAGAGTTGCATGTAATGTATGCCCCATGGCCTTCTGTGGTGTGGGGAATGGATTTTATTGGACCAATAGAACCAAAAGCGTCAAATGGTCATAGGTTCATCCTGGTGGCCATTGATTATTTTACAAAGTGGGTGGAAGCAGTAACTTTCAAGTCAATGACCAAAAAGGTCGTGGTAGATTTCATTCATTTCAACATCATCTGTCGATTCGGTATTCCAAAGGAAATTGTTACCAATAATGCTGCAAATCTCAACAGCCGTTTAATGCAAGAGGTATGCCATAAATTTAAGGTTGAACATCAAAATAGGACTCTGCTTCGCCCAAAAGTAAATGGGGTTGTAGAAGCTAATAACAAAAATATAAAAAGATACTTCGTAAAATGGTGCAACGTTCTCGACAATGTCATGCAAAGTTGCCTTTTGCTTTGTTAGGTTATCGCACTACAGTACGTACATTAGTAGGTGCCACCCCCTATTCGTTGGTATATGGGACTGAGGTAGTTATACCTGCAGAGGTTGAGATTCCATCCCTACGAATTGTCGTAGAGGCTAAAATCGATGATGATAAGTGGATCAGAACATGGTTGGAGCAACTAAGCTTGATTGATGAGAAGCAATTGACATCAGTATGTCATGGACAATTGTACTAGAAAAGAATGGCACAAGCATACAACCAAAAGGTGTGTCCCAGACATTTCGAAGAGGGTCAATTAGTATTGATATGCATTCTGCCACACCATACCGAAGTCAAAGGTAAAATTTCTCCAAATTGGAAAGGACCATTCATTGTAAAGAAGGTATGATCCAATGGTTCTCTTTACTTAGCAGATTTAGAAGGCAAAATGACATAAATGGCCGTCAATGTTGATGCCGTTAAAAGATATTATATATGATTTGATTTTTCGGTATTAAAGACCCTCATGTTTGGACTTGACATTTTAAAGGTTGATGTAATGGAAATTATTGGTTCTGTGTCTAAGTATTAAGTCATATGTTGCTACCCTTGTTGAGATTTAATTTACTTCCTTGGCTCTTCCAAAAAAAAAACACACAAAAAAAAATCAATCTCCCTGAACTACATTTGACCTGATTCATGTTTTGGCAAGATATGTAGGCAGCCCTAGTGTTGGGGTTCTGTCCAACCAAATAAAAAATCCAAAATCCCATATTGCAAAAAACTAGGGCAAAAGTCATTTTTTTTATATATATTTTATTTTCTATCCCAAAGGTAAAGGTCAACCCCATCATTTAAAGACGTATTTGAGCTTTCATGCTGTAATTTCTTTCTAATCTTATCGAAAAGTCATGTTTCAATCAAAGAAAGACCTTTGGATCAACCTTTCAAATGTCAAGAGTAAGTATGTTAAGGGTACGAACGATGACACCATGAGAGATACTCTTTTTTCACGACAGAAACAAAATGAGAGAGTCTTATTGGTGAAGACCCTAGGTGGGCACCATAAGGCGAAAGTGAGTTGTGGAAAAACAAAAATGAGAGTGTCTTATTGGTGAAAACCCTAAATAGGCATCATAAGAAAAATATGAGTTGATAGAAATAAAAATGAGAGTCTTATTGGTGAAAATCCTAATGGGCACCATAAGGCAAAGGTGAGCTGAGAGAAATAAAAATGAGAGAGTTTTATTGGTGAAAACCCTAATGGGTACCATAAGGTGAATGCGAGTTGAGAGAAATAAAAATGAGAGAGTCTTATTGGTGAAAATCCTAACGGGCACCATAAGGTGCAGGTGAGCTAAGAGAAGTAAAAATGACAGCGTCTTATTGGTGAAAATCCTAACAGACACTAAAAGGCGAAGGTGAGCTAAGAGAAATAAAAATGAGAGAGTTTTATTGGTGAAAACTCTAATGGGCACCATAAGGTGAATGTGAGTTGAGAGAAATAAAAATGAGAGAGTCTTATTGGTGAAAATCCTAACGAGCACCATAAGGCGAAGGTGAGCTGAGACATACAAAAATGAGAGAGTTTTATTGGTGAAAACCCTAATGGGCACCATAAGGTGAATGTGAATTGAAGGAATCAAAATGAAAGAGTCTTAGTAGCGAAAACCCTTGGGACATTATAAGGCGGATAAGAATTTGAACTTGATTATGACTTTGTTAAATGTTGGAACTCCACGTCAAAATTAGTTGATCGATAATGGTAGATTAATAGATTGGATGGACAAATTGGGATAATCAATTTGAAGTGCATGTAGTGATCAATAGAGTCAGCTACCACACTCAGATAACTTTTCTTTTCTTCCTCTCTCTAAGAGAAATCTTTTCTTATCGAATCATTTTCTTCTATTCTTTTGTAGTGTATATTTATTTTTTCTTCCACTTTTCATCGCTTTGTTTCATATGTCCTTGAGTCGAGTCTGTGTCAAGTAAGTGAGAAAGGATTTCACGACTTGCTACCAACTCTCTGGATTGTACAAGGTGAAGTATCAGGCCAATGAGTTATCATCTATCGGCAAGTTTTGGATTCAGAAGAAAGCCATGATTTAATGAAGGCTACACAATGAGTATCGTGAAATAAAGGCAGATATTGGATTTAAGTCGCTCAAAGTAAGCAAATTAAGGGTAAAAAATACAGTCAATCAATAACGAGCACTAGCCGTTTGGAAATAAGTGAAAACCTGACAAGTATTGGAGCAATCCTCGTCAAAAAGCAGAACCAAATACCAACCACTACATTTTTAAACTCACAAATTTTCTTTGTTAAAGCAAGGGTACAAGTTATTTCAAGATTAAAAAAAGAGCCTAGATGTTCAATTTTAGTCTACAGAGAGAAAAATGACAACATTGAATAGAGGTTTGTGAAACTCAATTACAGTGAAATTGATCAATTGAAAAAAAACATTAATTATAGCAATTACCTGAGAGATAGAATCTCATGTTCTTGAATGTTCCGAAAGTAATTTGGATAACACTCCCAAAACTTTTATAGATCATACTGGGGTAAATGTTTGGTTTGTATTATTAGTCTATTGAACATAATATAGCAGGAACCTCCTGAATAATGGGACGTAGTATAGCAGGACCTTTTTGGATAATGGGATACTAGCAGGACCCTCTTAGATAATGGGACTAGCAGGACCCTCTTGAATAATGAGACGTAGTATAGCAGGGCCCTCCTGGATAATGGGTCACTAGCAGGACCCTCCTGAATAATGTGACATAGTATAGCAGGGTCATCCTGGATAATGGGACACTAGCAGAACCCTCCTAGATAATGGGGCTAGAAGGACCCTCTTGAATAATAGGACATAGTATAGCAGGGCCCTCCTGGATAATGGGACACTAGCAGAACCCTCCTAGATAATGGGACTAGAAGAACCCTCTTGAATAATGGGACGTAGTATAGCAGGGCCCTCCTGGATAATGGGACACTAGCAGGACCCTCCTAAATAATGGGACATAGTATTGCAGGACCCTCCTGGATAATGGGACACTAGTAGGACCCACCTGGATAATGGGACTAGCAGGACCCTCATGAATAATGGGACGTAGTATAGCAGAGCCCTCCTGGATAATGGGACACTAACAGGACCCTCCCTAATAATGAGACGTAGTATAGCAGGGCCCTCCTGGACAATGGGACACTAGCAGGACCCTCATGGATAATGGGAATAGTAAGACCCTCCTGAATAATGAGACGTAGTATAGCAAGGTCCTCCTGGATAATGGGACACTAGCAGGACCCTCTTAAATAATAGGACTAGCAGGACCCTCCTGAATAATGTGACGTAGTATAGGAGGACCCTCTCGGATAATGGGACACTACCAGAACCCTGCTGGATAATGGGACTAGAAGGACCTCCTGGATAATGGGACACTAGCAGGACCCTCCTGGATAATGGGACTAGCAGGACCTTCCTGAAAAATGGGACATAGTATAGCAGGGCCCTCCAGAATATTGGGACTAGCAGGACCCTCTTGGATAATGGGACTTAGTATAGCAATGGCCCTTCTGAATAATGGGACGTAGTATAGCAAGGGACCTCATGGATAATGGGGCACTAGCAGGAATCTCCTGGATAATGGGACTAGACTAACATAATTTAATTTAACTGGATCATCATGAGGAATGAAGTTGGTTCAAACATACATAACCCATCAGAAGAGTACATCACAACAAATCTTGAGTCATTCAAAGTTTTGATTAAAAGCTAAGAACTATCTCTTATTTTTCTCACAATATTTTCTTTACTATAAACTGGGGGAAAATTTTGTGCTATTAGTTTTGTTTGCTTTAATTTTAGGAATTCGCTTGTAGAATAAGGTCAATTCACATTTCAAGATCAGGATCTTATCCGGAAAAGAGTCAAACTTTCAAGCACATTTCCAATTAAAGTAGCAGAAGCTCACCCTAAGAACAAGGGTGATATCCAAATCTGAGTAGAAGGAGACTACCTAGAGAAAGGCATTTACCTTCAAACTCACTCGAGATGAAAATTAATATCTCACAACTTGAGAAACATTAAGACCAAAGTCAAGATTCAAGAGACGTGGCATTGATAGGATCTTGCATTGCATTTCTTTTAAGTTTTTGTCTTTCACTATCATGTAAAATAGGGACCGCAAAATGGAGCATAGATGGGATCGCACCCGACTTCCAACTCATCATTTCATATCGTTGAACTACACGTGACCTAATTCCCTTATAACCCGGGATATGTAGGATGTCCATAACAAGGATTCGGTCACATATTCTTTCCTTTCATATAAGAGTTCGGTCAATACTTGTCACATTGTCTACTTCTTTGTCTGTAAACTCTTTGTGTTTTTAGTCAAAGAGGTGCAAACTATAGACACGAGATTTTTGACCGAACTTAAGATTTTATACAATTTTAATACATAAATATTATTATTTTAGTAGGTATATATATCTCAGATAAATGAATAAAAAACGTGAAAATTATATGCTTTGTTTACATTTAGATTTTTGATAAAAGAAGTTTGTGCATTTAATGTATTTATTAGTTATTATTTATTTTAATTAATATTTCACCTTTTACCTAGTCTAAAGAATAAAAGTATATATTATGAAAAAGCAGAAAAAAAGTAGTCCTAAAAAATTCAAATTACTCCACCCTTAATCCTATTTGATAAAAGCAGTTTGTTCATTTAATGTATGTTATTATTTATTTTAATTAATATTTCAACTTTTACCTTGTCTAACGAATAGTAATTACTTCACCCTTAATCCTAATTACCTTCAAACAACCATAATTTATTCCTCCTAAAAATCCTCTTCCCATTTATTTTCCCTTTTATGCTTTACGTAAATTTCCCCACCTACACGTTTTATGTTGTTTTTTATTTCTTATTTTATTTGTTTTCTTTTATATTTTTATGCTCCTAAAAATCTCAACTAAATACCCTTAAAATCTTCAATTAAATTATACTCCCCCCTCCACACGTTTTTTTAAAAAAATATATTTTTATTTCTTTTCTTTTCTATTTTTCTGCACCTCAAAACTCTCAACCAAATACCTTTAAAATCTTCAATTAGATTATACTCCCCTCTCCACACATTTTTTTAAAAAAAATTATTTTTATTTCTTTTCTTTTCTATTTTTCTGCTCCTCAAAACACTCAACCAAATAGCCTTAAAATCTTCAACTAAATTATATTTCCCACTTTCTCACGTTCCTTTTGATTAGCACCAAACTCACACCAAAAAGATTATAAAAACAACGTACAATAGAAGAAGAAAAAATAGAGGCAGAGAGAAAAAAGTCAGAGCAAGAGTAAAAAATATAATAATTCAATTGAGCAGGAAGTTGGGATTGAGATTTTCATTTACAGCTGCTAGTTTGCATACCTTTGAAGGTTCGTTTCTTTTATTATTTATTTTATTATTATTTTATGTTTTTATACATTTAGTTTATTGAGTCTTTAATCAATGAAGATGAAGTACTGATTGTTATTGTTATTATGTGGTCATTTATATTTAATTTCAGGTTAAAATAATGTGTTGATTTCTTTATTTAAATCTAATTTTGAATTCACTTATTTATTTAGCCATTGTTTTATGTAATTATCATTATTTTTTATTTCTTTTCGTGATTATGATTATAATTTGTTAATAGAAATCGGAATGACGCATCTTGTGTTGTAAATACTATATTTCTTGGGATTTGGACTAATTTTGACAATGATCATAAAAAAAAGAGAACGTTGTGTTTACGATAAACAATAAGTTATTCAAAAATATTTTGTTATAAACATTTTTATATGATTAATGGCATATGCATTATTTTCTGACACATATGTTACCATTAAATATTTTTTTACTGAAAGTCTGACTCCAATGAATGAATAATTTATTGAGGGAAACAAATGGGGTGTTGCGTATTTAATATGAATAAATGTTAAATCATATTTTATTTTCGTAGTCATTGGTGTTTTTATTTAATGGTGTCAAAATCAAGTTATTCACGCAATTCTATAGATGAATTTCTTTATGATTGAGAGAATATGCTATAATATTTGTCTTTGTTAAAGTTGGGCCTTCAACTTTTGATTAAAAAGGCTACTTAGAAAGTAATGCAGTTTTGTTCTGACCATCATAGATTATCTTTGGCCTAAACCTAAAACTTATATCTTTTTAATTGATTACTGCATCTTTGACCAATAAATATAAATTTAAGTATAAATATTTATTTATTTATTTACAAAACACCAATAAATAATTATAAGGTTCAATAAACAATGTGGTTTCACATCTTTTTGAGACACTTTTTTTAAAAAAAACATTAAGTTCGGATGTAGTGATGCACCTTTGCCAAATGATCATAATCAAATTAATTTTGATTTAATGTAAATTAAAAATTTTAGACTAAAAATATTAAGGTAACACGATTAAGAGAAGAAAACAACTATGATTCTAAGTAATTGTATGTCAAAATCGAGAATGTAGTTATGCATTTGGTTTAATGATTAGTAAAATTCAACAATAAAATTATGAGCAAACCACAGCCTGTAACACAATTTATCCAAATAATAATAATAATATAAGTCAAGTATGAGTTAATAAAAGTGATCGTGCTAAAACCACGATATTCGAAGGATGTATAATGCCTTTCCCTTGGTCAACAAAATTCCTTACCCGAACTTTCATTTTCGCAGACCAAATAAAGAGTCATTTCCTTTTGATTAGGGATTAAAAAGAAAAGTTAACTTGGAACTCCATAACTCAATTCTAAGTGGCGACTCTGAAAAATAAAAATAATCCCTAATCAATACCGTCACTTAAATTGGAAAAATCCTGCTTTCCGCCGTGCAAAAATAAGGTCAATCCACATTTGAAGCTCAGGATCTTATCCGAAAAAGAGTCAAGCTTTCAAGCTCATTTCCAATTGAAGTAGTAGAAGCTCACCCTAAGAACAAGGGCCATATCCAAATCCGAGTAGAAGGAGGCTACCTAGAGAAAGGCATTTACCTTCAGACTCCCTCAAGATGAAAATTATTATCTCACAAGTTGAGAAACATGAAGACCCAAGTCAATATTCAACAAACGTGGCATTAATAGGATCTTGCACTTGTATTTCTTTTAAGCTTTTGTCGTTCACTTTCATGTAAAATAGGGGGCCGCAAACTGGAGCCTTGATGGGATCTCACCCGACTTCCAACTCATCATTTCATCTCGTTGAACTACACGTGACCTGATTTCTGATAACCCGTGATATGTAGGATGTCCATAATCAGGATTCAATCAGATATTTTTTCCTTTCATATAAGAGTTCGGTCAATACTTGTCACATTGTCTTCTTCTTTGTTTGTAAACTCTTTGTGCTGACAATGAAAGAGGGGCAAACAGTAGAGATGTGATTTTTGACTAAACTTAAGATTCTATACAATTTTAATATATAAATATTATTATTTAAGTAGGTATATATATCTCAAATAAATGAATAAAAAGACGTGAAAAGTATAAAAAATTCTATGCTTTCTTTACATTAAGATTTTTAATAAAAGAAGTTTGTGCATTTAATGTATTTATTAGTTATTATTTATTTTAATTAATATTTCAACTTTTACCTAGTATAAAGAATAAAAGAAGAAAAAAAAGATTCATAAAAAATTCAAATTACTTCACTCTTAATCCTAATTACCTTCAAACTCTCATAACTTATTCCTCCTAAAAATCTGCATCTCATTTCTTTTCCCTTTTATGTTTTACGTAAATTTTCCCACCCCACATTTTTTTTTAATTATTTTTTTTCTTTTACTTTCTATTTTTCAGCTCCTAAAAACTCTCCACCAAATAACCTTAAAATATTCAATTAGACTATACTCCCCCTCCACATATTTTTTTTAAGAAAAATTATTTTTATTTCTTTTCTTCTCTATTTTTCTGCTCCTCAAAACTCTCAACTAAATAGCCTTAAAATTTTCAACTAAATTATATTTCCCACTTTTTCACGTACTTTTTAATTAGCACCAGACTCACACCAAAAAGATTATAAAAACAACGTATAGTAGAAGTAAAAAAAAATAGAGGCAGAGAGAAAAAAGTCAGAGCAAGAGTAAAAAAAATAATAATTCAATTGAGCAGGAAGTTGGGATTGAGATTTTCGTTTACAATTGGTAGTTTCATACCTTTGAAGGTTCGTTTCTTTTATTATTATTTTTACTGTTATTTAATGTTTATATAAATTTAGTTTATTGAGTCATTAATCAATCAAGATGAAGTGTTGATTGTTATTGTTATTATATGGTCATTTATATTTAATCTCAGGTTAAAATAATGTGTTGATTTCTTTATTTTTATCTAATTTTGAATTCACTTATTTATTTAGCCATTGTTTTATGTTATAATCATTATTTTTTATTTCTTTTCGTGATTATGATTATAATTTGTTAATAGAAATCGGAATGACGCATCTTGGGTTGTAAATACTTTTTTTAGGAATTTGAACTAATTTTGACAATGATAATAAAAAAAAAAGAACATTGTGTTTATGATAAATAATAAGTTATTCAAGAATATTTTGTTATAATCATTTTTATATGATTAATGACATATGCATTATTTTCTAAGACATATGTTAACTTTAAATTATTTTTTTACTGAAAGTCTAACTCCAATTAATGAATAATTTTTTGAGGGAAACAAATTTGGTGTTGCATATTTAATACGAATAGATGTTAAATCATATTTTATTTTCATATTAATTGGTGTTTATATTTAATGGTGTCAGAATAAAGTTATTCGCATAATTCCATAGATGAATTTCTCTACGATTGAGAGAAAATGCTATTATATTTGTCTTTGTTAAATTTGGGCCTTAACTTTTGAATAAAAATGCTACTTAGAAAGTAATGCAGTTTTGTTCTGACAGTCATAAATTATTTTTGGCCTAAACCTAAAACTTATAACTTTTAAATTGATTACTACATCTTTGACCAATAAATATAAATTTAAGTATAATTATTTTTAATTTATAAAAGACCAATAAATAACAATAAGGTTTCAGTAAAAAATGTGGTTTCACATCTTTTTGAGACACTTTAAAAAAAAAAAACATTCGGATGCAGTGATGCACCTTTGCCAAATTATCATAATCATATTAATTTTGATTTAGTGTAAATTAAAAATTCTTGACTAAAAATATTAAGATGACACATTTAAGATAAGAAAACAACTATGCTTCTAAGTAATTGTATGTCAAAATCGAAAATGCAGTTATGCATCTGTTTTAATGATTAGTAAAATTTAACAATAAAAAATATGAGCAAAAAATGGTCTGTAACACAATTTATCCAAATAATAGTAATCATATAAGTCAAGTATGAGTTAATAAAAGCGATCGTGCTAAAATCACGAGACTCGAGGGATGCATAATACCTTCCCCTCAGTTAACAAAATTCCTTACCCAAACATTCGTTTCCGCAAACCAAATAAAGAGTCATTTCCTTTTGATTAGGGATTAAAAAGAAAAGGTGACTTGGAACATCATAACTCAATTCCAAGTGACGACTCTGCAAGATAAAAATAATCCCTAATAATTACCGTCACTTAAATTGGAAAAATCCTTCTTTCCGCTGTGCGAAAATAAGACCAATACACATTTCAAGCTCAGGATCTTATCTGGAAAAGAGTCAAACTTTCAAGCTCATTTCCAATTGAAGTAGCAGAAGCTCTCTCTAAGAACAAGGGTGATATCCAAATCCGAGTAGAAGGAGCCTACCTACAGAAATGCATTTACCTTTAGACTCACTCGATGAAACTTAAAATCTCACAACTTGAGAAACATTAAGACCTAAGTCAATATTCAACGGACGTGACATTGATAGGATCTTGCACTTGTATTTCTTTTAAGTTTTTGTCTTTCACTTTCATGTCAAATATGGGGCTGCAAACTGGAGCCCAGATGGGNCACAACTTGAGAAACATTAAAACCTAAGTCAATATTCAACAGACGTGGCATTGATAGGATCTTGCACTTGTATTTCTTTTAAATTTTTGTCTTTCACTTTCATGTCAAATATGGGGCTGCAAACTGGAGCCCAGATGGGATCTCACTCGACTTTCAACTCATCATTACATCTCGTTAAACTACATGTGACCTGATTCCCTTATAACCCAGAATATGTAGGATGTCCAAAACCAGGATTCAGTCACATATTTTTTCCTTTCATATAAGAGTTCATTCAATACTTGTCACATTGTCTACTTATTTGTCTGTAAACTCTTCGTGTTTTCAGTCAAAGAGAGGCAAACTTTAGACACATGATTTTTGACCGCATTTAAGATTTTATAGAATTTAAATACATAAATATTATTATTTTAGTAGGTATATATATCTCAAATAAATGAATAAAAAGACGTGAAAATTATAACAAATTATACTCTTTCTTTCCATTTGGATTTTTAATAAAAAGAAGTTTGTGCATTTAATATGTTTATTAGTTATTATTTATTTTAATTAATTTTTCAACTTTTACCTAGTCTAAAGAATAAACGTATAAGTTATGAAAAAGAAGAAATAAAAAAGTCCTAAAAAATTCAAATTACTTCACCCTTAATCCTAATTACTTTCAAACTCCCATATCTTATTCCTTCTAAAAATATTCTTTCCATTTATTTTCCCTTTAATGTTTTACGTAAATTTCCCCACCCCCACATTTTTTGTTGTTTTTTTTTTCTTATTTTATTTTATTTCTTTTCTATTTTTCTGCTCCTAAAAGCTCTCAACCATATACCCTTAAAATCTTCAATTAGATTATACTCCCCCCTCTACACATTTTTTTAATTTTTTTTATTTCCTTTCTTTTCTATTTTTCTCCTCCTCTAAACTCTCAACCAAGTAGCCTTAAATCTTCAACTAAATTATATTTCCCACTTTCTCAAGTTCCTTTTAATTAGCACCAGACTCACACCAAAAATATTATAAAAATAATGTACAATAGGAGAAAATAAAACAGAGGCAGAGAGAAAAAAGTCAGAGCAAGAGTAAAAAATAATGATAATTCTATTAAGCAGGAAGTTGGGATTTTGATTTTCGTTTACAGTTGCTAGTTTGTGTACCTTTGAAGGTTCGTTTCTTTTATTTTATTTTTTATTGTTATTTTATGTTTATATAAATTTAGTTTATTTAGTAATTAATCAATAAAGATGAAGTAGTGATTGTTATTATATGATCATTTATATTTAATCTTAGGTTAAAATAATGTATTGATTTCTTTATTTTTATCTAATTTTGAATTCACTTATTTATTTATTCATTCTTTTTTCTTATTATAATTATTTTTTATTTGTTTTCGTGATTATGATTATAATTTGTTAATAGAAATCAAAATGACGCATATTGGGTTGTAAATACTTTTTTTTGTAGGGACTTGGACTAATTTTGACAATGATAAAAAAAAGAGAACGTTGTGTTTATGATAAACAATAAGTTATTCAAGAATATTTTGTTATAAACATTTTTATATGATTAATGGCATATGCATTATTTTTTGAGGCATATGTTGACTTTTTTTTTTACTGAAAGTCTGACTCCAATGAATGAGTAATTTATTGAGAGAAACAAATGGAGTGTTGCATATTTAATACGAATATATGTTAAATCATATTTTATTTTCGTGTTAATTGGTGTTTATATCTAATGGTGTTAAAATCAATTTATTCGCATAATTCAATATATGAATTTCTTTATGATTGAGAGAATATGCTATAATATTTGTCTTTGTTAAAGTTGAGCCTTCAACTTTTGATTAAAAATGCTACTTAGAAAGTAATGCAGTTCTATTTTGACAATCATAGATCATCATTGGCCTAAACCTAAAACTTATAGCTTTTAAATGGACTACTGCATCTTTGACCAATAAATATAAATTTGAATATAAATCTTTTTTTTTATATTTTATTTACAAATGACCAATAAATAACAATACCGTTTCGGTAAAGAATGTGGTTTCACATATTTTTGAGACACTTTTTTTAATAAAAGAAAATCGGATGCAATGATGCACCTTGGCCAAATTTAATGTAAATTAAAATTTTTAGACTAAAAATAATAAGGTGACAGGATTAAGAGAAGAAAGCATCTATGCTTCTAAGTAATTGTATGTCAAAACCGAGAATACAGTTATGCATCTGATTTAATGATAAGTAAAAATCAACAATAAAAAATTATGAGCTAACCATGGCATGTAACACAATTTATCCAAATAATAATAATAATAATATAAGTCAAGTATGAGTTAAGAAAAGTGATCGTGCTAAAATCACGAGACTCGAGGGATGCGTAATACCTTCCTCTCGGTCAACAGAATTCCTTACCCGAACTTTCATTTCCGCAGACCAAATAAAGAATCATTTTCTTTTGATTAGGGATTAAAAAGAAAAGGTGACTTGGAACTCCATAACTCAATTACAAGTGACGACTCTGAAAGATAAAAATAATTTCTAATCAATAGCATCACTTGAATTGGAAAAAACCTTCTTTTTGCCGTATGAAAAAGGGGTGTGACACAATGCAGGAATCCAAGGAGGAAGTATTGACTCCAAGCTAGGACGTTCTCAAAACATCATAAGAGGGTGAAACTAACTCTAACAGCCCATCATGCATGCAATGCACATAAATAAGGAGAAAACATCAACTCCAAGTTCAACAAACTCAAATGCATCATAAGGAAGTAGGAACTACATCTAACAACCCAATATGCATGAATTTTCAAAATTTCTCATGTTCAAGGAGGAACTACCTTCTCCAAGCTAAATTCATGCTCAACACAATCTCATGGAGCTCATATGCAATTTACTCTCAAAAAGCATAGCTAAAGCATGTTCATCAATTCAACTCATGAAGTCTATAGGCAACTCATACTCAATGTGCAACAACATGAGGAAAATCAAGCATGTAAACTCATTTTCTTTCAAAACACACTTTTTCATGAACATGTAATATATAGGGAAATCACGGAAACACATAAAAACACATGACTCCCAAAACAAAGGTCAAATCAAGAGGAATTCATTAGCTCAAGCTAGAGTAGGAGTAGAAGGAAAAATATGACGATATCGGGACATCATATCGGCCTCGGCCTCCCAAGTAGCACCCTCAACTAATTGGTTTCTCAACATGACTTTCACAGAATCAACTTCTTTATTTCTCAACTTCTTGACTTGCCGATCTAAAATCTCAACTGAGCTTCCTCATAAGAAAGACTCTCATCAACTCCCATCCCTTCTAAGGAAACTATGGATGTCGGATCACCAACACATTTCTTCAACATAGAGACATGGAAAACTAGATGCACCGATGCCAACTCATTTGACAAATCTAACTCATAAGCAACCTTACCAACATGCCTCAAAATCTGATATGGGCATACATATCGGGGACTAAGCTTCCCTTTCTTACCAAAACTCATTACACCCTTCATAGGTGAAATTTTAAAGTAAACCCAATCATGAACATCAAATTCAAGATCCCTTCTCCTCACATCGGCATAAGACTATTGCCGACTTTGAGTCGTTTTCAACCTCTCTTTAAAAACTCAAACTTTCTCTATGGCCTCATGTACCAATTTGGGACCTATTAGAGCAACTTCACCCACCTTAAACCATCATATGGGAGATCTACACCTCCTACCATACAAGGCCTCAAATGAAGTCATGTCAATACTTAAGTGATAACTATTATTATAGGCAAATTCAATCAATGGTAAATGGTCATCCCAATTACCCTTAAAATCAATCACACAAGCATTCAACATATCTTCCAAAGTTTGTATAGTACGCTCCGTTTGCCATCGTTTTGGGGATGAAAGGCCATACTAAACATAACCTTAGTGCCAAGCCCCTTTTGGAATGACTTCCAAAACTAAGAGGTGAATTGAGTACCACGATTGGAAATAATGGACAAAGGCACTCCATGCAACCTTACCATTTCCCTCATAGTCCTTCGCTGAATAAGAAACCTTGACGGGAAGGAAATGAGCCGATTTCGTTATCCGATCTACTATCACCCAAATAGAGTCATGTTGTTGCTGAGTGCGAGGCAAACCAACAATAAAGTCCATATTCAAGTCTTCCCACTTCCAAATAGGAATACTAATATCTTGGGATAAACCTCCCGGTTTTTGGTGCTCAACCTTCACTTGTTGGCAATTTAGGCATTTAGCCACAAATCCCGCAATATCTTTCTTCATCCCATTCCACCAATAGACTTCCTGTAAATCACGGTACATTTTAGTGGGTCCCGGGTGAATGGAATACTGCGAGCTATGGGCTTCTGTCAAAATCCTTTCCCTCAAGTCCTTCACAGTTGGAACACATAAACGACATTGGTAACTAAGTACCCATCTACCCCTCGGGAGAAAGCCTCAACTGATTCCTTAAGTACCGCCTCTTTCAACTCTAGAGAAATTGGATCGAGACCTTACTTAGATTTCACATCCGCTACGAAAGATGATTCAGACCCATTGTTAACCATAAAGCCACCCTTGGTGGAGTCCACCAATTGAACACCTAATCGAGCCAATCTGTGAACATCTCAAACCAACTCTTTCTTTTCTTCTTCAATATGAGCCACACTACCCATAGACTACTGACTAAGAGCATCCGCCACCATATTAGCTTTAGCGGGGTGATCAAGAACACTCATATCATAATCTTTCAATAACTCAAGCCACCTTCTCTGGTGAATATTCAAATCCTTTTGATTGAACACATATTGCAAACTTTTGTGGTTGGTAAACACATCCACATGTACACCATACAAATAATGCCTCCAAATCTTTAAGGCAAAAACAACCGCCGCTAGCTCAAGGGAATGGGTAGGATAATTCTTTTCATGGACTTTAAGTTGCCTTGAGACACATGCAATCATCTTCCCATTTTGCATAAGCACACACCCTAACCCAATTCTTGAAGCATCACAATAAACCACAAAACCATTCTTCCCTTTCGGGAATGTTAACACTGGAGCGGAAGTAAGTCTGTCTTTCAACTCTTGAAAACTCTTCTCACACCCTTCGGTCCATATGAACTTAGCCTTCTTTTGAGTCAAAGCCGTCAAAGGAGAGGCAATAGAAGAAAACCCCTCAACAAACCTTCTATAATAACCATCCAAACCCAAGAAACTTCTAATATACGAAGGAGTTAGAGCTCTAGGCCAACTCTTGACCGCATCCGTCTTCTTAGGATCTACCTAAATACCCTTACTTGAGACAATTTGACCAAGGAAAGCTATTGATCTCAACCAAAATTCGCATTTGCTAAACTTTGCAAAAAGTTGTTAGTCCTTATGAATTTGTAACACGATCCTTACATGGTCAATATGTTCATCCTCACTCCTTGAGTAGATCAAAATATCATCGATAAACATAATCACAAATATGTCTAGGTATTGCCTAAACACTCTATTCATCAAGTCCATAAACGCCACCGGAGCATTAGTCAAACCAATCGACATTTCTAGGAACTCATAATGATCGTACCGGGTTTGAAAAGCCGTCTTCAGAATGTTATTTTCTCTCACCCTCTATTGATGATAACCGGATCGAAGATCCATCTTAGAGAAATAACTTGCCCCTTAAAGTTGGTCAAACAAATCATCTATCCTCGGAAGAGAATACTTGTTCTTAATAGTCACCTTGTTTAACTGACAATAGTCAATGCGCATACGAAGAGAACCATCCTTCTTTCTAACGAACAAAACCGGAGCACTCCATGGAGAGATACTCGGTCGGATGAAACCCTTGTCTAATAGATCCTACAATTGATCTTTCAACTCAATAAGTTCTGTCAAAGCCATACGGTAAGAAGGAATAGAGATAGGTTGCGTGTCTGGGAGAAGGTCTATATCGAAGTCTATTTCCTGCTCGAGAGGAATACCATGTAAGTCATCTGGGAACACTTCTGAAAACTCATTTACAACGGGGACCGACTTAAGAGAAGGGGTTTTGGAATCTACATCCCTCACCCTTACTAGATGGTAAAAACAACCTTTAGAAATCATCTTTAAAGATTTAAGATAAGAAACAAACTGACCCTTAGGCATATAATTTCCACCCTTCCATTCTTAAGACAGGCTCATTTGGAAACTGAAACTTGACTACACGAGTTCTACAATAAATAGAAGCATAACATGAGTGTAGCCAATCCATACCCTAGATAACATCAAAATCTAACATATCAAGATCTACCAGGTCAACAAGAGTAACTTTGTGGGATAAGGAAATGGGACACTTTCTATAGACCCTTTTAGCCACCACAGAATCACTAACAGGAGTAGAGATCGAGAACGGTTCTAACAACACATCGAGGAGCACATCAAACTTCATTGCCACATATGGCGTCACAAAAGACAAAGTAGCACCGGGATCAAGTAAATCATACACATCTAGTTGAAAAACTTTCAACGTACTGGTAACCACATCGGGAGAACTCTCTTGCTCACCTCTAGTCTGAAGAGCATAAACGCGGTTTTGCTTAGGAGCATTTGAACCCGTACCACTAGTAGTAGCTTGCTTTCCCTCTCTTCCTTTAGCCGAAACCATACTCATTTTGTAACCACTTTTCCACAACCATAACAACCATCCGTGCTGGCTAGTAACTTACCATCGTGCTTCTTTCCACAGTTAGTACAATTTGGCCTAGGAATTGAAGATCCACTACCATTACCTCCTTGAGGCTTAAGGTTAGAACCCCTATCTTGGTTGAACTTTGGAGGAGCATTAGAACAATCTCGGCTGGAAGACTTTTGTCGAAATCTAGGACGACCTTGCATGAGAAAAATTAACATCACCGGTCTTAACCCTTTTTACCTCTCTAGACTTTTCCTTGAGTTCTTCCTCTTCAAACTGTTGTGCATGCACCATAAGACGAGAGATATCCATGTCATGAATGAGCATGGCAGTTCGGTACTCTTTAACAACCATTTTGGACACCCCCAAAATGAACTTACTTATTCTAGCCGTCTAATCTGCAACCATTGTTAGAGCATATTTCGATAATTGAGTGAACTTTAGAGCATACTCCATCACACTCATACTCCCTTACCGGAGTTTAATAAACTCAAGCACCTTGGCTTCCCTCATCTCTAGGGGAAAGAACCTCTCAAGAAAAGTGGCTTTGAACTTCTCCCAATCTAGAGGACCCACATCTTTCGGACTCCCTTATTTCCATTAATTATACCATATTTGAGCCACTCCCTTTAGTTGATATAAGCGGCCAACTCCGTTTTTTCCACCGGCGTAACTCCCAAGTATGATAGCCATGCATAAAATATTTAAAACATGCTAAAAGGGATATTTCATTTTGTAATATGCAATTGACCAAGCTAAACATGATATAAAAGCTTTATAAAACATAAGTCATAAGATCATGGTCAATCCAAGCTAACTTCATCTTTAAAACCTTTGAACTCCTGTGAGATACTTATTGAAGTAACCTTAATTCATTATTTCTTGTGGGGAAATTAGCCTTAACTGACATTAGACCATATGAGCTATAACATGGAATCTGGTGTCTACCCCACACCGAAAAGGGGTGTTCTATTTGCCTAAGGTAGAACCTTGAACTTCTAGCTAAGTGGATCGACTAGCTAATCAACCTATGGAGGCACATAGCTTATGGGATAAGAAGATTTCTACTAGAAACCCAACCTCTACTAATGGGGCAGCTTCCATCTCATGAGATTACTTTGGAAACCCGGGCTCTACTACGGGAGAGCTTCCATCTTACTTTCAATATCCACTCAATGTTAAACATAAATTCCCACGGAATAGTCATTTCTTACTTGACTTCATTACTCATGAAAAGGTGTCCCTTGGACAACCAATCTAGTTCATTAGGATAACTCTTACTCTTGATTAATTTAGGTGAGAAAGCCTTTCAACCTAAGAATCCTTCCTATGTGAGAAAACCTTTCACATCATGCTAGTTATATGTATATGAGAAGGTCCTTTCAAAAACACAACAAAAACATCATCATTAGTACTTTACTCTCAAAGCACCCTGAAAACATTAGCATAAATCTCATAATCAATGCATAAGTCCATAATTTACCTCTTGAGGTCAAAACCCACTTTCAATCATAAACTCTTAGAAAATATGGGTTAGATATGGATATCATCATAAATACATGTAAAACTAGTAAGACATACTCAATTTCATAAAGCACTTGCTTTATACTCAAAATACATCATCATATGTTTTTCAAAATCTGGTTTTATTCCCTTTTTTGGATACGGGGTGTTACATAAACGGTTCGTGAAGCCTCCCTTTTAAGGAACTTTGTCAGTTTTTAAGTTGAGGTCGGGTACTTAAACTTGGTCATTTTAATCTCTATTCTAAGCTTAAACCACAAAGTTTTACACCTAGCTAAGGACTTAGAAAGTGTTAATCAGTTCTTTTACGTTCATTAATACTTCAAGCCATTAGAGCAAGGTTCAAGAGGAGAAAAGCAAGGGTTTTGAGCGTTCTTCAAGCTTCGTCGATTTCACCAAGAACTTCGTTCTTCCAGGTATGTAAGGCTATTCATAGTGTTGGACTTTTTCTTCCTCACACCCTACATCAAAACTCAGTCAACAAAAGTTATATTTAGGGTTTTACCCATAACTTCTTGGAAATTCTGAAATTAGTTTCCTTAATTGTTGAGGTTTTGATTCCTACTATGTATGTTGAAATTCTAAATTGTTGTCTATGCTTAGTATCACATGAGCCGTATTGATATATTAAAGTTATGTTTTCCAACGTAATACATGAGTTTTTCTTATATATAGATTATGGACTTGAGAGATAAGTTCATAAGCACATGTTTTAAATGCAAGTTCTGAACAGAGTCTTTAAAGAATGAATCAAATGATTTCATATGTACTTTGACTGTTGAGAAAGAAAAAGGGTATAATTGATGTTTCTGAATAGTACTTCAGTAAAGCAAAGTGAAAAGTAAAGTAAAGTAATAGTCTATTTCCTTGTAAATGGTGATTGAGCATAAATGATATTGAATATTTTGGGAGATGTATCGAGCACCCAATTGCTTAATAGTCTATTTTAATTCAAGTCCCATAAAACTACGTAGCCAGCATAGGATATCATCACACTAATTTGTTGTGTGACTCGTAACTACCTCTGACAAGGCTTATTAGATGGATCCATAGTTACAGTAGCATCTTATACCCCGCAAATGTATAGGATGACCCTTGCAATGTGGGTGAAATATTGTATCATTGCTAGGATCATAGTAATGGTTGTCAGTTAGAGAAACTCCCCACAGAGTAAAGTTTTCTATTCTCATTTTTTTATTTGCATATCTTGTTGTAAAGTATAAATGGTTTTCACTATTTGTTCATATATTGTTCACTTGATATGTTTCCTCCACCGGTTTAGTTATTGTTTTATTCCATATAGATACTCGTACATTTCATGTACTGATGTCATTCGACCTGCATCATTTTATGATGCACTTATAGGTATTCAAAATCTTCAATAGGCGCTCCATTGAGATCACTCTATACTCTAGACATGTTAGGTGAGCCTCCTTGCATTTTGGATTCTTCACATTTATTTTCCGTCTAGTTGGTTTGAGGCATCTTGGGTCTTGTCTCGACACCTATCTTAAACATTAGAGGCTTCATAGATAGATAAAATCGAGGAATCTCTCAGTACTTTCCTTCCTTTATTGTATGTTTTGCAAACTATTCTTATTATTGTTATTATTATTGAAATGAGTACTTTCAGACATTCTTACTAATTTTTACTTTAAGATCGATTTATGTTTTAAGACTATTATTTCTTGAGTGAGTCATCCACTAAGTAGTAAGCCAAGCCAAGGTTTTCTTAGGGATCTGAAGTAGTTCTCGAGTGCTGGCCACATCTAGAGTGTAGGCTCGGGCGTGACATAAGTGAGACTCCTTCTTTAATTAAAACTCCTTGCCTCTTTAGACTTCTTCTTCACGTCAAACTCATATTCATCAAATGTTTATTTCCTTGAGTTTTCTCACGAAATTAACATTATCCATTCCTTAATTTCTGCACTCTTGTCTTTATTCATTTTTAAAGCTTTCCTGAATTTAACTGCTCTTGACAATGTACCTTTGGACCATGTTTACTGACGTGTTTCACCTTTCTTTGTTAATCATCAAGATTACATAAATCTCAATAAATTCCCCTTTTTTATGATGAAAAACCTCTTGTCTTTGTGCATTCAAATAACTTTTACTTGTAGACACTGAAGCATGACATACTAGCATGAAACATGTTAGTCAATGGGCTATAAACATTGCACAACTCTTATCTTCCTCATTTTGGAATGATTGAAAAGTTGTGTCAATCTTATAATATACTAGCTATATTGACTAGTTAAGCTATCCATAGCTACTGCTATTGATAAACGGTGAAATTACACTAATTTGAGGTTCTTTTCTTATGATTTTATGGAACTTAAAGTAGAGAAAGAGGCTAATTATTTTTTGAATTGTGTTAATTTTAGGTGTTTGTTGCTGGGATGGAAAATTATCCACAATAGCTGAAAAGAAGCAAAACCTGCCAGAAAACAATCTCCAGATCTCGCACCTGCAGAAGACTGGTAGCTTAAGTAAACTAGTCAACAAAGACACTAGGTCACATAAAAGACCAAACAACGTTCATTTTTGCGAACTGGTCCAAAAAGGCGGAGGTCGCTTAAGCGTAAATTATGTTCACTTTTGTGAGGTGCGTACCTCTTATCGCTTTTGTGAAGCCCGTTTTTTCATACAAGTGCAGAATGGGAAATTCTCAAGCATTGGACCCAAAATTCAGAAAATAGGGCTAGGGTGGAACATTTTTCGTTATCCAAGAATTTTTCAAGATAGAATATTGTAGAGAGAAAAACTCATCAAAAAGTAGATTTTACATTTTATTCTTGATCTTGGGGTAGAGACATTGAAAGCAAGTTGCCTCACATTTTATTTGTGGATTTGGAGATTATGTTTTATTTTAGTAAATCTCTTTTACCTTTCTTCATTTCCTCTTTTCTTAATTGCTATAAATGTGGGTGGAATTTCTTGTGTGAAATTGGGGCTTTTGTGTTAGAAATAGACAAAGCTATTTGGGTATTTGACTTACTACTCTATTGCTTTTGTAAATCCTTGTTTTTCCATGTTCGATTTCATGAAATAGGTTCAATATAGTTTTCATGTTTGAATTTATGGGTTGAGAGTGCACGCTCAATCCTAGCTTCAGATCTTCGTGGGTTGCTTGAAAATAGAATCCGTAAAGTGGAAAATTAGATTGATAATTGCATCTTTGCTTTGAATCTTGAATTTGAGACCGAGAGGAGATAGTTTAGGGTTTCATTGTTGAGTGCAAGGCTTTCTCGAAAGAGAGGTCTAAGTTAAAGTGGTGAGTTGTTTTTTATTGATTCGATTGAGACTGAAAGAGGATATCACAATATAACCATTTGAGACTGAAAAGAGATTAGGGTTGAATTAAGATGATCTATCCTATCTATTATTGAATGATCTTGGTTTGTATTTCAATGGATCATTGAGTGTTGATTAAATCATGAATTTTTTCAATTCTCATACATCACTTGCTTAATATCGTCTTGGCCCCCGTTTGTAGTTTAATTAGAAAATTTTCATTTTGTTTCATAATTTTGTACATTGCTAGTTTAGATTCAAATTGTAACACCCCGGAAACTAGTAGGCTAAACTAGAGCTTGACATGAGGGTTAGAGTCATAGATATAACTTCCCGTACTTAAAATGAATGGTTTCGGGTTAGAACGTCAAGGTACGACCCCCCTCCCCAAGGACCAACCATGGGTCCTTGAGGAGGACCCTAGAACTACCCAAAATAATGCCACCCATGAGGCCATCCACACCCCGTGGATGGAACCATGCCCCGTAGGTGGGCAATGTGGGTGAGCCCCTCCTAGAATTTGCCTAAGGTAGTGTCCACGGGAAGGACCTACGCCTTATGGATGGATCCACGCCTCGTGGATGGGGGTCGTAGGACCCAAGCCCCAATCACACACTTGCAAACTACCACCCACAATTGACCAGCACGCCCTGTGAGTCCAACCACGGCCCGTGGACATGGTCTCATGGGTGAGGCAATGTACATGTTTTAAACGGATAAGGATGGGTTAGTGGAACTTTCCAGAATTAATTAGGGGTTAAGTGGTGTCATTTTAATCTTAATTAGACCACCTATATAAAGCCTTTAGACCCCTAAATTCATTGATCCTAGTTATTATTTCAACTCACCAAAAAGAACCCAATTCCCTCTCAAATATTCTCACTAGAAAGTGAAGAAGAAAAAGAAGAAAATCTAGCTAGGTAAAGTGAAGACTCCATCGTTTCAAGTTTTCTAGGATTTTTAATCAAGCTATAATGTCTTATTCATTCATGGATTCCTTTCATCCATGAAGCCCCATGTTTCCCCCAATTGTGAAGATGAATCCCCAATTCTAGTTAGGGTTCCTTCCTATATTATGGGAATTGTTGAGTATGAATCCAATTGAGTGGATATTGATTATTTATGATTGAATTAGTAGTTAATAATGATATTATGATGAAATTGCATGTTTTCTATGCCTAACCTTAGTTTATATGATGAAATTGATATAGTCTGGTTTTATGCCATGAAAGGGGAAATTGAGGGCTTAGATGTGACCTTCTAAGATTGATGAATTACTTTGTGAATTGCTTGAGATTAGAGAACCTAGATATGAATTTCTTAAAAGTAAAGCTTGTAGACATGAATTGATTAGATTAAGGCTTGTGTGATGAATCATGACTAGTAGTGATGAGATTGAGTTTATATGATGATATATGGTTAGAATTGCTGAAGAATGAAGCATGTTGTTAGATTGTCTTGAGAATTAGGCATATATGATGACCATGTGAAGTATTGTGTGAGACTAAGGCTTGTAGTATAAATTTGACTTCAAGGGTCTTGAGGGTAAAAGCTAATAAGAATGAACTAGAAATGTTAAGGCCTTAAGAGTGAAGCTATTATGTATGTTGATTTGTATAGGGTATTATTGTGGAAGGACTTTACCAACACAACCTATATTATGAGTATATGATATTATGCATGTAGTAATTGAACTACTTGAATTATGGTTATATCCATGTCTAATGTAGCAATTCTAGATGTGTTGATAGAATATGATCTATGGTCCTTGAAGGGCAAAGTATGAGAATTATTCATGATTATGAAATTTATGTATATGCTTTATGAACACTTTAAGAGTAAAGTGATTAAAATTATGAATTTGTGTGTGTTGTTGAAAGACAATTCTTATCTACACACCTATGTATGAATATGATATGATGTGAAAGGTTTTCTCACAATATGATGATTCTAAGGTTGAAAGGCTATTCTCACCTATTTAATCTAGGAGCTATCTTATGAATTATGTTGGATTTAGTGTCAAAACATGTCTTCCATGAGTATGAACTTAAGTCAAGACTTAATATGAACTCCGTGGGAATTAATGCTTAGCACCGAGTGGATATTGATATGAGATGAAATCCCTCACGTTAGTAGAGGTTGGGTTTCTAGAAGCAATCTCTTGATATGGGAGCCCTCACGTTAGTAGAGGCCGGGTTCCTAGGAGAAATCTCTTGGGATGGAAGCCCTCACGATAGTAGAGGATGGGTTTCTAGTAGCAATCCCCTTATCCCATAAACTACGTGCCCCCGTAGGTTACTTAGCTAATGGATCCACCTCAGCTAAAGAGTATGGTTCTACCTTAGGCAATTAGAGCAACCCCTTTTTCGATGTGGGGTAGATACCAAATTCAATGTTAAGCTCACATGGTCTATGTCTGTTAAGGCTTATTCCCACAATAAGAATATGAATTATGAATTATTGTTAGTTAAGAAGCTTTACTTAGCATGGGTGAGATTTATGGGGTCTTATTCATGCATTGCACAAGTATGCTTTTGAGGGTGTTTATGATATGTTCCTTTCATGTTATGATGACCTACATAATGAATATGCATATGACTTATGCTTATGATATGTGCTTAGTTTGGATTGTTGCTTGAAAGGCCCTTCCAATGCATGTGTGACTAAAGGTGTATGTTCCCTTGTCTGTGAGAAAAAGGCTAACGATGAGATCAAAAGATGATAAAGATAAATGAGGACCTAAACTGACTTGCTTAGCATGGGTGGGATTATGGGGTCTTATCCATGCATTGCACAAGCTTGCCTTGAGGTGGATTATGAAGTGTTTCTCTTATGTTATGTTAAACTAGATGCATTGATTATGACTATAACTATGTTGATATCTCTTATGCTTATAGCCTATGTCTTATGATGATGTGTCTTATGCTTATAGCCTATGTCTTATGATGATGTATCTTATGCTTATGACTTATGTGATTGTCTCTTATGATTATGGTACATGTCTTATGTTGACTAATGCCTCTTATATGCTTATGTTGACGATATATGCTAGCCATCATATTTAGTACATTATTGTACTAACACATACTCTTGCCTATATTCTTATCAAATGTAGGGTTCGGCGATATTGAGTTCTATTCCCGTGGCTAGGTTTTTAGTAGAGCAAGGAGCTGAAGACTTGGTGAGTTCTCATAGCATCGAGGATGTGATCACCTTTCCTTTATGTCTTCCTTTTATGTTTTAAACTTTTGTATGGGCTGCGTCCCAAAGCTTTATTCAAGTTGTTTTAGATGGTTTGAGACAAACTGTTATAGACTTCCACTTGCTTTTATAAAAGACTTCGATTGTATGGAATTGTTTTTAAAATTTCTGCATCATTTCTATTTTCTTATGTTGTGATAAGCTAAGTGGCTTACATGGAGCCTTTCGGGTTTGTATGTGCCTTGTTACATCTAGGGTGGAGGGTCGTGACACAAACTAGTAGCTAGTTACCGTTAACTTTTCAATTGTCGGTACAACGTTCCTTGTGGGATTCGACCCACACTCTTAGTTGGATATTTTTATTGACAATGACCTCTCACTCTTTTGATTGGTTTTGAAAAGTGATTTGAGCATTATCAAAAAATCGTGTTGCTGTCGGGGAACAATTAGGCATATTAAATTGATTTAGGATTTCTAGTTTACTTGTTTCTATCTAGATTGTGAATAGTTATTTTTATTTTCTTTTGTTTTGTTTCTATGACTTTTTTGTGATCGTTACATCTTTGGGAGTGGTATGCCTTCCACCGACCCATGGCCTATCGGTGAATCAAATGTAATAAGTTAATTGAGGCTTAGGGTCGTGGATAAAAAACTTAGTTGGGAAAAAATCTTATTCCTTCTCTCCCAAGAAATGGAAAGGTTTCGAAAAAGGCACCTAGCTCGATGCTATGTCATGGTTGATCTTGAGTTTGGACTTGTTACTCTTAGGGATAAGGTGAGATAAATCGTAAGGGTGAAACTTCTCATTATACAATGGCTGAAAAGAGCGAAGAAGGGTCTCACAACTTGCACCTTGCTTGATGTGATGAGACGATCCAATTCATGTTCGAATGGTTTGAAGTCAAAACAAGTGAAGACGTTGAGGTGGATATAGAAGATATCTTGAGCTTGTGCAACCAATCCAAGGCAATAATCATCCTAGAAGCCAAAATAACTAGCATGATATTAGGTTGCAAGAAAAAACTAAACAGATCATATATGGCAGCTTTGGTTAATGCTCACATGAAAGCCAAGAATTATGAAGTTCAATGCTCACATGGCCTAGTAATCCTTTCACTCTTGCCTAACAATCCAAAATGAAAGAATGATTCAAAGTTGGGTAAGAAATTCAAGTCTTCAAAGTGGAGAGATTGGGTGAAATGCTTGATGCTCTCTAGAACTCCCCATGCTCTTTGGAGTGAAATTGATCTCAAGTTAGGGAGATGGTTCATTGCCTCGAAGTGGAAACACAAATGGTGATGTACCCGACATTGCACCGTGACGTTAAAATTGTGCGCTTGATGGGCGACACCCCATCAGTATCTAACTTAGTTTAATTTTGACTTTTTGATGTCTAGATTAGGTTTAAGTTTTTTTGACTAATCCTCATTATTTTGAAGTTTTTGGAACTAATTTGAACATGTTTGGAGGCATGAGTATTGGAGGAAATGAAATTTCGGGCAAAAGCCCCATCAAAATATAACTTGGAAAGCTTTTTGGGTGCCCAAGCTCGCCAAATGACACTAGGCGAATCGCCAAATCGCCAGTTTGCTGAAGTGAAGTCCGCAAAAGCGACTCCCTCTCACAAAAGCAAACTCCATTTAAGCGAATCCCGCATTTCATCAGAGGTCGGTTAAGTGAAGGTAAGGAGTTCAAAAGGCAGTGAGCAGAATCCAAAAAGACATAAAACTTAAAATAAAAGGTCCAACTTCTTCCTCTCCTCCTCAACTGTATCAAATTGTTCTAAACTCTTGGTCTTCATTGTGCAAATACAATCCGATATGTCTCTCTCACTTTCTCTCTCTTGAATTGGTAAATTTAATTTGGATAATTGATTTTTCCTTGTTATAAGTTGGGGATATTTAGTGGGTAAATAACTTCTCTAATTTGGAAGGTTAACATTGCAAATGTGCTGGCCGAATATATGCTTAAATTGTAAAATGCATTAGTGTGGGCTGATTTAAAGTATTTGAGGAAGTCTTGAGTACCCATTTTTATTATCTAATTGTTAAAAATAGATTGGGCACTATGTGTTTGATAAAATGTCCAAAAGAACTCAAAAATGATTTTCAAAACTTGCTCTACCAAAATGATTGAGTCTCTTGGTTGCTTGTTTTGTTTTTCTTGATTTTACACTGATGGTAGTTGACATTTCATGCGAAAAAGTAAGATCAAAATTGGTTGTTCTTATTGAAGGGGGGCGGCTCTTCGTAAAAGCGGACTCTCTATTGCAAAAGTGATGTTCGCTTAAGATATACCCTTTTTTTTTGCGATATCCGCATAAAAGGCCTCCAGGTCACTTTTGTGATGTTCTCTTAAGCGAGCAAGACTTCACTTTTGTGATATCTATGACTATTTTCTGCTAGGGTGAAAAATTATTACATGTTTGTTTTGGTTCCAAATTGAGTTATAAGCATTTTCTTTGATTTTTACCTATGAAATAAGATGGTTTAACACATGATTCTCATACTTGTTTGCTATTGTGATTTTCTGATTTTCACAAAGTCAAGAATGGCACACGAACTCGATTTTTAGGAGGAAGGAGTGGTCGAATATGACTAATATTGATTTGTCTCACACCTAGCACAAGATATCTTTTACGCTAATCTGATGAAGAAGGAGCTATTTCGAGAGAGAGGCATATCGCTTGACAAAATTGAGGAAACGCTTCTCACTTTCCACAAAGATTGTTTACATCCGGTTGGATATTCTTTGCAGCTGAACCTTGAAAGACGAATGATCAATGGGTGAGGGAGTTTTATGTTAACCTCATATAGACTGATATAACATTAAGGTTGATCACCATCCAGGGCAAGGTTGTCAACTATGGGCCAGAGGCAATCATTCAAATATATGGTTTACTCAACCATGATATCAATACCTTCATGGATAAAGATTGTGAGTAGGGTGCTTGGATAGCTTCAAAATTATGTCCAAGCTGAAATATTCCATGGGTTATCACAAAGGCCTGAATTAATGCTCAGACTTGACCGCGGAGGCAAGGATATGGATGTCGATCGTAAGTAGTCATATTTCCCCAAGTGGGAACATTAGAAATATTATGGTGTTGCAAGCATAAATATTGGCTTGTGTACTTAATTATGTCCTACTGAATATAGGCCAATTGATTGTGAATGAGTTCCAGGAATTCAAAATGTATTACAATTTGTCTCTTATTGTTCCCTCTCTGCTCACAGAGGTTTGTAAGCGAACTGAGGTGGAGATATTTTCGGGTGACAATTGGATGGAGCCCAAAAATTTGATCTTTTCATTTAAGATGCATGTGAGGTCATGGTGGTGAAAAGAAAAAAAGAGGAAGGTTGACTCTGGTAAGTTTTCGCATGTGGAGGGAGGATGATTCTCCTATACCCCCCAGTCTTGGGCCCTTTTGAGTCATTGGCTAGTGAGTTGAAGATTATGAAGGAGATAGTGACGAGGCTTCCTCAAGGGCCGGGTGAGTCATATTTTGAGCCAAGATCTTACGTGCTCCAAAGTGAGTTTGATGCCTACTTAATTGATCATAGGAAGCAAAAATCTCAACTTTCAAATTTGGAGAAGGTCTATACCGGTTTGGCTAAGTCACATGGAGAGTTAAGCATCTCACACAATAAAATCAAGAAGCAGGAGAAGAGTAAAGATAAATTCTTCATTCGGATGTGGAAAGGGGTAAAAGGCCTTTAGAAGGTTTTGAAGGCAAATTAGTCACTCCCGACTTCTAGGCCACACTAGGATAGAGATGAGATGGATGCATGGAGCGATGACGGTAGAGATGAGGATAGAGAGGCCACCGACACTGATGGAGAGGGTTGAGGCAGCCCCGAGAGCCTTTCATATTCTCTTTTTTAGTATTATAGTTGGACTGTGAGGACACAACATCATTTTTAGTTGGGGGTGCTCCCTTTTGGGTTATTTTATCTTGTTTTAATTGACATTTTGGATGGTTGTCTTGGATGCTTTTGTTTATTATGCGGATTGGTAAGCTTAATTACATTGTGGTCTTATTATATTAGTATCTTTTGTCCCTTTATGTTTTATAGTTATAAATTGTGATGATAGTGTTTCATGCTTGTATGCCTTAAAGTAGGAGAAGTCTGATTACCCATTGCTTGTGAGGTTGGCCCTTCTGAATGGCTCTTGTGAATACTCAACGAAAAGGATTGAATTTGCCTAATGATAAATTGGGTGACGCTATTCTTAAGGGTAAATCATCATTTTTATTGAGTGTTTTTGGCTTTATGGTGCTTTAATGTGAGGTTGTGACTTGTTTGGTACTAATAGATTTAGTCAAGCCTTGTGAGTTGTGGAATAAGCACCCCTCCGAAAGTTTTGTGAAAATGAATGATTTTGTGGCAATGAGTTGACTCTTTTTGTGACTCCAACTTATCTAGTTGGTTAAGTGTAAAATAACTCCATTGTACTTGAATAGGAAGTGAAATTCAGCCATCTTGAATAGTTTCATGCCATCTGTGGTAAGTCTTTTTGAACAATGCCTTGGTTCACTTGTGTTGCCTAGAAATTGCCCGGTTAGTTTTGAAATGTTGGTCTTAATTGAGTTTGGCTTGAGAAGTGATATTACCTTCTTTGATCTTCCTTGAAGTCCACTTAGCCTAAAAATCTCACCTTGCACTAAATATATCCTTAGTTGTACCCTTTAAGCCTTATATTTTTTATTGACAACCACATTTCAAGCCTTGACCTTTTTGAAAAGTAACCTTCTTTGGAACCCTTCCCTCCTTGAACTGGAGAATGATGAAAGTTGAGGCTAATATTCCAAGTTGGGGGTGTTATGGGATATTTATAGATGGATGCTTACCACATCAGGGCTTGCTAAAAAAAAAGAACTTGAGAATGGAGGAAATGTTTCAAAAAAAAAGTTGTGAAAATAGAAAGAAAGTGTTTGAATAAATAAGACTTTGAATCCTCCAAAAGTTGAAAATGGTTGCATGTGGGGCATCTAGAATTGGAAGAAAGGAACAATAACGAAATGATGAAAATGTGCATTGAGTTGAAAAATGAAGGAAAGTAGAAAAGTTGTTGATTGAAAAGTTATTTGTAGTGTTCAAGGAGGGTGTAGTCACTTGTGCCTAAATGATATCCTAACCTTCCCTAAGACTACATTACAAGCTTAATGAAGTCCTTGGAGATCTCCAATCGAATGAAATTGAGTCAATGTTGTTTGAAAATATTGGCAAGCTTATTGTGATACTTGTGTGCATGGGACGATTCGTTTTGAGGGTGAGTGTTTATGTTGTTGTCTCTTGCATTTTGAATACTTGTGTGTTTTTGTGGGACATTTCTTTCCTTGTGAGGGCATGAATGCTAAGATGGATTGGTGAAGTTGATAGATTCCAAAATTGAATCAAGAGAAGTTGTTAGAATACTAGTAATTGTGAGTCACTTTAGAGTATTATTGTTTTCACTTGATCATAATTGAAAATCATTGAGTTTTGAAATTGTGTTGAAACTTGAGGGAGTTGCTTGAATTAGAAATATCTTGCTTGCCTGCTAATTATTAGTACCAACCAAATTCATAATCGTTGATCCTTGTTGAAAATGGAAGAGTGTTGTGCTTAAATTGAGTGCCTCTTGTGTTTTGGAGTTTGTTTTGCTTGAAGACAAGCAAAATTTTAAGTTGGAGGTGTTGATGAGTGGCGAAATTGCACTCATTTAAAGTAGAGAAACATGCTAATTGTCCATCGAATTGTGTTAATTTTTCAGGTGGTTGTTGCTGGGATGGAAATGATACACAAAATCTGAAAAGTAGCAAAACCTGGGAGAAAACAAGCTCTAGAGCTCGCACCTGCGAAAGAGTGTTCGCTTAAGCGAACTAGTCAATAGGTCGCTTAAGCGACCAGACAACATTTACTTTTGTGAATTGGTCTAAAAAGGCGGAGGTCGCTTAAGAGGAAAATATGTTTGCTTTTGAGAGGTTTCATTTTGCAAATGTCCCGTCACTTTTGTGAAGTACGCCTTTTCATACAGAGGCAAAATGGAAAATTCTCAAGCATTGGACCCAAAATTCAGAAAATAGGGCTAGGATGGGCCATTATTCATCATCCAAGAATTGTTAGAGAGAGAAGATTGTAAAGAGAAAAACTCATCAAAAGTAGATTTTACATTTTTTTTTCTTGATCTTGGGGTTGAGACATTGAAAGCAAGTTACCTCACATTTCATTTGTGGATTTGGAGATTATGTTTTATTTTAGTAAATCTCTTTTACCTCCCTTCATTTCCTTGTTCTTAATTTCTATAAATGTGGGTGTAATTGCTTTTGTGAAATTAGGGCTTTTGTGCTAGAAATAGACAAAGTTATTTGGGTATTTGATTTACTGCTCTATTGCTTTAGTAATTCCTTGTTTCCATGTTTGATTTCATGGAATAGGTTCAGTCTAGATTTGATGTTTGAATTTATGGGTTGACAGTGCACACTCTATCCTAGCTTCTGATCTTTGTAGGTAGCTTGAAAATAGAATCCATAAAGTGGAGAATTAGATTAATAGTTACATTTTAGCTTTGAATCTTGAATTTGAGATCGAAATGAGATAGTCTAGGGTTTCATTGTTGAGTGCAAGGCTTGCTTGAAAGAGAGGTCTAAGTTAAGGTAGTGGGTTGTTTTGTATTGATGCGATTGAGACTGAAAGGAGAAATCACAATATAACGCTTTGTGACCGAAAGGAGATTAGGATTGAATTAAGATGATCTAGCTTATCTATTATTGAATGATCTTTGTTTGTATTGCAATAGATCATTGAGTGTTGTTTGAATCTTGAATTTTTTCAATTCTCATACATCCCTTGCTTGATATCGTCTTGACCCCCGTTTGTAGTTTAATTAGAAAAAATGCTTTGTATTTGATAATTTTGTACATTGCTTGTTTATATTCAAACTAGTATCTAGTTAACTTTTATCTTTTCAATTGATGATAAAAAAATTGTTCCTTGTGGGATTCAACCCCGACTCTTAGTTGGATATTTTTATTGACAAAGACCACTCACTCTTTTGATTGGATTTTAAGAGTGGTTTGAGCGTTATCAGCTATTACCAAGATAATCAGATAGCGACTGCATGCAATATAATAATGTATTTTAGAGAGCTAGAACATGAGTCATTAAGCAATAGATAATCATTTCATTAAACTGCTGGATAATGTTCTATATAAGATTGAAGTGATACTAAATGAAACAAAAACAATTAAGCACTAATAAAAAAAACAAACACTAGATAAGAGTAGAATAAATCTAGAGGCACCAACATTTGAAAGTGAAGAGAAGGATGAAATAGGTGGCAACAATTGTGTCAATTGATGTGTAATTTCAGTAGTTTGTGCCCTTTCTCTATCAAAATCTGTCCATAGAGCTTAAATCATAGTCTAAAGGACAATAATCTTTTTTCATAAGTTGCATGAGCAGACTCCACTTCAACAATATTATCAGCGAAGAAATTACTTCAACCTTTTCATTGTAGTTTCAATTTTCCTTATAGAAGCATGTATATCAGCATGGTTCATCTATTCAAGATTTTTTTTTCTGGAAAGTCCAAGCCTGAATTGGAACTGAGTATTCAATAAAAATGACAAGGAAAATCATGTCCCTTTTTTATCATGCTAGCTCTAAGGCCTTCTTTAATAGTGGCATTTTCTAGATGGGAGTTCAAGGTGGAATAGAAGGATGAGGTGTTTCAAAAGTTGGTTCTTCCTCATGAACTGAAAATGAGGAACTAGATTTCCCTCCTCAAATGATAATTAAATATGTACTAGGTGAAGAGCAATTTGTAAAGAGCAACATCACAAACATTAGTTAATGTACTTTGGGGAGTATCTAAATTAATTTGAACTTGCAAAAAAAAATCAGGTCGACTAAGTGAGAGAGAACAACTTTGAAGAATGAGATTCTTGAGCTTTGACGATTATTTTATTCTGTATTAGAACAATTAATACATGGAATATGAGTATACTTCAACTGTTTCACTTTAGTCAATATTAACCTCTATCAATATAAAATATATCGATTAATATTATGATCACCGTTGCTTGCTTGCACGGTTTCTCTTCAAAATCTGATACAAAATTAGGTGAAAACAAGTTAGGGATATGAAATTGGGACATAACTAAATGTGTAAGACTGAATTGAATAACATATTAGCTAATAAAATTATGGAGAACAATTATTCTAGCCAATGATTGAGGGTAGGGTTGGGCAGTCGGTCAGTTCGATTTGGTTTGTAAATTTCGATTCAATTTTTCGATTTTTGATTTGGTCAAAATGTGAAATCAAACCAAATTGAAATAAATTCGGTTCAATTCAGTTATCATAATTTAAGTTTTATTTTTGGTTTAACCAAATTTAATAAACAATGATACATTTTCAAAATTCAATCACTCTTGTTCAATTTCTTCAACGTCTCAAGTTCTTACAACTTACTACAAGTCACATCCAATTCTACTACTTTACAAATGTTTTGGTATTCAAGAAAAGCTCAAAAATAGTTAGCCGTTTCTCCTTCACAGAACATGTGGAGAATAGTATCTCTAGAGCAACAAGGGCATCTACATGCCATTTGATTCCAAAGCTTAGCAATCACCTCCTTTAAAAGAAATTTTATCTTATAACAACAAAATTTAGAAATTGAATTCTTCCATACTCAACAATAGATTTTTATCATTTCTATGCATAGTAATCTACTAAGAAGAACGTGGAAGCATTAGACCTCTTACAAGTATCCACTTGCAATTTCTATGCATCGTAATTGTGTGTTGACTGCTAAACGATGGCCACCGCAGTCTCTCAGTGAAGTTCTAATTGTGAGATACAAACTTAGATGACTAACAAGAGACAACAAGCTTAGATAAAGGTTTAGAGTTACGAACTAATGGCAGACGTGATGAGCACTTATTAGTCACAACTCACTAGTGGTCTGCGACTCTGCGAGACAAATATTGGAGCACTAAGCAGTGGCTTGCGAGGAACGAACAACCGGACACTGAGCAGCGCCACTTGTAAGCACTCAACAATGCGATGAGCAGCGGACTAGCCTAAGAAGTGAGAAATGAGCAGCGGACAGCGGCTGCCCAACATTTTTGTTTAGGGACTTTAGTTTTTCTAATTCTAATTTGGAAAAATTGGGCCACATTTGAATATGGGTTGTTGGTTTGTGATATGTGGGATTAAGTTATTTATTTAAGGCAGGTATATTATAGGGTATAAAGTACATATATGTATACACACATAAGCTAACAACAGAAACCAAACCAAAAAACTAAAATATTGAAATTTTAATCTAAAACCGATCGAACAACTGAAAAACTGAAATCAAAATTTAAAAAATTTGGTTCAGTCAATTTTTTTTGGTTATAACTATATTATGCCTAGCACTAATTGAGGGGAGTTCATGCAACCTTAATCTACCCCAAGTTTAATCTATTCTTTTCAAAATACTCCCTACTTAGTGTCAGAATCCATAAAAAAATATCTGATTCATAGAAATTAAGAACAACGTGATCTAGAAACCACATACTTTTGTGGATGAATCTATTTCAAGATTCGATGTTCCCCTATCAATGTGTCCTTAGTATGTTCAATAGTTTGATCAAGTCGTGTTTCAATGCACTCTCATCAGTTTCACTTTTCTCCTTACTTTTTTCTTTAAAAACAAATAATCTCATTTGCTTCCCCCTTACACATGCGCTATATCCCTTTTTTTTTTCTAAATGACACATTCCGCTTTTTGTGAAGTAAGCGAAAGGAGCTTTTGTTTGTCTTCATTCACATCCCTTAAGCAAGAAATATCTATAAATTAATATCACTTGCTTCCTTTCAGCTTCACCTGCAAAACAACTTAAGGTTTAGTGTTAGGAACCTAGAGAAGCTTGGGTCCTTTCTTATGATCAAAAGGGTGAATCAGGTTTCTTATCGCTCATCTAGGCAACAAGTTAGTGGACTTGTTTATGTTAACATGTATAAATCTATTTTCATTTGCCATTTCAGTAATTCTTTTTCTAAAACCATTAGCAACTGGACACTCAGTAGTTGGATGACCAATTTTACCACAAATCTAACACAAATCTTTAGAAATAACATTTTCTTAATGGAATCTATACCAGCCTTCTCATTGTGTACTCTACCACTCGAATTGTTAACAATTCTGGAGGAATTAGTCCATCTATTAGTTATTTTGAGGTACATTTTCAACCTAGCCACTTCTAGATTTAGTTTTTTCACCTTACATTTTCATAGATAAATTTAATTTTGTATTCTTTAAGATCATGTTCTAATATGTTCTCAGTATCATTTATCTTCCCTTTTTCAATAATGGACAACTTAAGAATTTTAGATTTTAAATTCAAATTTTGATGACTCAAGTTTATCAACATATTTCTTTAGAGAATAGTTTTATTCATCAGTTATGGTTTTACCATTTTTGAGTTCTATGCACTCAAACTTTTGATGTGCAAAATCTTTGAATAACTGATCTCTTTCATAGGTTACTCTTGAAGATCATTAATTAAACTACTCTTCATGTTAGTTAGTTTTCTTTTAGAAAAAAAAATTCAACTTTTCTTAAGTGAAGGATACTTACCTCAGAGTTTGCTTCTTCTTATCTCCAATAGGCATGAGAGCAATCTCATCTACCTTTTCATCATCAATATCCTCTAATACTAATACCCATGAAGTCATCATATCAGATTCATCTTTATCACTTTTGTTTGTCTTCTCTTTTATGTGCTTTTTAGCACTTTCTTTCTTCCATTCAATTTTTTTCAATGGACATTTGTTGATCTTGTGATTAGTCTTATCATAGTTGTGATAGCTGGCTTGGAAATTGTCATTCGAGAACTTCTTGCTTCATGTTTCTTTATGTGAATTCATGAGAATATCCAAATTTGTTTTGCAGTTATGCAACTAGATATTCAATGATACTCATATGGTCCAAGACCACAAATAAGAATAAACTTAAATTTGGTATTCTTTCCAAGAATCTTGAAGTCACCCTCCTCGTATTCACTCCTTTTCTTTTATACGTTATTATTTTCAATGTCCTGCTTTGTTGGGTACTCTGGTCCATCAATGACTCTATTCCAAAGTTCATAATCATTAGTCTGAATAAAAACTTTCATCCTTGCTTTCCACCATGAGTAATACTAGTCATTGAATAGCAGAGGCCTGTTGATATCTTTTCCTTCTATGTATCCGATTGCAAATGTAAAATTCATCTTGATTTTTTCTTAAGTAGATAAAATTTAAACAAGAAAACTCACTCTGGTACCAATTAATAGTCTGCACGGCCTAGTAATTTACTCTAGATTGTCCTATGAGTGAAACAAGTTTCGTAGCATGTTACAATGTAACAATAAGAACAATAAAGAACACAATATTTTTACGTGATAAACACCCAGTTTAAAAGGTGTAAAAAATAATGACATGTACCCCTACAGGATTTAACTCCAACTTCACTAAATCACTGATCCTCCACAGAAAATAGATTACAAACTTTGCAACTTACAGAACTAACTTTAATTTCTTAACTTCAAGTTATGGATTTATATTACAACTCTTGAAATCCTAGAAACTAACTCTAATTCCTAAACTTCAACATAAACCTCCTAATGTATGTGTTCCCAACTCTTCGAGTTATCACAACCTTAAGACAACACTCCTAATTTAGTTTGTAACTCAATGAACTAAGATTAGATCAAGATTAAATCAAAAAGAAAAACTCCTAACACATGAACTCTGCAGAAGAATCAGGTTCTTGGATGTGTTCCTTCTATATGTTCGTTCAGTTCAATGGTAATAAAGCTCAGCATAATTTATTTCATAAGCACTAAATTTATTTAAATAATTTAATCACAAAATTACAATTAGTGACATTACTTATTTATACTTATATATCTTAAACAATTTATTATTTGTTATTTTTAAAAATTATTGTCAAAATGCTTTAACTATATATTTTAATTAGTTGTACCTCAGTTTAACTACTAAGACATTCAAAAGCCAAGAAAAAGTACAAAGCTATCACATAAAAATAAAGGGTCCCACTTTTTTGGAAAAGAATTGCTCGTCAAGTGCATGCCATATAGAAATTCTAAGCAAAAGCATACTTTTAGCCATTAAAAAAAATTACGTACGCATAGTAGAGATGTAATATTTGTAGCAGGTGGTATACAAGGGTTAGAAATAGAACAAATGAGTAAATAGATAAATATTTTTTGGCATTTTTGTCCAACAATGCAATAGTATAACCATAACAACTTTTGATACAAGTTACTCAAAGCTATTAATTTCAAATATACCAAAATTACCCCTCCATCGGTGTCACGATCCAAAAATATATGTGCTGGCACTCATCTTATCCCACACCAAGACAAGTCAGCCTAAAATCCAACCATTACAACAAAGTTCGAAAATAAAATAAAATAAACAGTTTAATAACAATCACTAAAACGGATAACAAGTTAAGTTAACTAAATCCTCAAAATCTGATTGTCACGTGCACAAGCCTCTAATAAAATACAATGAATTTGAAAGAAAAACACAAGTATCAAATGATATTGTCTCTAAAGTAGAAAAAATCATAAATAGGAGTAAGAAGGTCCTTTGAAATGACAAACAACTACCTAATGAATCTCCACAGGAAGCCACATACAAGAAGAGAGTAGAGAGTATCACAAAGATTTGGGGTCATAACCTACACAAATGTAGAAGAAAGGGGTAAGTACCAAACCACAAGGTACGCAAGCAAACTTTTAAACACAAAGCTAAAAGTATATAATACAGGTACTCCTTACACCCAAACCGAACCTCCACAACTACAACCTGCTTAAAACTAATTCAACCTAATAGTTTACATGTTACATAGCATGTAGTTCAACAACAGCACTTCAACAATTATTAATCAGCAACACACAAGATCAAGTTCACCAATCACAAGTTTCACAGAAAACTACTCGCAAGTTCAATAACGATAAAGATGTGCAATGCAATTAAATACAATGTCAAGTATAGTGATGCATGCTTGATCTAACGATACACATCCTCTATACTCAGTTCGAGACCTATGGGTGACATATCTTTCCATGCATCCATCGAGGTGTGCGACACGACCCTCGATAATAAAATATGGCGTGGCATATGACACATCCATTGAATCATAATATTTGTTGTTGGCACGTGACACATCCCGTAAAATGGTATATTCTCTCTAATTTCTTATTCTCCTCAATTCACATAACACTCGTCACAATCATGTCTCAGGACCAATACAAATGACATGTTCACACAATTAATGAGGAGATGACCATTTTTATAACAATGCACAATTCACAATTCACAATTCACAATAATACGATTGTGATACAATATCAATATTGAATCAATAAACCTTTCAAACCATTCTCAACATATCACACATCAATGATTAATCACGTTGCCTTTTATTATCCCTTTTTCATCATTAGTATTTTTCAATATGAACAAGTCAACTCATCACCAAGTCCCATTAATGCCAATAAATACCACAAGGAACTACACGATTATATACATTTAACAAGGATCAAGAAATCTACTTGCCTCAAATAATCAAACAATGTAACGACCCGTTAGGTCATTTTGAGTACAAGACCTATTTCTACCCTTCCCATAAATTTTAAATGGTAAATTTGAACTATTTATTTAACTACAACTATTTAATTGGCTGTCACGCCCTGACCCTACACCTTCGATGTGGCCCGCACTCAAGAACCATTGTTCACCCCAAGTGAACCCTTGGCCTAGCTAGACTCTCAGCATAAGACTTTAAGCATTAAAAAGAGAATTCAAATGCAATATAAACTTAACTATCTCAAACTAAACTTAGAATGTTTTAGACATAAACATTCAACTTAGCCAAAGTGGCAACTCAAGTCTTAACATAAACAACTGGAAATGGAAAGACTAAAGAACAAATAACTAATTGTCTATGAATCCTCTAAACTATGAGGGATGTCGGGACAAGACCCCCGATCATCCTAACAACTGAAAATGCTAAAAAACAATGTAAAAAGGGGATCCTCCGGAAAGTAAGGAGGCTCACCAACTGACTTGAATGCTCAACTGGATCAACAAGGTGTTATATGCTGATCTTGATTACCCATATCTGTATCATAAACCGATGCAGGCCAAATGCCTTCAGTACATTGCATGTACGGGCATGTGAGGGAAAAACTAAACATGACATAAGCTTGAACTAAATTCTGGAAGAAACAATTATCTCAACTTTACTCAACTCATGGATACTTAACTCAATGCATAAATAAACAACACTAAAGATGCAATTTATATAAATAATTTATACAATAGGTGGCAACTCAATGTATTAAAAAATACAATAACCACTCAATATATAAATATATATATGTATGTATATCACTATGAACTATGTGATGATACAACATCTCGCCCACACTACCAGAACTGTTCTATAACTTGACGGGATATAGAACGCCTTAACTAAGTGGATCCACTAGTCTATGCTAAAAATCATTAAGGAATCATCTAAAAAGTATAACCCTTTCTACTCACGATGGCTACATGGTTTATAGAGACTTGAGTTAATATGAACTCGTTCCCATACTGGTGCTCAATACTACTCCCAAAATATACTCAGCTCATTTGTTTAAAAACATAACAATTTCTATGGTTTTGAGGTTATTACTCAAAAACTAGCTTAAAAGCTCTCTTGGAAATCAGCAATTCCTCTCTTGTTTAAATTTGAAAACATTTTAACTCTTGGGAATACTAAGTTCCCATATAATATTTTGAAGAAATGAACTTTAATCTTACTTAACTCAATGCTTAAGTCTTTAAAACATGTTTAAAATGATTGTAAAAGACTTTTGAAAAACTCTAAGAACTCTCTAGACATGACTCCTAACTTTCCTTGAATTTGAATTTACGGATTCAAGGTTATGATTTGTGTTTACGGATGATTTCTAGATGTTTAGAAGTCATTTACAGTATTTAGAATCAATAGGAAGTGTTAGTACACTTTACAAGGACTCAGACGGGCAAAACGACGAAAAATGGGTGGGGGCAGACGACCCGAGCACGTTTCTGGCACGGGGCGTCAGCCCCTAAGTTAATAGGACTGGTTTTGGGTGTACTGTTGGCACGCCACCCCAGAGTGTCTGGTGCAAATAGGGTGCGCCGCTCTAGGCCCTCTCCAGGTTATTTCCTGACGAATTTTCTTCTCATTTTCTGACCTTGATTCGATTTAATTTGATTTATTTTCTCAAATTCTCTTTAGATTCATATACCCAATACATGTTCACAAAGAAACTCTAAAAATCGACACAATTATCTCAAAAACTCATCAATCTCAGCCCAATTCAAGAACGAAACCATATTCAAGAACACACATAAAGAACATCAAACTTCCAACCTCTTTAGGACTAATTCACGCTGAAATAATCATGTTTGGTATGTGGGTGAAAAAACCCAACACTATGGGAACTTACATAACTCGTACGATTGAATCCTTGGCAAAATCTACAGCCAAAGTTGCAAGAACTTGACGAATCTTGAACTTTTCTTCTCCTTTCTTCTCTTGAGTTCTTTCTCCAAAAACCCTAGCGTGATTTGGTAATGCGTAAACTGAACTAACTCATTTTAGACCCCAATTAAACTTCTAAAAACGAAACAAATTAATTGGGTATGGAAAAGACCAAAATACCTTTTAAAAATCCGGTTGACTTTCCCTATCCAGACAACCCAACTTCAAACGAGCATATCTCCCTCATACGAACTCGAAAACAAGAAAACTCGGTGGCGTGGGAAAGATAATTCAAAGAACTTTCATACGGTATTTTATATCCCACCTCACTCATCCTGTTCTAGGAGTTATGGTCATTTGAAGTTGACCTAAAACTCATACTTAACATAACTTGCCAAATTTCAGATTTTTCATTCTTTCCAAAAATGGTTCTTTCTCATTATAGCTCTTTCAAATAGCAGGGTGTTATAATATCTCCCTCTTGGGAACATTCATCTGTGAATGAGATTACTCTTAGTAGGCTAAGAGTGTAACATCTAGCATCCAGTTTAAACACCTAACAAGTAAAATATAACTACAACAAGGCAACTTAAAACAAATACCAAGAAAGGGATTAGTACCTTAATTTGGAACTTCTCTAGACTCAAAGAGATGTGGGTATCTCTTCTTCATGTCCTCCTCAGCTTCCCAAGTAGCTTCCTCAACAAACTAATTTCTCCACAAAACTTTGACTAATGCTACTTCCTTGGGCCTCAATTTGCGAATCTGGCGATCTAAAATTTGAACATGAATCTTCTCATAAGATAAGCTATCCTTAATACCAATATCATCAATAGGTTCAAGTGAAGGATCGCCCATACATTTCTTCAACATCAAAATGTGAAATATCAGATGAACCGCTGCTAACTCTTGGGATAGCTCTAATTCATAAACTATGTTACCAATCCTCTTGGATATCCTATAAGGACCAATATATCGTGAACTAAGCTTCCCTTCTTACCAAACCTCATAACACCCTTCATGGGTGAAACCTTCAAGTATACCCAATCATCTACTTCAAACTCTAGGTCTCTTCTCCTAACATCATTGTAGGTTTTGTGACGACTCTATGCTATTTTCAACCTCCATTGAATAGTCTTAACTTTTTCCATAGCTTCATGAACCAAATCTGGTCCTATCAACACAACTTCACCAACTTCAAACCATCCAATAGGAGATCTGCATCTTCTCCTATAAAGAGCTTCATAAGGAGCCATTTGGATGCTAAAGTGGCAACTATTATTGTAAGAAAACTCTATGAGAGGTAGGTGATCATCCCAATTACCCGTGAATTCAATCACACAAGACCTCAACATATCTTCTAAAGTCTGAATAGCGCGCTCTACTTGACCATCAGTCTGAGGATGAAAAGCAGTACTCAAGTTCATGGGTAGTTTTTACCTACAAAAAGTGGGCTGATTTAGTCATTCGATCTACAATTATCCAAATGGAATAGTGTTACCTGCGAGACCGCGGCAAACCTGTAATAAAGTCCATATTAATCATCTCCCACTTCCATTCGGGAATCTCTATATTCTGAGCTATACCACAGGGCCTCTGGTGCTCTACTTTAACTTGTTGGCAATTTGGACACTTAACAACAAACTCTGAAATGCCCTTCTTCATACTACTCTACAAATAAACCTCTCTAAAATCACGATACATCTTTGTGGAACCCGGATGGATAAAATATCAGGAGCTATGAGCTTCTTCCATGATCCTCTCTTGAAGTTCATCCACCCTTGGAATGCATAATCTACCTTGATATCTCAATACACCATCTCCCCCTTGTTCAAAAGCCATCACTTTTTTGCTTATGAACATTTGCCTTCAATTCAAGCAAAATAGGATCTTGGTCTTGTTTCTCTTTAACCTTAGACACTAATGATGATTCAGCCCCATTCATCACCACTACTCCTCCCTCAATGGAATCCATTAGACGAACTCCTAATCGTGCAAGTATTTGCACATCTTATGCTAACTCTTTCTTGTCTTCGTCAAAATGGGCGGTACTACCCATCGATAACCTGCTTAATGTATCAGCAACCACATTAGCCATACCTGGGTGATAGAGAATACTCATATCATAATCCTTGAGTAACTCTAACCACCTCCTATGTCTGAGACTAAGCCTTTTCTGACTAAACACATACTGAAGACTCTTGTGATCGGTGAACACATCCACATGAACACCATAAAGGTAGTGAAGCAATACTTTCAAAGAAAATACTACGGTAGCCAAATCTTGATCATGGGTTGGGTAATTCTTCTCATGAACTTTCAGTTGTCTTGAGGCATAAGCTATAACTTTACCATTCTGCATTAACACAGAACCCAAATAAACTCTGGACGCATCACAATATACTACAAAACCTTGTGTACCCTTTAGTAAGGTCAATACTGGGGTAGTAGTCAACCGTTTTTTCAATTCCTGAAAACTTTTCTCACAAGCTTCAGACCATTGAAACTTAACTGCTTTATGAGTCAACTTAGTCAAAGGAGATGAAATAGATGAAAATCCCTCGATGAACCTTCTATAATAGCTAGCCAACCCCAAGAAACTCCAAATATCAGTTGGAGATGTGGGTTTAGGCCAATTCTGCACTGCCTCTATTTTTTAGTATCAACCCGAATTCCATCACTGGAAATAATGTGACCTTAGAATGCCACAGACTCAAGCCAGAACTCACACTTAGAGAACTTTGCATACTACTCTCTATCATTTAGAGTTTGGAGAAATACACTGATATGACTAGCATGATCTTTCTCATTCCTCAAATAGATTAAAATGTCATCAATGAATACGATAACAAACATATCTAAATAAGGCTTGAATACTCTATTCATAAGGTCCATGAATGCTGCAGAAGCATTGGTCAAACCAAAGGAAATAACTAGGAACTCATAATGACCATAACGGGTCCTGAAAGCTGTCTTAGGGATATCACTTTTCCCTTACTCTCAATTGAAGATAGCCAGATCTAAGATCTATATTCAAAAAACAAGTGGCATCCTGAAGCTGATCGAAACTATCATCAATTCTCGGAAGAGGATACTTATTCTTGATAGTAACCTTGTTAAACTGACGGTAATCTACACACATTATAAGAGAACCATATTTCTTTCTCACAAATAAGACCGGAGTGCCCCAAGATGAGATACTTGGTCGAATAAAACCCTTCTCAAGGAGATCTTTCAATTGCTCTTTTAACTCTTTCAATTCTGTTGGTGCCATTCTATATGGCGTGATAGAGATATGACGAGTATCACGAAGAATATCATACCAAAGTCTATTTCTCTCTCAGAAGGGACTCCGGGAAGATCATCTTGAAAGACTTTTGGAAACAACTGAAACTTACTGAATATGAGGTGTCTCAACACTAAAGTCAGTAACTCGAACTAAGTTATAGACACAACCCTTGGAAACTAACTTTCTCGCCTTGAGGTACGAAATGAAACGACCCTTAGGCACTACTGAACTACTCATCCACTCAAAGACTGTCTCATTAGGAAACAGAAACTTAACAACTTGAGTTCATCAATCAATTGAAGCATAACAGGCATGAAGCCAGTCCATACCTAGAATGACATCAAAATCTACCATGTCTAACTCAACTAAATCAACCATGGTACTCTTGTGATTGAAGAAAATGGTACAATCATGATAGACTCGCTCAGCTAGAATAGACTCACCAAAAGGTGTAGAAACACTGAAGGGCTCAAGAAGTTGCTCAAGAAGAATATCAAAATTCATCGCAATATAAGGAGTCACAAAAGATAGACTCACTCCTAGATGTAGCAAAGTATAAACATCAAAAGTAAAGACTTTGATCATACCAGCGACAACACCTGGTGAATTCTCTTGATCTTGGCAACTAGTGATAGCATATAGGTGGTTTGGTACTCCACCAGTCTCTGAAGTAGCTCCAGTAGATGCAGCTCTGTCTGGTGGAACAACTGAAGAAAATTGAGCTTTATTGCCCTGATTCATATTACCTTAACTGTTCTTAAGGCACTCTTTCATAAAGTGACCCTCTTGACCACATTTGAAACACCCAGTGGAGCCATCGCGACACTTACCTGGATGGTTCCTACCACACTTAACACATGTAGGAGCCTAATTACCTCCTTGTGCCACACTATCTTGAGACTGCGTGGGTTTGGTTCTGAAATTCTATGAATTTTGATTATTGAACTCACCTATGTTTCTTGGTGCAGGTGCATTAGCAGATGATGGAGCATGTCCCTTATGTTTCTGTTGGAAAGAAGACCGGTTCGCATTACTCTTTTATTGACCAAATTCGTTCCCTGTCATTGCTTTCTTGCCCCTAAACTCCTCTCTGTCCCTTAGATTATCTTCATCGGCCTGCTGCACATGGATTATCAGCCTTGCTATATCCATTTCCCCTATCAGCGTAGTTGCCTTGCCCTCTTTGCTTGATAGACGAGACAACCCAGCAACGAACAAACTCATCCTGCTCCTCATGTCAGTAACCATCTCCAGAGAATAGCGGGAAAGTTGGGTGAACTTCAGACTGTACTTATGAGCACTCATAGAGTCCTGCTTAAGGGTGAGAAATTCTCGTACCTTGGCTTCTCTTAGTTCATGGGGAATGAAATACCCCATGAAAGCATTCTCGAACAAAACCCAGCTCAAAATTGGTGCATCCTCAACTCTACCCTTCTTCCACTAGTCAAACCAAGTCCTAGCAACACTCTTCAGTTGATAGGCAGCTAGCTCCACTCGCTTGGTATCGACAATGTGCATACCTTCAAACACTTTATGTAGTTCCTCTACAAAGTTCTCCAGATCCTCAGTGACACTTGAACCAGTGAATATTGGAAGTTTCATTCTCAAGAACTCACAGATCCTTGAAGTATCAGCCGCTTTTTGTTGAACTCCTCACTGTTGCTGATAAGTCCACAAATTGGACTCATTTACGACTTTGTTTTAGTGGAAATAGTGTCCTCGAATGCTTGTTTTACTGATACCTGATTAAAATGCTTAAGTTTCAGGTATTTGAAGTTTTATTGGAAGCATGGACACTTAGGCGTAAAACGGAGAAAATAAGGCTGAAAAGAACAAGAAATGGAATCCTGCGGATCGCCAAGTTTAACTTGGCGAGTCGCCAAAACGACATAAACTGCCATTCATTCCAGTACGCGAAGCCATGAAGGAAGTGGATCAAAAGGCGAGGAAAGGAGAATTCGGCGGGTCGCCGATCAATTCCGCGAAGCAGTACTGTACCGCCCAATGATACAGAATGCAAGGATGCTAAAGGCAAGACACTGAAAGCGATGAGCTGACCAAAGGGGCGATCACCGAGTTCATCGGCGATCTCGAATAATGTCGCTGAACAATCCTCCGCAGCACAATCTGTGAAAACTATAAATATTATTTAGAGTTGTAGTGTTAAGAGAGATTGGAGTGTGGAACAATTATTATCATTATTTTCACTTTAGAACATATTCTAGCTAATATTTTCTCTCAAGTTTGGAGAGGGTTTTGTGGAGACTTAAAGAAAGGAGTTCTTCTTCCCTAAGTTGGAAGTGGGTATTCTCTATTCACTTCCCTTTGATTAATTCTAGGTTTAATTTCTTATACCCAGTTGATTTCATTATCATGTTAGGTGTAATTTCTTATTTCTTGATGTGTGGCTAAAAACCCCTATTCTTAGGGTGTGATTTAGTAAATATAGGTTGATATTCTTGTTGGGCCTTGCTTGCTGATAGGTTAGATATATGTTAATGGTGATTTCACCTAGTGTTTGTGGTTTAATCTAAAGGGTTTGTAGTTGCAAATACAAAGCCACCCATGAATTTTTCGGCTTGCCCGAGAGGGAGGTCACGAAACCAAAACCACTAGACTGATGGCCTAAGGAGTGGGTCGACATAAGGTTCAGCCCGAGAGAGTGAGCCCTAGTCCCATATCCTAACACTCAGCTCGAGAGAGTGAGTGGGGTAAGGCGTAGGTTGGTCTTCGTGCGGCAAATGGGTGTCCTAGAGGAACGCTTTGAAACGGGGTAAGTTGCCCGAGAGGGAACTTATTTCCATTTAAAGCCTAGCCTAGTCAATATTATCTTGCAAATTTCCTATTGAAAGAATGTACCCAGCTATTTATCTTAACTTGTATTGCGGTCACATCACAAAAACATTTCCCCATACTTGATTTTCTTGTTTATTTTACTGTTTTAGCACTTGTTACAAAACCCCCATTTAATATTTGACACTTTCATGTCACCCCCTTTAATTTATATGTATTTACTCGCAAATGTACTTAGCTATGACTAATTCGAAAAGAATTCTAATTGGCTATTAATCCTCCAAACTGCTCTTTTGGGACACAATCCCAACCCTTGGTTGGTTACTATATTATCGACGATCGTAGACACTCATACCGTAGGTCAGTGTCGTTGGTCACGATAAGCATCAAAATGGCACCGCTGCCGGGGAGTGGTGTTATTTGAGAATTCTTAGTTTAATAGGACTTTTGTTCTTACTAGCGGTAGTTTACTAACTTTACTCTTAGTTTTGTTTTCTTTGAGTTTTTGATTTTATACATGCACCTTGAGAATGGCCGAAAGAAGTGATACCAAATTAGCTGAGGTGAATCAAGAAGTCGAGGGTGACTTCATGTTAACTGCGCTGGTAACTCAGCAAAACAGCTTGGCCACCAAGATCTCAGAGGTGGAAAACCAGTGCATAAGTCTTGGGAGGTACAGGCCCCTTCATGAGCGGAGGGAGTCTAGAAACAATGAACACAGTCGTGTTGAGGATACACTGCAAATCATTCTCCTAATGGTCACTGAACAAGACCGAGTGATAAATTATATAAAAGAGAAAGTTGAAGTGTTGAACCAAATGGTTGGTTCTCACTCTAGATCGATCTAGCTGATTAGGTCGCTCTTGAGTTACGCAGTGCCTCCCTTCCACTCAAATCAACTTTTGGGGTTGCCTGGTAACGCTGGGCTCGACCCCAATAAGGTAGATTGAGTAAGGACTTACGTCGTGCCACGACGTAAAATAAGGTGCTTCTTCAGAGGCAACCCGAGGTTTTACTATTTTTTTTTAATTTTGTTCGAATAAGGGTGTGCTAATTTTGTAGGGTAAAATGCAAAAGGTGTTGTGTAGTACAGGATGGCGAGCCAACGACCCAGTGGGATAGTCACCGAATCTATCTGCATATCCAACTTAATCCGTCGTTGGGACCCCTAAATAAGGGATGTCCTGTAAAACTCGGCGAGGTAACTTTCGGCGCATAGCCGATGCTATCGGCGACATGACTAACGTCATCGAAAGACTTGGAACTAGACGGTTAATATATTGCCAAAGACTTCAAAACTTTCAAACCATTCACTTTCCCTCGCTTTTATGCTTCACAAATTCACCCTATATTAGTATTTTCAAAATTAGTGTCTTCAATTAGTATTATAGTTGTCAATTGGTGGTCGAAACTAGGATTTCTTTGCTGCCTAGCATTACAGAAAGCTATTTGATCTGCATACAAGGTTATTCTCTAAAACCCCAATTTTATTTCTGAAAATTTTGCACTCATTTGCAGTTATAGTATTAGGATGATGTGTGATGGGCCTCTCTGATAGAAATAAGATGCTATGATGTTGTTTTAAATTCGTAAACTTTGCCTAAAATGTTTAAATGGGTCTTATTTGAATTCCATGAGTGCATGCTTTGATTTGATTTCTGGGATTGGGGGATTTAATTCGAGAAAGTGGGTCGAAAATAGGCACGTTGGGTCGATTGGTGAGTTAAGTTGAGTTCGCTGAACGACTCGGTGGTTTGCCTAATGTCCCCACCCCACCGATGATTTGGCACCTCGATTGGAGTTTGATTATGTAAATTTTGGCGAGAAGTCTGAGGGCGCCAAAAATGCTCGGCGACTCACCAAAGATATTATAATCACCCTTTATCTGCATCCTTGGAACCTGTTGCACTGTCAATTTTGGCGAACATATCCTGCTCGCCGAAAGTAGTCGATGATTCACCAAATGATCCTACCTATCGTTGTTTTCTCCTCATTGTTAACCAAATTCCTTCGGCGAGCTCGTTTTGGCTTGCTAAAAAGATTTGGTGACTAACCGATCAGATCAACGAGTTTATCTGCAATAACTTTTCTGTACTTGCATTTGAGTTTATTCTTTAGCTTTTGCAGAAATGGTACGCACAAACCTAAACGAGCCCCCTCAGAAAACAACAAAGGGCATTACAATAAATGAAGGAGGATCACGTCCTTCACAGAAAAGAAAGAAGGATCTCCCACCGGGAGATAAAGGAAAAAGGATAAAACATATAGCAAAAAAAGGAGTAGCTGTGGAGCCAGATTTTGTTGAACCAGAGGATGGACTGCCTCTGATTGACTGAATGAGAGCGCTCCGTGCCAGGTCTCAATCCATAGCCACCACCACCCCCTCAACTACCACTTTGCCTACTACTGCACCAGCGCCAACCCCAACACCACCTCTAGTGGCTCCTACACTTCCCGTAGTTCCACTTCCACCAAGATTGCTGAAAAGATTGAAAGGAAATAGTTTACGCAACATTCTCGAGGAAAAATTGCTATCTGTGGAAGGCCTAGAAGGTAAGCATGTTGAGCTGCTTGACACACTCAAGTATCATGAGTTTGAGCAATTCACGAGGCCACGGGGTACTTACATACCTTCCCGGGTCTAGGAATTCTACTTAGCCTATGTGGAGTTAGTCCCGAAAATAAGAAAGAAGGCCACTGATTTTCGACCAGTGAAATCGGTTATGGTTAGAGGCAAGGATGTAGAGTGTCACAGCGAAAACATAAATGTTGTAATGGGATGACTGCTGCATTCGGTACTTCCCTACCATGGTTTACCTATTGCCCCATCGCTCGATGATTTGAAGGGTTGGTTAGCTCTGATGATCTCTGACACCATCTCGAGGTGGATGGACGTGCGGGAGTCCCCATTGAGAAGAGGGATATGAGCACCGCCTCTCAGTATTGGTTTGGGTTCATTAGCAGCAATATCATGCCGTCCCAGAATGAGTCCATTCTGCGTCATCCGAAGGCGGCTAGCCTTGGTTCTATCATGTCCAAGAGGCAGATCGACCTGGGATTGTTGGTTTCACAAGAGAAGAGATGGCTATGAGGGCCAAACAGACACAGACGTCTCTGCCATTTCCTATATTGATCACTGATCTATGCTGGCGAGCTGGAGTAGCACGTGACATTACGAGGGATGTTGAGGTTACCCCATCTTCCTCCACCGACATCCGGCGTATAGAAGTCGAGTTCCCACAAGAGGAGATTGGCAGGAGGAGGGTACCCTCAACAGATACATCTTCAGAGGTCGATGTTGATGCATTACCAACAGACACACCTTCGCTTATTCCGTCCTCTGAGCCATCAGGTATACCCGATCCTCCCTCATCTTCCTCACAAGCCACAGGTGTTTCATCATCAGCCCAGCCTTCCAGGATTACTCAGGCCATAATCCTAAAAATGGGACGGCTAGCCTACTCGGTGGATGTTAGGGCAACATGATTAGAGAGATCCGTCCCAGAGATGATTGACAATGCCATCTTGATTGCACTAACCCCTGTTAGAAACACTGTTTATGAACTGACTGCCAGAGTCACTGCTTGTGAGAGCAGACAGGGGGAGACACCCGAGGTTTCAACCCTAAAAGCTGAAATAGCCGAGCTGAAGAAGGATGTAGCCTATTTAAAGGCCACCGACTTCACAGCACTGATGCGGGGAGCAGATGACACAGATATCCCTAAAACCTATGAGATTCCCCTGACACCTTGAGCGAGAGCCAAGAGGACATCATATTCAGAGACTTGCTGAATCTCGTAGAGATGGTTATGCAGTCGGCAACTCAAACAGTGCCAGCTGAGCCGCCCACAGCATCTCCCAGTGGATCTGGCATTGCTAGTATGTCTAAGGCTACTCTTGAGACTGAGCCACATGACCAGATAGATATACCGGGCACCGATGCCCATATTCAGGCCCAGACAAATGGAGTGAATGCTTAAAAAGGATCCCCTCTTTACCCCCTCTCTTTTTTTCATTATCTGCCCTTTTGGATACTTATTTCTTGCATTTGAGGACAAACGCTTTTTATTTGTGGTGGGGTGAGGCCCACACCTTTTGTGTCGACAGTCATGCTTTGTTTTGTATATATTTGGGTTGTCTGTTTTTAATTATTATTTTAAATTATTGCTTTTCTGTGGATGTTTGAGCTCATGGCTTCGGTTGTTTCACTTGCAAAATAATTTTGATCCTTTCAAAAAAAATTTGCCACCTCTTGTGTTGAAAGTGTCTTTCTTTTTCAAAAACAATTTGAGTCTCGGTTTTGATCAATACTGATGAATTCAATAGTGCTCCCAATTGAATAAACATGAATGTACGGCTACGATGAGGCAAAATGATGTTGCATAGATAATATGTGAACTCTTTGCATCTCGTTGTGATTAGTCATTTATCAAATTGATTCTCTTGTGATGACCGTTGCACACTAGCGAGCATGTCTAGTCTTGTTTGATTGAAGTATCGATGCCTTGTGTGATTAGCTTACTTTGAGCAATGCATGAATAAACCTAGACTTTGCCCCGTTAGTCTAATTGATTTAGAAAGGTGTACTCTTGAGATGATCTTAGGCTATTTTAAAGAGTGTGAGCCAATTTGACATATACCTATTTTTGTGACCTACTTGTGAGCGTGTGAAACTCTTTTGAACACCTTTGAGCCTAACCTTTCTTTGGAAGAACCTTGATAAACCCTAGATTTTTTCAACCACTACCTATAATCCTCTTGAGATGTGTTTAGTGAATAGACAACTTATGCCAAAAGTCTAAGTTGAGGGTGTGGTGAAAAGGAAAAGGAAAAGTCAAGAAGAGCAAGAAAGCCTCCTGAACCTATGGTATTGCAAAATAAAATGGGAACCCTCCATATAAAAAAAAGAGAAAAAGAAAGAGAAAAGAAAATAAAGAAAAAGAAGGTTGTAGAATAAAAGCTCAAAAGAAACTGGGTTTCCAAGCAATACATGGAGATCGAATAATAGGATGACTTATGAGCACTAGAAGAAGAATTGAGGAAGAAAGGGAAGAGGATATCTTGAGAACATCACATCTCACGAGGAAAAAGTCACTAAGCTTAAATGACCATACCTTTGCAGTCAGCCCCACTACAAGCCTTAGAAATACCTTTTTGATCTTAAGTAAGCTGGATCGAAAGTTAATTGGAAAATAAGGGCAAACCAATTGGTGAAAACATGCATTGTATTCCTCTTTCTGAGTTTGAGCGTTGTATCTGATTCCTAATTTTAAATTGACTCATATATGTGTGTGAATATGGAATCATTCTCTGTGTGAGGGAATTTAGATACTTTTGTTGAGCTTGAACTTGCACAAGTAGCAAGTATTGCGAGCATGAGAATCTTTGGTGATGGTGTGTCACAATTTGAATCTTTGAGTACATAATTGATCCTTGTATAAGTAAATTTAGTCTTGTTGTGTGCATTCATGATTTAGTCTTGTGTAGCATTGTTTGATGCACCCTTTTTGAACAACTGAACTTGAGTATGCTTGAGGACAAGCAAAAGCTTAAGTTGGGGGTGTTGATGAGTCCACAAATTGGACTCATTTAGGGGTCTGTTTTAATGGAAATAGTGTCCTTGAATGGTTGTTTTACCTCAATACCTGATTAAAATGCTTAAGTTTCAGGTATTTGAAGTTTTATTGGAAACATGGACAATTAGGCGCAAAATGGAGAAAATAGGGTTGAAAAGAACAAGAAATGGAATCCTGCGGATCGCCGAGTTTAACTTGGGGAGTCGTCGAAATGACATAAGCCACCCTTCGTTCAAGTACGCGAAGCCTTGGTTGGGTTACTATATTAACGACGATCATAGACACTCATACCGTAGATCAGTGTCATTGGTCACGATAAGCATCAATTACCCAACTTGATTGGTCACAACTTGACTTAACATCTGAATACCTTCACGGCACTCAGCATTGGTGACCTCACCTTGGAGTTGCACTTGAGGTGCATTAGGTACCCCTTGTTCCTCAACATTCCTCCTAGCAGGATGACCTCAGACAACTCTTCATTGAGGCATGATCTAAAAGACACGCGCAAGCACGAGTTACAAGTAAACTTTTATAGAGATAACTCTATCGCACGAAATGAGTATGAAGAAGTGAGAAAATTTCTAAATGTTGCGATCTCCTAATTATAGATGTGGCCTGCTTCACACTGATAAACTCTACAGACACGACTTCATAGACTCCCTAGGACTCTTGAACTCTGGGCTCTGATACCAAGTTTGTCACGGCCTAAGCCTACACCTGGATGTGGCCGGCACTCGAGAACCATTGTTGTCCCCAAGCAAACCCTTGGCCTGGCTAAACTCTCAGCGGAAAACTTTAAGCATTAATAAAAGAATTCAAATGCAATATAAACTCAATTGTCTCAAACTAAACTTAGAATGTTTTAGAAATAAACATTCAACTTAGCCAAAGTGGCAACTCAAGTATTAACATAAACAACTGGAAATGGAAAGACTAAAGAACAAATAACTAACTTTCTATGAAGCCTCTAAACAATGAGGGATGTCGGGAAAAAACCCCCGATCATCCTAACAACTGAAAATGCTAAAAAACAATGCAAAAAGGGGATCCTTCGGAAAGCAAGGAGGATCGACAACTCACTCTGAGTGCTTGACTGGATCAACGAGGCGCTGGATGTTGAGCATGATTACCTGTATATGCATCATAAAATGAAGCACGCCAAATGGCATCAATACATTTAATGTACGAGCATGCAAGGGTAAAACTAAACATGACATAAGCTTGAACTGAATTCTGGAAGAAACACTTACCTCACCTTTACTCAACTCATGGATACTTAACTCAATGCGTAAATAAACAACAGTAAAAATGCAGTTTATATAAAGTATTTAAACAATAGGTGGCAATTTAATGTATTTCAAAATACAATAACAACTCCATATATATATATATATACATAAAATAAAGAAATAAACTACTATGTTAGTTTCTCTAACCAACAACCATCACTATGAGCTATGTGATGATACAACGTCTCGCCCACACTGCCAAAATTGTCCTATAACTTGCCGAGATATAGAATGCCTCAACTAAGTAGATCCACTATTCTATGCTAAAAAGCATTAAGGAATCATCTAAAAAGTATGACCCTTTGATGCTTATCGTGACCAACGACACTAACCTACGGTATGAGTGTCTATGATCGTCGATATTATAGTAACCCAACTAAAGGTTGGGGTCGTGTCCCAAGGGAGTGGTTTTGAGAATTGATAGAAAAATAAAATTTAGCTCTAACTAGTCATAGCTAAAGATATTAACGAGCAAAAACATAGTGAATATCAATTGGGAGTTTTGTCACAAGTAGTAAAAACAACTAAAATTAACAAGAAACTCAAGTATGAAGAAATGTTCTTGGGGTGTGACCAGAATACAAGTTGAGATAAATCGTTGGGTACACGCTTTCAATAGGAAATTTGAAATATAATAGTGACTAGGCTAAGCTTTAGATGGAAATAAGTTCCCTCTCGGGCAACTTACCGCGTTTCAAATGGGTTCCTCTCAAACACCTATTTGCCGCATGAAGACCAGCCTACGCCTTACCCCACTCACTCTCTCATGCTGAGTGTTAGGATATGGGACTAGGGTTCACCCTCTCATGGTGAACCTCATGTCGACCCACTCCTTAGGCCGTCAGTCTAGTGGTCTTGGTTTCGCGACCTCCCTCTCGGGTAAGCCGAAAACACATGGGTGGTTTTGTATTTGCAACTACAAATCCATTAAATTAAACCACAACCACTAGGTGAAATCACCATTAAAATACATCTAACTTATCAGCAAGCAAGACCTAACAACAATATCAACACATATTTGCTAAATCACACCCCAAGAATGGGGATTTTTAGCCACACATCAAGAAATAACAAAATACACCTAAAATGATACTAAAATCAAATGTTTATAAGAAATTAAACCTTGATTTAAGAAAAGAAAGAAGAATGGATAAGACCTACTTCCAACTTGGGGAAGATGAAATCCTTCTCTCTTCAAGTCTCCCACAAAACCCTCTCCAAACTTGAGAGAAAATATCTAAAAAGTACTATTCTATTATGAAAAATAATAATAATGACTCGGAACTCCTAAAATTAATAAGGAGTTTAGTATTTATAGCCATCAGAAATTAGTGCTGGCGGATAGTTAGGCGAGGTTAGTCGAGTTCGCCGAATGACTCGGCGACTCGCCCTTCTTCTGTCTCATCGCCGTTTAGTGCTTGCCTTTAGCATTTTCACATTCTGGACCATTGGGCGGTATAGTACTGCTTCGTGGAACTATTTGGTGAAGCGTCGATTGCTTATTTCATACCATTTTGATCCTCTTCCTTCAGGGCTTTGCATACTGGAACAAAGGGCGGAGTCTGTCCTTTCGGCGAATTGCCAAAGTTGCTTGGCGATGCTCAGGCTTCAGCTTCGTCGTTCTTTTCAGCCTCTGTATTCCTTTTTGTGCCTAAGTGTCCATGCTTCCACTAAAACTTTAAATACCTGAAACTTAAGAGTTTTCATCAAATATCGAGACACAATAACCATTCGAGGACACTATTTCTATCAAAATAAATCCATAAATGGGTCCAATTTGTATCCATGCTGAACGTGTCTATTTTAAACCCATCCTTTCAAATTTCACCCCGCAACCCCATATAATGCAGTTACGCTTATATAACTCAATTTTAACGAAAACCCAAAGATAACTGGTAGTCCCTCAAATCATACAGAAAAAACCAAGTCTTAATCGATAACTAATACAATCTCAGTAACTCAGAGAATCAACAGAGATTTTATACTGTCAGTAATTATGCAAATGAGTAAAAATCCTGATAAAATAACTGAGGAGTTTGAATACCAACTTGACTTGCTAGGCAGCAATGTGATCCTAATCCGAGCACAATTTGACGCGTAAAATACTCTTAAAATGCGAGATATCTAACTGCCAAAGTGCGAGTGTGAGTTTGTGAAAAGGACAAAGTGAAAGAAAGTGAATGAAATGGAACTTTTAAACCTGTGGCTTGTGACCGTCCAGTTTCTGCTCATTTGGCGATGAAAGTCGATATCACTCCATCACTCGNATGCAAGATATCTAACTGTCAAAGTGCGAGTGTGAGTTTGTGAAAAGGGACAAAGTGAAAGAAAGTGAATGAAATGGAACTTTTAAACCTGTGGCTTGTGACCGTCCAGTTTCTGCTCATTCGGCGATGAAAGTCGATATCACTCCATCACTCGGTGAACTGCTAAATATCCAATTTCCTCGCCAAATTTAACAGAGTTTTCAGTTTAGGTGAGCAGTGTATCGGCGATCTTTATCGAGATTGCCAATTGAATTGGCGATGCGCCGACAAAAATTATGCTCCACCGAGTTTTACAGACTTAACCTGTAAGATGTATTGGGTCAAATAGTGGTAATGATCGGGTACGCTGTACTTGTTGGCGATCCGCCAAACTGAACTGCTGCTCGCCTCTATACATCTTTTCAAGCACTTTCCCTACTCAATCTGTACAAACAACACACTATTATTTTATCAAGATAACAAAACGCGAATAAATGGTATTGGGTTTCCTCCCAAACAGTACCTTAGTTAACATCGTGGCATGACGCAAGTTAAACTTCAGACCTCACTCTTGGGGTTAGCCATAGTATCACTAGGCAAACCCCCTTGTTGTCTCGGATTGAGATGAGACGAGATATGACCCATTTGGGTCTCTATTCAAACTGACTGAGAGGTGACGGTCTGGCTGAGGGTAGACACATCTTCTTTCATGACTTTTAGCATTTTGTCAGACCCTTCAACTTTGTTTAGGATACGCGAGAGCATATCCTCAGAACTACCACCTTCTGAATCCTTGGGCTTCTGATGCTCGTGGGGAGGCACGTATCTATCCTTCTCCCTATCCTTCCAATTTGGATTACGGTCCCTCCATTCACGATCTCGATCCCTCCTACGTTCGTCTCTAACCCATCCTTGATTACCACCCTGCCTTGGGTAGTTTGAACGATTGCCCCGCTTTGGTTAGCTAGAAAATTTACTTCCTCGTCATACATGGCTTCAAACTTCATCTCCTCCAGATTCGCACACCCGACTCCCACAACATTGACACCACGGGTACCTTCCCCCATGACATTTTTGGATAAAATGTAAAGTTGTGTCATGATCTTGGCCATGTTTTGCCGATGTCGTCCAAATGGCCCACCTGGCTCCCATTACTGCCGTTAACACTCATGCTTTCTGAAATGTTCACATAATCAACAAAACAAAACTAAAAATTAAGTTAGTAAATTACAACTAAAAAGAACAAAAAATTCTACAAATCTAAAAATTCACAAATAACACAACTCCCTGGCAGCGGCGCCATTTTGATGCTTATCATGACTAACGACGCTAACCTACGGTATGAGTGTCTACGATAGTCGATAGTATAGTAACCCAGCTAAATGTTGGGGTCGTGTCCCAAGAGAGAGGTTTCAAGAATTGATAGAAAAATAAAATTTAGCTCTAACTAGTCGTAGCTAAAGACATTAACGAGCAAAAACATAGTAAATTAAAGGGGGTGACACAAAAGTTTGAAATATCAATTGGGGGTTTTGTCACAAGTAGTAAAAACAACAAAAATTAACAAGAAACTCAAGTAGGGGGAAATGTTCTTGGGGTGTGACCGCAATACAATTTGAGATAAATCGTTGGGTACATGCTTTCAATAGGAAATTTGAAAGATAATAGTGACTAGTCTAAGCTTTAGATGTAAATAAGTTTCCTCTCGAGCAACTAACCCCGTTTCAAATGGGTTCTTCTCAGACACCTATTTGACGGATGAAAACCAGCCTACGCCTTACCCCACTGACTCTCTCGAGCTGAGTGTTAGGACATGGGACTAGGGTTCACCCTCTCATACTGATCCTCATGTCGACCCACTCCTTAGGCCATCAGTCTAGTGGTCTTGGTTTCGCGACCTCCCTCTCGGGCAAGACAAAATCACATGGGTGGTTTTGTATTTGCAACTACAAACCCATTAAATTTAACCACAACCACTAGGTGAAATCACCATTAAAATACAGCTAACCTATCAGTAAGTAAGACCCAATAACAATATCAACACATATTTGCTAAATTACACCCCAAGAATGGGGTTTTTAGCCACACATCAAGAAATAACAGAATACACCTAAAATGATAATAAAATATAATGGCTATAAGAAATTAAACCTTTATTTAAGCAAAGGAAGAAGAATGGATAAGACCCACTTCCAACTTGGGGAAGATGAAACCCATTTTTCTTCAAGACTCCCACAAAACCCACTCCAAACTTGAGAGAAAATATCTAAAAAGTACAGTTCTATTAGGAAAAATATTAATAATGATTCGAAACACCTAAAATTAATAAAGAGTTTAGTATTTATAGCCATCAGAAATTAGTGTTGGCGGATAGTTCGGTGAGGTTAGTCGAGTTCACTGAATGACTCGGCGACTCGCTCTTCTTCTGTCTCATTGTTGTTTAGTGTTGCCTTCAGCATCTTCATGTTCTGGACCATTGGGCTGTATAGTACTACTTCGCAAAACTATTCAGTGAAGCGTCGACTGCTCATTTCATCGTCGTTTTGATCCTTTTCCTTCCGGGCTTTGCATACTGGAACAAAGGGAGGAGTCTGTCCTTTTGATGAATCGTCAAAAAGGTTTGGTGATGCTCAGGCTTCAGCTTCTTTGTTCTTTTTAGCCTTTCTGTTCCGTTTTGCGCCTAAGTGTCCATGTTTCCACTAAAACTTCAAATACCTGAAACTTAAGAGTTTTAATTAGATATCGAGACAAAATAAGCATTCGAGGACACTATTTCTATGAAAATAAAGCCCTAAATGAGTCCAATTTGTGGACTCATCACCCTTTCTACCCCCGATGGATACATGGTTTATGGAGACTTGAGTTATTATGAGCTTGTCCCCATATCGGTGCTCAATGCTACACCCAAAATATACATTGCTCGTATGTCACACCCCGAGCTTACCCCGAGACGCGGACACGGAACCTAGGATCACAAGTGACCCCAAGCTAACCCTGCTAGCATACATGAGCATACTAAGGATAATATTAACTGACGTAGAAGCTAAATCATGAAAATGAAAGTGATGGGGAATACCCATATACTAAACTAAATACATCAGATCATAGAGTTTTAATACAAAAGAAATATCAGACTTAAATACTAAGCTGAATCTAACTATGTCTGAAAATAACCTCCAACTGACTAGAAGTGCTGGGACGTGCCCCATCTAAGTCTAGAAAAATTGAAACTAAAAGACTAAAATAATGAAAAGATAACATGACTATTGTCCTCGAAGAATGAGGACTCACCACTGATGTTGCTGAATTAGAGATTGGGAACTGATCTAAGCGTGATCTGGATGCTGAGAACCTGAACCTACATCACGAGAAGATGTAGCGCAGAGTATGCGTCAGTACTTGAAACTTACTGAGCATGCATGATAGAGTAAAGTTGAAATAACACATAACTGAACAAGCAATAAAGCGAGAGCATAATCTGAACATAATATAGATATTGAATACTGAGCTAACTGAATGCAATAACCAAATTTATAACATGATGAGACTGAATACTGATTGTACTGAAATATGGTCAATGCAATGGAGTCTCACTGGACTGTGGGAGCTACTAATAACCGATAAGAAAACCATATGAGCTAAATATGGAGTCCAATGTATACACCCCATCGAGAGGACCCAATACACCCAGCCAAAGGTGTAGAGGCATGCAGGCATGATCACTCAAATGATGCCCACAGAGGAGACTTACAACCTACGTGACTCATAGTTCTGGGACTATATGGGTGACTGACCCTAGTCCAACTCGGTATTATACTAAACCAAATAGATTAAATGATCAACACATTTTTGTTGAATTTCTATAATATACTGGATAGCTCAGAACTGACATGCAAACTGAGAATTCGCATTTATATACTCATATGACACATTCAAGACTTAGGCATGTATATTTGAAATACTAAAATATCTGACCTAGCATTGTAATTCAAGAACTAAAGAAATACATAGCTAGGGTTCTGAAATTCATGCAATAAACGAAGTAATTACATGATAATCTTACTTGGAACATGTAAATAACCAATTCATGATAATCTACTGAAGTTCTAGAAACCTTAGGTCTAGTTAACAATAGGGCATCAAGAATCTGACTGAAATCTAGGGACCTAATGGGCGAAAGGAACCCACTAGTGAAATCCCACATACCTGGTGGTGAATTCCACGGAGAAATCTTTTGATTTCAGGGCTGGAACTGATGGAACCTTGCTGTGTTCTTGAACTAGGGTTGCTCTCCTCTTTCTCCTTTTTTTCTTCTAATTTTCTAAGTTTTAATGAAAGATCTGACTTAGGTAAGTTCTAGTTATGTTTCTAGGCTAAAACTAATCCAAACCACATAGTTTAGGGTTAAAATGACGTAGTTTAGGGGACCAACGAAATAGGAAAAGACCAAAAGACCCCTGACTTAAACTGCTAACGGGGTTAACCACGACCACCTTCACGGACCGTGAAGGGGGTCTGGTCTTCACTTCGTGACTACTAAGCTGAAAGTTTGTCTCACAAGCCTTACCATGACCCGTGTGAGGGACCACGGACCGTGAAAGTCCTCGTGGTCCTCATTGGGTTAAGGTCTGGTGGCTCAGGATTTAAGGGGCTACTGGTTAGGATTCACGAACGCCCCCACGACCCGTCTTCAGGACCACGGACCGTCAAGGTCCCCGTGGTCCTTACTTGGATGAGGGGTGTCTGTGGGCTAGGCTAGGAAGGCTACTACCTAGACGTCACAGACGCCACCACGAATCGTCATCAAGTCCACGAAACCCGAAGGTGCCTATGGTCTGACGTCTGGGACTAGTGACTTACAAGTCATGACCATGGGTAGGTCAATGGACCATGTACCCTATCACTGTCCTCGAACCCTATCATGGTTTACTGCTTCAGGTAGTTTTCTGCAATTTTGTTCTAGGTCTGGCTTTAGAGGTGTTACAATATCACCCCCTTGGGATCATTCGTCCTCAAATGAAGACTAAACTAGCTTAAATGGAAGGAATGAGCTGCAACCCTATCACTAAACACTGAACACTCATTTCTGACTAAACTATGTTCCAAGAACATGCAAATACGTTGAAAATGCAAGTACAAACTGAAGGAACATGATACTAAAACTGAAAAGAGGAACTAATACCTCAAGCTGGAGTGGAATCGGAAGGAAAGAGGTGAGGATACTTAGACTTCATGACTGCTTCTGCTTCCCAAGTAGCTCCCTGCATGGACTGACTCCTCCACAAAACTTTGACTGAAGCGACTTATTTGTTTCTCAACCTTCTAACCTGATGATCAAGAACCTCAACTGGTACATCTTCATAAGAAAGACTGTCTTCCACAGCCACACTCTCTAATAGCACTACGGAAGCTGGATCACCCACACACTTTTTCAATAGTGAAATGTGAAAGACTGGATGCACTGCTGCTAATTCTACTGGCAACTCTAACTCATAAGCCACTTAACCAATCCTTTTCAGAATCTTGTAAGTGCCTACATATCTGGGACTGAGCTTTTCTTTCTTTCCAAATCTCATCACCCCTTTCATAGACGACACTTTCAAGAAAACCCAATCATTAACTTGGAACTCTAGTTCCCTTCTTCTCACATCTTATAAGACTTCTGGCAACTCTGGGATGTCTTAAGTCTATCTCTAATGAGTTGCACTTTTTCCATAGCATAATGGATTGAATCTGGTCCTATCAAGGTTGCTTCACCTACTTCAAACCAACCAATAGGAGATCTGCATCTACGCCCATAAAATGCCTCATAAGGGGCCATCTGAATGCTAGAATGGTAGCTATTGTTGTAGGTGAACTCTATAAAAGGAAGGTGATCATCCCAACTAACCTTGAAGTTGATCACACAAGCTCTCAAAATGACCTCTAAGGTATGAATGGTACGCTCTGCCTGACCATCCGTCTGTGGATGAAATGTTGTGCTAAGATTAACCTGAGTACCAAGACCTTTCTGAAACGACTTCCAGAAATGAGAGGTAAACTGAGGAACTCTATCTGAGATGATTGACAAAGGAACCCCATGCAACCTGACTATCTCATTAATGTAAAGGTTGGCGTAGTCCTCCGCCAAATCTGTAGTCTTGACCACCAAAAAGCGAGAAGACTTAGTGACTTTGTCCACTATCACCCAAATGGAGTCATGTTTTCTGAAAGTACAAGGTAAACCTATAATGAAATCCATGTTGATCACTTCCCACTTCCAAGTAGGAATGTCGATCTCTTGAGTCATAGCCCCTGGTTTCTGATGTTCTACCTTCACTTGCTGACAATTGGGGAACTTAGCCACAAAATCTGCTATGTCCCTCTTCATGCCATTCCACCAAAAGACTTCCCGCAGATCATGGCACATCTTAGTGGCACCTGGATGAACAAAGTACCTAGAATTATGGGCTTCTGTAAGAGCATGTTGTCTCAACTCGCCCATATTACAAACACTTAATCGACCCTCGTAGTGAAGCACACCATCTTCCCCTTGGGAGAAAACCTCAACTCTCTATTGATGGACTGCACCCTCAAGTTTGAGCAATATTGGATCATTGTCTTGCTTTTCCTTAATCTCTGCTACCAATGATGATTCTCATCCATTCCGAACTGTCACACCACCATCTGATACACTCATGAGATGAACTCCTAGGCAAGCAAGTCTGTGAACATCCTTCGCTAGCTCTTTTCGCTAGTCTACTAAGGGCATCTGCTACTACATTTGCCTTACCCGGATTGTAATGCACACTCATGTCATAATCCTTGAGGAACTCAAGCCATCTTCTCTGGCGAAGATTTAACTTTTTCTGGGTGAATACGTATTGAAGGCCCTTATGGTCTGTGAACACATCTACATGAATACCATACAAGTAGTGTCTCCAAATCTTGAGTACAAACACGACTTCTACAAGCTCGAGGTCATGAGTCGGATAGTTCTTCTCATGCACCTTAAGTTGTCTGGATTCATAAGTTATAACCTTACATCGCTGCATCAATACACAACCTAGGTCGACTCTAGATGCATCACAAAAGATAACATAACCGTCTGAACCCTCTGGTAGAGTCAAAACAAGAGTTGTAGTCAACCTAGTTTTCAGTTCAGCGAAGCTTTTCTAACAATGATCTGACCACTGAAATTTAACCTTTTTCTGAGCCAACTTAGTCAATGGAGAAGCTATGGATGAAAATCCTTCCACGAATGTTCTGTAATAACCCACTATACCCAAGAAACTTCTTATATCTGTAGGAGAGGTAGGTCTGGGCCATTGTTTCACTGCTTCTATTTTCTGGGAGTCCACTAGGATCCCTTCGTTGGATACTATATGCCCAAGAAAAGCTACTGACTATAACCAAAACTCACATTTGTTGAATTTTGCGAATAACTAGCGATCTTTGAGAGTTTGCAGAACAACTCTCAAATGAATCGCCTGTTCTTCCTCATTCCTAGAGTAAATGATGATATCATCAATAAAGACGATAATGAACAAGTCCAAGTACTGCTTGAACACTCTGTTCATCAAATCCATGAAAACTACAGGAGCATTAGTTAGTCCAAATGACATAACTACAAATTCATAATGACCATACTGAGTTCTGAAGGTTGTCTTCGAAATGTCACTATATTTGACTTTGAGCTGATGATAACTCGATCTTAGGTCCATCTTTGAGAAATGACTAGCACCCTGAAGTTGGTCAAACAAGTCATCAATCCTGGGGATGGGATACTTATTCTTGATTGTGACCTTGTTCAAGTGCCTATAGTCAATGCACATTCTGAGAGAACCATCTTTCTTTTTCACAAACAACACTGGTGAACCCCATGGTGAAATACTAGGTCTGATGAAACCCTTATCTAGGAGGTCTTTCAACTATTCTTTCAATTCCTTAGGCTCAGCTGGAGCCATTCTGTAATGAGGAATAGAAATAGGCCAGGTATTTAGAAGGAGATCAATTCCAAAGTCGATTTCCATTTCGGGATGAACTCCGGGAAGATCTTCTAGAAACACTTCTAGGAACTCATTAACCACAGGAATTTACTCAAGAGTTGGGGTTTTGGAGCTTGAATCCTTAATCCGAACTAGATGATACAGATAACCCTTAGAGATCATATTTCTGGCCTTAAGGTAAGAAATGAATCGACCCATAGGCGCTAAGTTACTACCCTTGCATTCTAAGATTGGTTCGTCTGGAAACTAAAAACGAACAATCCTAGTTCTACAATCGACTGAGGCATAACAGGAATGTAACCAATACATGCCTAGAATGACATTGAAGTCTACCATTTCTAACTCTACAAGATCTGCTGAGGTGACTTTCTGGGAGACTGTGACAGGGCAATTTTTGTATACCCGTCTAGCTATAGCTGGGTCACCGATTGGAGTAGAGAGTGAGAAAGTTCTGAGACAGTTTCTGGCTAACATCAAACTTAACTGTTATATAAGGCGTAACAAAGGAAAGAGTATCCCCTGGATCTAACAAAGCATAAACATCGAGATCAAAGACTCATAATGTACCAGTGACTACATCAGGAAAATTTTCCTGATCCTGGCGAGCCTGAAGAGCATAGAGCATGTTCTGGTACTGTCTGCCACATGTACGAGATGAGTTACCCTAATAAGTTGGGAGACTTGTTGGTGTTGCTGAAGTTGTAGACTGAGCTCTACCATTTCCTCTATGACCTTATTTAGAAGGACAATCCCTCAACCTGTGACAAAACTGACCACATCCAAAGGATCTTTCCTTTCTTGCGAGGCACTCACCCGGATGGTTCTTACCACATTTAGGGTAAGTTGGGTAGGTTTTGGTACCTGTAACACTCCCCTGAGACTTAGAGCCTGATACCCTACCTTTCTGATCTTGTCTGAACTTGGAAGATAGAACACTAGCTAATGAAGGTGCTGGAACTGAAAATTTTTGCTGACCCTGTGGGCGATTTCCACCACTTGATTTCTAGTGAGAATAGTCATCGCTTCCAGTCCAAGCCTTCTTGTTCTCCTTGGCCTGTTCCCTAAGCTTATCACCCTCAACCCATTGATCATGAGTCATAAGCCTAGAGATGTTCATATTTTCAGCAACATAGCATTTCTAAACTCTTTCTTCACCTAGGCTTACACTTCATATAGAAACTTATTCATTTGAGCCCTATAATCAGTAACCACGTGAGGAGCATACCTGGAGAGTAGGGCAAACTTGAGCCCATACTCTTGGACTGTCATGCTACTTTAACGACCCTCAAAATGAAGTAGGATAAAGTAGAGCCTCACATGAGTTTTATGCATTAATAACTTGTTAAAATAATGAATAATAGACTTTTTAGTCAGCCTTAAAGAGTTTGGAAGTCAAACGTCAAGGGACAACCAAGACGTTCGGAAACTAGTCTTTTACGTGTTGGTGTGTTCTAGTATGTTGTTCATGTTTTTATGTGTTCTTTGGAGTCAAAAATCAGTAGAGGTGACCCTAGGGTCTTAATAAATATTTTTAGGGTCAAAACATTTGGATACGACACCCCGGGGGCCACCTTAAGGGTCCCCGAGGAGGACCCCAACCTTGGCCAAGCAAGCTGCCAAGGCAGCTTGAAGTTGTGCTTGGAGGGAGCATGTCCGCGTCGCGGACTAGCTCCACCAAGGGCCAAATGTTTGGTCCGCGTCACGGACATGTCGCGGACTCTACTATCTCGAATTTAATTTCCAGAAAACTTGTGGGAACACCTCCGCATCGCGAACTTGTTTCCCAACGAAATCTACGAAAATAAAACTCAAGTTTGACTTATTTAAAAAGGTCCAACTAAGTGAGGGGTAGTTTGGGTACTTTGGGGAATTATTATAAATGGTTATTCTACCTATTTTAGGGCATTTTAAGTTGGTTAAAACCCCAAAACCTAAAATTAGACCCCCATTCTTCAAATTGACCCTTCCCTCTCAAAATAGATTCTCTCAAAAACTCCATTGAAGACCTTGATGAAGCTCAAGCTAGAAGATGGGTTTTCAACTGATTTCTTCTACAATTTCATGGGTCTTCAATAATTAAGGTATGATGACTCTTGATTCTTGAATAACCTCTCATTCAAGGAGTTCTATCAAAGATTTTCAAAAGTGATTCAAAGACCAAAATTCCCAATTTTCAATCTAAACATGGGTTCCTTGTCAAACGATTTTCTAAATCATTCTATTGATGAATTAATGTGGAATTAATGTTTTTAAGACAATTTTCAAAGGAATTCTTGAAGAACCCATGATCCCCAAATTCTCAAAAATTGGCCTATGATGTGGGTCTTTGTGAATATGATCTCTATTGGAGGAATTATGTTTAGATTAGATTTTATTGATGTTTCCTATGATTGTATAAACTTATTCATGTTGAATTGTCGGTATATTGATGAGTTGAGAATTATGGCCTTATGGGCAAAGTTGTGGGTTGATGCCTTTGTTTATAGAATTGTACTTAGATTATGTTTATGTTATTGAATTACATTGTTGATTCCTATTGCTACCTATGTCAATTGATTATGAATTGTTGAGGATTGATCCATGGTGATCATGGCTTGGAGAATTGGTAAGTTGACCTAACTTCTAGTCTATAGTATGAAGATTGATGTTGTGAGGCTTGACCCACTTATGGTGGAGGTGTTTACTTCTTGTCTATCTATGCATTTTGAGATCATGGCCTTGAAGGCAATAGATGTGAAGTGAATTGATGATTAGGATGCCTATGTTTATAAAGATGTGTTATGAAGGTTATGTATGAAATCCTCAATGCTAGCATGATGTTTAAAGTGTGCTGATGATGAGGAGTATAATGTGAATGATAATGTTAGGGATAAGGTGTGGTCTACATAATTGATTATGCTAGGTACTATTGTGGAATGATTCTTACCTATATGACCCTTATATGAATGTTTGATCATATACATGTTAGGAGTACCTATTCAATGTTGAATGTATCCTTGTCTCCTATGATGAAGTGTAGGTGTGTGTCTAGAATCCCTAAGGGCTTTATATGTGAATTGCTCATGAATTGGGGACATTGAGAATGTGATGTGATCCCTTTAAGGGAAGAACACTTAATATCAATGTTGTTGCTAATATGTCACTATGAGGACCAATATACACTGCACACACACTCTACATGTATAGCTATGAATATGATGTGTTATGATGTCTATTGAAAGGTGAACGCTTATATGCACCCTTACATCTTATTATGCATGCAAAGTGTATGATTAGCAAGGTATGAATATGTGTTGTATAAAGGTGTTTATGTGAAAGGCTTTCTCACATATGTACACACACATGAATGAATGAATAAAGTTTATGATAATCTAGTGAAAGTGAGTCTCTTGAAAGGTTTCCTCAATTGTACTCTAAACTAGACTATGTTATGAATATGGTATGATTATTTGAAAGGTCATTCTCACATAATGTAGGTTCTATGATGGAAGGTCATTCTCATCTTAGAAACCTTTGAGCTATATGATATGAGGGATTAAGTCCCTAAAGCCTATTTTATGAACTAATGTTAAATAAAGGCTTAAAGATGTTTAAAAAGGGAGTTAGAGCTTAGCAACGAGTGAACATGAAAAATGAGAGTGGGGGCTTCACGTTTAGCAAGTCCGGCTTCCCACAAGTGAACATTCACGTTTAGCAAGTCCGGGTTCCCAACATAGATGTTGTCTCATGAGATGGAAACCTCCACGCTTAGTAAGTCAAGATTTTCTAGTAGCAATCTCCTTGTTCCATAACTATGTGCCCCCGTAGGTCTTAGCTTAGTGGATCCACTAGATAGCTATTATGTATGTAGATCCTACTTTGGCAGGTAGTACCCTCTCTTTTCGTGTGGGAGTAGAACATCGGATTCCATGTAGCTCACATGGTCTATGTCGGTTATGGCAATGTCTCCTGAAAGTTAAGAAATGAACTAAGATAAGAATATGAACCCTAGTCATGATTTCTTGAAGAGTTACTTAGTGTAGGTAGGACCATGGACCCTACTTATGCATTGCACAAGTGTACTCTAAGGGAGGTTATGATTAGGCTCTTTATGTAATGAAGACTATGGTCTATGTATGTTAATATGAAAGCATGTTAAGGTTGACTTTACTTATGTCAAGACATGAAGTATGTTTATGCATATGAATTACACTTATGACTTCTTAATAGGTTTGCTTAGTATATGTGGGGGTATGGTACTCCATGTGTACATTGCACAAGTGAGCTTGTGAAGGCGTTGTGAGGGTGGTTTATCTATGATATGAACTAAAGGGGTTATGACTAATGATGTAGTAAACGAATGAGTCCTTATATGATGTTATGAAGTATGTTGGTCTTATGTCTAATGTTAAATGAAGATGTTATGACTTGTCGAATATGATGTGCCTAGTCTATGGTGGCTTCCTAGGAACACTTGGTGGGAGTAGTATTATAGGATGCTATTTGCACATTGCACTAGTGTGACTTGGGGGTTGTCTTAGGTGATGGTTCCTATGTGAAGACTATGTGTTATGGTGTGCTTATGACTCTATGAATATATGTGGTTTTTTTTTTTATTGATGAAGGCTATAGGTAAGTTCACCCTTGGTAACCTTAAGGTGATACATTGCACCAAGTATTCCCTAAGGGTTGCTTGAGGAAAGGAATTAAGATAAAGAGGAAGGTAATGTATTGTATGCATTGAATGTGCCTAAAATGTTATAAGTCGCTCTAGGTGCTATTATGAATGGTTTCTGTGTGTATGATGATGTATGTGGTTTATATTGTGCCTATGTACTAAATGTTCTTGAAGTTTCTCTAAAAAGGCATGATGCATAGTTTCCAACTAAATGTCCTTTTAAAAGCATGTTTTGCGTGGTTATCATACTTAGTGCATTCTTGTACTAATACCATTCTTCTTCATTTTTTACACCAAGTGTAGGTGGTGGTGGCTAAAGGGCCTTTCCTAGAAGTGATGAGCTTGGCTTACTATTCCCAAGTTCGGGTGTGTCCTTAAAGATTCAAGAACCTTTATGTTAAAGAGTTTCCTTAAGTTCTATGTACTAGATAGTAGTTTCTTTTGTATTGTAAGGGTTGTGTCCCTCTTTTGTTGTAGTCATGTTTTAAGATGGCTACCTTGAGACGTAGTACTCCAATTTTTGTATTAAAGGTTTAATGAGGTGACTTTTATGTCTTGTGTAATATTATGAAAAAGTTTTAAATTTTCCACTATTTTTCTATGATAAATGCTATGACGAATGCTAAGGGCTTGTATAAGACCTCCGAGAGGTCGAATACGCCGGTAACGACTAGGGGGTGCTCTCGGGTCATTACAGCTACCTTGCCTTAAGTTCATAAATTCTTGAGCTTTCGCCTCCCTTAGCTCTCTTGGGAAAAGACTGTCCAGAAAAGTCTCACTAAAACAATCCCAAGTGATAGGAGATGCATTTGTATTCATGTTCTCTTTCCAATGAGAATACCAGATATTAGCCACATCCTTATGTTGGTAAGATGTTAACTCAACCTGATCATTCCCAGTTACCTGCATCACTTCAAAGATCTTCTTGGCCTCATCTATGAAGTTTTGCGGATCCTCACTAATCTATGATCCTAAGAACTCTAGCGAATTCATTCTAACAAAATCTCACACTCTAGCTGCAGCTGGCCCAACATTAGCATTTGCCTGAATTGGAACTCGCTAATTGTTCTGGTTAGAAACAATCTAAGCCAACATCTGCATGGTGTTTCGAAACTCTGCATTCTAAACTTCTTGATCTGGGACTGGAGGAGTTGTGTTTGCATTCCTGGCGTTAGCTCTACGAGGAGGCATGATCACTGAAACCTAGAATGTCGAGTTAGAATGGAATTAGATCATACCTTACGTACGATAAGAGTAACAAGAAAATGAAGATTTTTCCTAAAACACTTTGTAGCATCCCTCTTATTAGATGTGGTGCACTTCACACCCATGAAAAAAACTCTACTTAGTGCGGCTTTTCATAAATCCTAGGACTCTTAAACCTAATGCTCTGATACCAAGTTTGTCACGCCCCGAGCTACACCCGATACGCGGACACGGGACCTAGGATCACAAGTGACCCCAAGCTAACCCTGCTGGCGTGACATGAGCATATTAAGAATAATAATAACTAATGCGGAAGCTAAATCATGAAAATGAAAGTGATGGGGAATACCCATATACTAAAATGAATACATCAAATCTTAGAGTTTTAATACAAAAGAAATATCAAACTCAAATACTAAGCTGATCCTAACTATGTCTGAAAATAGCCTCTAACAAACTAGAAGTGTTGGGACATGCCCCAGCTAAGTCTAGCAAAACTAAAACTAAAAGACTGAAATAATGAAAAGATAACTTGACTATTTTCCTCGAAGAATGAGGACTCAACATTGATGCTACTGAACTGGAGATCTGGAACCGATCTAAGCATGATCTGGATGTTGAGAACCTGAACCTACATCACGAGAAGATGTAGCGCAGAGTATGCATCAGTACTTTAAAGGTATAGAGCATGCAGGATAGAGTAAAGTTGAAATAAATACATAACTGAACAAGCAATAGTGCAAGAGCATAATCTGAACATGATATAGATACTGAATATTGAGCTAAATGCAATGACCAAATTTATAACATGCTGAGATTGAATACTGATTGTACTGAAATATGATCAATGCAATGGAGTCTGACTGGACTGTGGGAGCTACTACTAACCGATAATAAAACCACATGAGATAAATATGGAATCCGATGTATACACCCATCGAGAGGACCCAATTCACCCGGCCAAAGGTGTAGAGGCATGCTGGCGTGATCACTAAAATGATGCCCATAGAGGGGACTTACAACCTACGTGGCTCGTAGTTCTGGGACTATATGGGTGACTGACCCTAGTCCAACTTGGTATTATACTAATCCTAATAGATTAAATGATCAACACATTTTGGCTGAATTTCTGTAATATACTGGATAGCTCAAAACTGACATGCAAACTGAGAATGCACATTTATATACTGATGATAATTCTCCTAGTCATTTTTTCATGTTCCTCGTTCTTAATAGTTTTATCAGCTTGGATAGGGGAACAGTACTCATCATAGGTGTACTCAAAGGGCACACCTTAGAAGTTCCAGTTATGTTGGATGTGTTAGTGTAAGGCCCGAATCCAGGTGCATAAATCGGATCACCTATTGACACTTGGATACGAAGTGGCATATTTGTATTTAGATAGTCACGGATTAAAGACGGTGGAGCTTGTCCACTCATCCAAGCTTCGTACATCTTCATTATTTGTTGTCTGAATATCCTTACCTCTTTTATTGACATTGTTTCTTGTGAGACCATCTGGTTGTGGACCTTATTATTGTCCGACTCATTTCCATCTGTGTGAGTTATTTTCTTTTTCCCTTTTGACCTTGTATTTTTGGGATGGACTGCCAACTTAATCACAAACCAACCACCTTTAAGCTAATATGTCTCTCTCTTTTTCTGAATGGAGTAGCAAACAGATTATTGTTAAGAATTGTGCCCATTGCATCCACATATATACTTCTAATATGGAAGACCTTATGTTTCATCTCGGCTTATCTAGGTGTTTTTCTCCTCTTTAGTTATTTTTGTTGAAAAGGTTTCGATCGAACCCATTGGGTTGCCTACGTATCATATTGGTGCAGGAATCAGATCTTTACGTAGTTCGAGAATATATATTATTTTATTATTATTTTTAGATTTATACATATAGATATATAAATTACTATCTATATATTTATTTATTTATATTAATGGGAAAAAATGCAACAAGAAATAAGCATAACTCAAAATATCATTTCAATGTTTGAAACATTAGTAGGAAAACGATGGAAATATCACCAAACGAATGTCAGTAACTTAAACAGGCATGACTTAAATAAAGGGTAGAAACATAGAAGAAATAAATAAGGACTTAAACTAAAATGAAACGACACTAATGAAACAAAGATTTGTTTCAACCCTCCTATCCCAAATACCTAATTGTCACGCTTGCATCCCAATCTGCTCACTCATGGAGATTGCAGTCTTAAACGACCTCCTACACTCTGATATATATCTCGATTCAATTCAAGGAAATTTAGAGTCAAGTCTAAAAGTTAAGAAGCAAGTCAAGAGAAGTTTATAAAGTTTTCAAAAGTCTTTCACAAACGTTTTAACTTTGTTTTAAGACTTAAGTTTCGAGTTAAGGAAAGAGTAAAGAGTTGAGTTCATTTCTCCAATAGTTATAAGGGAACTAAGTATTCCCAAGAGTTTAAATTGTTTTCACATTTGAACAAAAGAGGGAAACACCGATTTACAAGAGAGCTTTTAAGCTAAAGTTTTGAGTAATTATCTCAAACCAAGGAAAGAAGTTTTGTTTTAAAACATATGAGCTAAGTATATTTTAGGGAGTAATATTGAGCACCAATATGGGAATGTGAGTTCATATTAACTCAAGTCTCCATAAATATAGCCATCATGGGTAGTAAAGGATCATACTTTTTATATGACTTTTTAAGTACTTTTTAGCATAGACTAGTGAATCCACTTAGTGAAGGCGTTCTATATGATGGGAAAGTATAGGAAAGTTATGGCAGCGTGGACAAGAACATGTATCACCACTTAGGCTCATAGTGGTGGTTGTCGATTAAAGAATCTCCCACAGAAACTATATTACTTTATTATATGAGTAAAGTTGAGTTTGTTATTGCATTTTCTTTAACGAACTAAGTTGTTTTCCACTGATTTACAAGCTTTCTATATATTGCATATGTTTTATTGGTTTATATTGAGTTAAGTTATTCAGGAGTTAAGTAAAGTCACGGTAAGTGTTCCTTTCAGATTCTTTTCAAGCCTATGTTGTGTTTATCATTCCAACTCGCATACTCGTACATTCAATGATGCAGACGCAAGTAACAATGATCATCACTCAGCGCCTCGTTGATCCAGTTGAGCACTCAAAGTCAGTTGATGAGCCTCTTTGCATTCCAGAGGACTCCTTTTACTTCGCTTTCAGTATTTCATTATTATGATGATCGGGGGTCTTGTCCTAACATCCCTCTGTGTTTTAGAGGCTTCATAGACAGATAGTTATAGTTCTTTAGTATTATTCATTTCAAATGTATACGTTTAAGACTTAAGTTACCAATTTAGCTAAGACATTATTTCTTAAGTTATGCATGAGTTATATTTCTTATGTTTAAGTATTATACTGAATAAGTAAGACAGGCCAAGGGTTCACTTGGGACCAGTAATGGTTCTCGAGTGCCAGTCCCGCCCAGGGTGTAGGCTCGGAGGTGACAAACTTTGTATCAGAGCACAGAGTTTAAGAGTCCTAGGGAGTTGATGAAGCCGTGTCTGTAGAGTCTTATTTATCGGTGTGAAGCGCGCCACATCTATAATTAGGAGGCTGGAACACTTGGGAAATTTCTCACTTCTTTCATACTCATTTTGTGCGTTAGAGTTTGATCTCTAAAAGATTTCTTTCTAGTTTGTTCTTGTGCGTGTTTTTCAATTAATCATGCCTCCATGAAGAGCTGTCAGAGGTCGTCCGACTAGGCGTAATGTTGAGGAGCAAGATGTACCCAATAATGCACCTGAAGTGCAACCCAGGGAGAAATTTCCAATGTTGAGTTCAGAGAAGCAATAAGGATGCTAAGTTAAGCTGTACTAATCAAGTTGGGCAACAAAGAGGGACTCGATAAGAAGAGGCTGACACTTCAAGGATTCATGAGTTCTTGAGGATGAACCCTCCAAGCTTCACTGGTTCGAGCACTACTGAGGATCCAGAGAACTTTATTGAGGAGCTGAAAAAGGTATTTGATGTTATGCATGTTGCCAATACTGAGCGAGCTGAACTAGCTGCATATCAACTGAAGAATGTTTCTAGGACTTGGTTTGAACAATGGAAGAAGAACCGAGCTGATGATGCACCACCTGCGAGTTGGGCATGTTTCGAGGAGGCCTTCTTAGGGCATTTCTTTCCCCGAGAACTAAAAGAGGCTAAGGTACAAAAGTTCCTTACCCTTAAGCAAGATTCACTAAGTGTTCATGAGTATGTGTTAAAGTTCACCTAACTATCTTGTTATGCTTCGGAGATGGTTGCGTATATGAGGAGTAGAATGAGTTTGTTTGTTGATGGGTTGTCCCGTCTATCAAGCAAAGAGGGCAGGGCAGCAATGCTAATTGGGGAAATTGATATATCGAGGTTAATGGTATATGTGCAGTAGGTTGAGGAAGAGAAGCTGATGGACAGGAAAGAGTTTAGAAACAAGAAGGCCAAGATAGGGAGTGAATCCGGGCAGCAGAAAAGTAATGTGAACAGTTCATCCTTTCAGCAAAAGGAAAAGAGACTTGCTCCATCATATGCTAGTGCACCTGCACCCAGAAACAAAGGTGAGTGTAATAGTCAGAATTCCCAGCATTTCAGGGCTAGACCTACCCAATCTCAGGGTAGTGTGGTACAAGGAGGTAACTGGGCTCCTGCATGTGCTAAGTGTGGTAGAACCCACCTGGGTAAGTGTCGTGATGGCTCCAGAGGTTGTTTAAAGTTTGGACAAGAGAGTCACTTCATGAAAGAGTGCCCTAAGAACTGGCAAGGTAGTGGGAATCAGAGCAATAGACCCCAATCTTCATCAGTTGCTCCACCAGACAGGGCTGCACCTAGAGGAGCTACTTCCGGTACTGGCGGAGGAGCAAACCGCCTTTATGCGATCACTAGTCGCCAAGAGCAAGAGAACTCTCCAGATGTTGTCACTGGTATGATCAAAGTCTTTACTTTTGATGTTTATGCTTTGCTACACCCCGGAGCAAGTGTATATTTAGTAACCCCTTATGTTGCAAATAAGTTTGATGTTCTTCCTTAGAAACTCTGTGAACCCTTTGTGTTTCTACACCTGTTGGGGAGTCTATTCTAGCTGAGCGAGTTTATCGTGATTGTGTCATTTTCATCAATCACAAAGACACCATGGCTGGTTTAATTAAGTTAGACATAGTAGATTTCGTTGTCATTTTAGGTATGGACTACCTTCATGCCTGTTATGCCTCCATTGATTGTAGAACTCGAGTTATTAAGTTTTCGTTTTCTATTGATTTTTGTGGTGTTTTCTCTATTCTTCTTGAGGTACTCATTTTTTATGAAAGTTGGGGTATTTCATTGTTTATTCTTTTTGATGTACTTAGTCTTTCTTTTACTATTTCTAAATCTTCTTCTATATCAATTTCATTATAACTATAGTCATTTTTGTCTATGACTGTGACTATCTGTCACGACCCGATTTATCAAGTCATGATGGCACCTACTATAACCCACCAGTAGGTANTTTTTGCTGTTATTTTATGTTTTGTTGTTAGAACATATATGTTTTTACATCTAGCAATAAATATTTTACTTCCTGGGCTAGTTCTATCCCTGACATTCGCTAGTATAATACTAGTGATTTATATATATTTCTGTCATTTATTGCTACTGAGTAGTTAGCACTTATTATAAACTTAATTTTTTGGTATATGAGGTTACCTCTTACTCCACTTGTTATACTTTTTTCTATGGGTTGTATAATTCTATCATCCGCTAAGTATATTTCTATGGGTGTATCTATTCCTTCTCTAAAACATGCTTTTATTAATATTTTTGTTCCTCCTAAATGTACATATTTGATTGAATTTTTAGCCTTAATATCTTGTATTTCTTTATTTATTATTCGTTTATTTATTATTGGTATTTTGGTCTTTCCTTTAGTGTATTTGCAATCTATGATATGTTCTCTTTGACTTACTACATAATATTCTTCTTTTGTCGTTTAAATCAGTTTCTTATTGTTGGTATTTCGATTATTTTTGCTACACTTAGGTCTAATTCTTTTCCTTTTATTTGTTCGAATATACTATTATCAAATATTATTTTCTGTTCTAAAGATTCTTCGTCTTGATGTTCTTCTTTATTTATTATTTGTATGTCTGCTTCAGTCATTTGTTATATTATAGAATTCATTATCTGATTCTATTTCTATGTCATTATCTATTTCATTTTCTGATAATTCATATATGCTATCTTCACTTTCTAATTCATAATCTATGTATTCTATCCGCGTATATTTTTCATCGTCTATTGTTACTTCTGATATTTATTTTTTCTTTGGATTTTTAGGTAATTTACAATCTCTAGCTATATGTCCTAATTTTTCACAATTATA
>NC_064291.1:13434676-13485947 GCF_019186545.1 Solanum stenotomum | reverse complement strand
TATCTATTTCTTCATTTTCTTTTGTTATTCTTATCATAGCAGTTAAACTATCTTCTAGTTTTACCGTTTCTTTTTCTAACATTAAACTTATATTGTCACCTATTTTCTTATATCTTTTTCCTAGATTAGAAAATATTATCTTTATTTTTAATCCGTCATAATTTTCATATGTTTTTTCTTCTATTGCGTATTCTTCTTTATTCATTTATAAATTATGTTGTAGTTTATATTCTAAGTTATTTATTTGTATTTCTAGATATAAAATAGTCTTTCTTTGTGTTATTATAGATTTGTGACAAATTCCTGCGAATATAGTATTGTTAAGTCTATTTTGCCTATGTTCTAATTCTTGTCTTTTTGCTATAATTATTTCATTAAGTTTTTGTCTATATTTGTTATTCTCGTTATTCATTGTATTTTTAAGTATTGAATATATTTATATTCTATTTTAGATATATTATATATTAATTGATCTAATTTTTCGTTATCAATCTTTGTGATATTAAGTTGTTTATATTCCGGATATAATTTGTTTAATTTTCTTCTTATTTTTCTTAATTTTCTATTCGTATGTTTCTTACCATGTTTCTTATCATACATAGCTCTGATACCATTTTTTGGTGCGAAACTGGTAGTTGGTGAATTCATGAAAGTGGTAGTGTGGTAGATGTTAGTGTGGTAGGTGAGTATTTTATTTTAAAGATTTTATTATAATATTCTTTTGCTAAGTGTCTTAATCTTGATATCTCTTTAATATTATTTTTTGGTAGTGCTAAATTCATGGTAATATGTAATAATATTTATTGTAATATTCTTCTGATAATTGTTTTAATCTGAATATTTCTTTAATATTATTTATGATATATTCTAGATATAACATATCTTGGGATTTTTGGTACATATATAAATTTTCCGCCATTAATTGTTCTAATAATTTTATTTCTTCCATAGCTCCTATCCAATATTGTAAATATTCCTAATTCATTTCAATCCAAATTTATTTCTAGATCGTACCATTCTATTCTTTCATTATCTAAATATAGATCTTGTAAATCTATTTCATACCATTCTTGATTTAATATATCTTCTGATTCGTAATCATTAAATATTTTTTCTCATATTATTCTTCTTAATTCAATTATTTCTATATCGTTAAGTATATATAGGATTAAAGTTTCATAGTTTTTTATCATTTCATCATGCACGTATGTAGTCATGTTCTTTATTATGCAGGTTTTTTATTTCAAATTATTCCTTCCTATCATATTCATAATTGATTAAATTCATATTAGATCATTATGAACTAGATTATCTTTATCATGTTTTCCTGTCACTACTAGCATCGTACTTTAGCGGATACCTCCTTCTTATCAGCGCCTCAACTTTTTTTACTCCCCTAAACGGCTTTCCTCGCCTACTGGTTTCAACATTAGGATGGCATAGTATAGAAGTTTTCTCCCTGTTAAAAGTGTGCTAATAAACTAGAAATCATGATTCAAATAATTCTAATACATAATAACTAACATAAATTTATTCAATCATATATATGATATTCAGGAATATATGAAATTAGTTCTACATATTTTTTGAACAATATACCTTTTCCTCTTGCTTAGCAATGCTATCTGAAATATCTGATTGGATTTCATATTTCTCCATATTAACTTTTAAGTATTTTTATATCTTAGTGGAGATAGTGTTTTCAAGAAAGTTTTTATTATGTTAGGCCTTGCCTGCCTTTTTAGTTACATATGCATCCCTTTTTATAGAAAGGAGATGGCTACTACTTTACAATAATGTCCTCTTTACATTATAATAATAAAGATAATAATGTACACCTACTCTAATTAATAGTAAAGACAATAATGTACATCTACTCTAATAAAGACAATAATGTGTCATACAATTTAGGACTTTTTACATATCTTACTCTATGACTCTTGAGTCCAACTACTATATACTTTACTATTTGTTTTTTTGTTTTGTCGACCAAATGTATCTCTTTTTCTCCTCTTCTTATCTCTTTATCCTCCCCTTTATGGCTTTCTTTGCACACGTGTCTATTTTACTTTTTTGTCTTCTTCTTATCTTCTTTCGTCTGTATCTTATCTTGTCTGTCTACTTCTTATCTTCATCGTCTTCTTTTACTCTAAATCGACATCTGGAATTATGTTATCTTATCCGTTGCATTTTGAACATATGTGGTCAGGATATTTGTGACCAATTAGCTTGCAATATCTGGTTAATAACTCTGTTGAAATAAAGGCTGCTTTTAGTGCTCATGTTGTAGGTCGTTCTTCTGGCTTAAGTAATGATAAAATCCATCTTTGGACTTCATCCATATCTGCTTTCCTTAGCTCCCTTGAATTGGAATAAATCATTAGTTGATCTCTTGCATAGTAGCTCCATATAGCGTTTCTATTTAAATAATATTTTGCTAGCTCATGTATGATAGTTGATATACCAATTATTCTTTTGTTGGTATAAAAACTCAGTATCTCTATTTTGCATATCTCTTCTTGTTGTCCGATGTCCTCGGGTATAATCATATCTTTAGTCAGTCCTATCTTGATAACCTGTATTGGAGGTTTTATTTCCTCGTATAATATCTCCGTTGGTGCTAGATAGAATTTTATATAAAATAAATTTCCTTTTGTAACTCTGTTGTATGTGACGAATGCTTTGTGTAGCTCCGGTATTCCACTAACTTCTTGTCCGTCGTATGTGTATACGGTATTTAACAGTCCGTAGTTGTAACATGTTCTTACTAAATTAGCGTTAGTTTTTTGCCGTGTAATTAACTTGTTATATCCTTGTAACTTTTGTGTCAAATAATCTTGGTTTGTTTCTTTTGTAGTTGATGTAGGGTTGCGGTTTAAATAAGTTTGGATTTTGTGTATATTTTCGATATAGGTTCGTGTGATGTAGTTATATGTCTTTTTCTCATTTTGGTTTTGCACACTATCTGTGTTTGTAGATATTTGTGGTTCTATGGACATATGTCTAGGTGTCCTTTGGGTAAATAGTTTTGCGAATAGCTGGTTTAAGTTCGCATTTTTATGTTGTTTATCGCTAACTTGTTTGCTTGTACCTGCAGCTGTATTTAAACAAACATTATAGGTTTTAAGGAGTTTCCCATCGTCTCCTTTTAGCTCTGGATGTTTTTCGTCTTCCGATCAACGTAGCTCCATATTTTTATAGTCATGTTGCTGACTAGCTTTAGACTTCAGATTATCTTCATTAGTCTTTAGCTTTTGTATCTCGTTGTCCATACTATCTACTTTTGTGCAAAGTGTAGTAATAGTTTTGAGTATCTTTTCGATTGTATCTTCTTCCTCAGTCTCAGTCTGAGTAGCTTTGTCGTGATAGGTAATCTGCAATAACATTCTTATCAGTTTTTATTACTTCAATTGTAAATGTAAAATTTAATATATTTAATACCAATCTCCTTATTTCTTTTGTTGTTACCGAATCTTGTATTTTTCTTGTTAGCCACCATTTTACTTGTGTATTATATGTCCTTATAATAAATTCGTCATATACAATATATGGTTCAAATGATAATAAACACTTATACACTAAATATAATTCTTTTCTATTTATTTCCCATTTTATTTCTGTATTATTAAATGTTCCTGAATAATACCTACAATGATGTTCTATCATATTGCCATCATATTTGTATTTTAATATTCCTCCATAACTTTTTTCACTCGCATCTGATTCTACTATATAAGTAAATTTTTTGTTTTCATCCGGAAAATATAGTTTAGGTAAGTTTTTACATAATAATTTTACCTTTTGTATTTGTATTTGGTCTTTTTTATCAAACTGATATTCTATATCTTTCTTTAATTTTTGTTGTAATGGTTTTAAATTCTCTGCTAATTTTGGTATGTATTCTCTTACTTGATTTACTAGTCCTAAGAATGATTGTAATTTCTTTTTTGTGTCTAGTTGTTCATTTGAGTTAATTATTTTTTGTACTATAGAACGCATTTTTATTCCATTTTTATCAATTTGTATTCCTAAGAATTCTATTTGATTTTTCATTATATCTGCTTTCTTTTTACTTAGACTTATACCTAAATATTCTATGATGTATATAAATTTTTCTAATAATCTTGTATGTTCATCTTGTGTTTTGGAATATAATAATATATCATCAATGTACACTACACAATTTTCTATTTGTTTAAAGTAATTGTNTAAAGCCTCGGGAAGTGAACAAAGGGTCGATCTAGACCAAAATCAATATTCCAAAACTAACCTAGCTGCCAGAATTTTCATCTGAGCACGTCTTCCAAGAAGGTTGACCAAAGTCAACTTTTCAAGTCATTACATTTTAAGTGATAAAATCCTGATTTACAATTAAATTTACAAAAATAATTATATCCTTGTATTTATCTTATCTTTAGTATTTTATTTGGTATCGGATAATTATATGTTTTGGTTTTTGCATTTAAATTTCTATAATCAATAACCATTCTGCTTTTTCCTCTTTTTTGTTCACTATGTTTATTTACGATAAAAGTCGGGCTTGTGTGCTTACTATTGCTTTCTTGTATATATCCTTTTTCTAGTAATTCATCTATATGTATCTTAAATTCGGTTAAATCATTAAAATTATACTTTAATGGTTTTTGGGTTATTATACTATTATTATCAATTAACTTAATTTTTACTTTTGTTTTATGTTTCTCCCGAATTTGTAGAGGATCCTCACTATATAATAATTCTAACTTATCTTGAATTATTTTTACTTTATCTATAGAGAATACACGGTGTCATGAACCACCAGTGTGTTTTTGTTATTATCTATAGAGAATACACGGTGTCGTAAACAAAATAAAACATTTTGTTTTAGTCATCAATTAAGTTATAACATTCATAATAATCATAAATATCATAGAGTGCTTCTTCTATCATGAAATTTGTGACGATATCCATCATCATTCCATCTATAATTCTCCAAAGAATTTGTTCATGTATATCTCTATTAAGAGGAATTGCCTTTAAGATAGCAACTAAAGTTTTATCATTAAAGAAAAGAAGAAAGCTCATGATAAAAGATATTCTTTGGATAAGAAATCAGGAAGAGAGTTATCACTCCCTTTTTTATAATGTATTTCGAAATCAAAGGGGGCTAGCTGTGCCTGCCACCTGGCGAAAATTAACTTTGAAGCATCATGTTTGAAATCTTTGTCAAACATATATTTTACTGATTGTGCGTCTATTTTTATCAAACAAAAATGACTGTATAAATCATCTCGAAATTTAAATACGCATTTAACAATAGTTAGCATTTCATGTGCTACCGTATCATATTTTTTTTAGCATCGCTCCACTTTCCTTAATGAAATCGAATCAAATATTCATCTCGGTCCAAACCGTTTTGTATAACTATTTTCTTGAAAATGTCTAAATGTTTAATATGCATTTCAAGAGTCTTTGAATAAACCAAAATATCATCAATATAAACAATGATGAACTTCAAATATGGGTTGAAAATATCATTCATAATTTTCTAAAATTACGAAGGAGCGTTTTTCAAAACAAATGGCATGACATTCCATTCGTATTGTCCAAACAGGACATTAAAAGCAGTTCTATAAGAGTGCTCTTTAAATATTTGAGTCTGCCAATAACCTGATTTTAAATCAAATTTAGAAAATATATTGGCGTCATACAATCTTGACAATAAATCCTTTTTATTTGGAATAGGATACCTAATCCATTTCAAATATTTGTTCAAAGGTTTATAATTTGTAACTAACCTGGGAACACTGTGTTCTTTTTCAGCTGCATTATTGACATAAAATGCAGTGCAAGACCAAGGAGATTTTGAGGGTCTTATTAAACCTTTCTGTAATAACTTATTAATTTTCTTTTTGCAGAATTCTACCAATTCGGCATTCAACTGTCAAGGGCTAGATTTTGTTGGAATATTATCCTCACTGAAGTTATCTTTTTTTTGTACTTTGGTTGATCTCAAAGTGTAAAATATATTCATGTTAAATAATTCAAGTTGTAAAGAATCCACATGTTTTTCCTTCATATTAATTAAAGCATTAATATCACGAGAAATAGGATCAGTGATAAAAGTATAACTAATATCTTGATTTTTATAAGTAGTAGAAAATCATTTAGCAGTTATATTGGTGAAAGGATAGATTGCATTTATAAAAAGGGTTCCAAGTATAATTGGAGGATATAACTGAATGTGGAATGCAAACTTTATTTTGGCAAATACGGGTATTAGGAACTTTATATTTTATATCTAAAGCATGTCCTGAACCAGATCTAACCATATGAGTTGTTTTCTCAAAATATTTGGTAGGCACAAGAACTTCCTGAATACAACTCACATCGGCTCCACTGTCAATCATAGCAATATCAGTTACAGAGAAAGCATTATCAATCAATATGGTGCATTTAACATACCATTTATGAGCTGTAACAATCTCTTATTTCTTTTATCTGACCTTCGACCTAAGTCGTGACTATGTCCGGCAAAAGAATTATATCTATGCCGGAAAGCTAGCTTCGAATTTATATTTATCATGAAAGATCTAGACTTTATTTAAATATGTATAAATTTATATATGGTTTCTTGACTTTGTTACGAGATGGTGGTGTAGTGAGATTCAATACAACAAGTTAGTGGCTTTGTCTTAGTGACTCTATCTAGCCAGCCATGGTCTCGGCCCGATAATGAGTAAAAGGGTGCCTTATACCCGGTTAGAACTGCTAGACACATGGGCTCACTAACAATACGTATTTGAATCTGGACAGACCCTTTGCTTGGGTAAAAGGATTAGATCCTTCCATACAGTCATTAAACTATATAAAAATTTATATGTATTTCAATTCAAATTTATTCGGATGTTAACAAGCTAGATTGAAGATGACCGCGCAGAGCCCGATAAGGAGTAAAAGGTCGCCTTATACCCGGTTAGAACTGCTAGACACATGGGCTCACTAACAATACATATTTGAATCTCGACAGACCCTTTGCTTGGGTAAAAGGATTAGATCCTTCCATACAGTCATTAAACTATATAAAAATTTATATGTATTTCAATTCGGATTTATTCGGATGTTAATAAGCTAGATTGAAGATAACTGCGCGGATTACCGTCCATCTTCTGAGATCCTGGTTTCGTTGGTATCAGAGCCTAGGAACTTTCATGATAAATATGAGATTGAGGTGAAGTATTTCGGCATAGATATATTCTCTTAATCATGGATTTAGGAGATACTAGTACTAAAAGTACCTGATTGGAAGAGGTAGATATACCTCAAAACCTTGATTTGTTAAACAAATGGACTATTCCGAAAGTTGATATAAAAACCATTTATGACTATCGTTGGTTTGATAAGATCTCTAATAAATAGCTGATTAAAACTACTGAACAATCTCTAGCGTTAAATTCATCAGAACAGACTATTCGTTTGTTGAATAAACGTGATATTGATGTTTATAAGAATCAATACAATTCTTTCATAGTGCATGGTTCAAATTGCTTTTAAACCCCTAACTCTTAAAGGGTTAGCTGAGACATTTTTAGCTGCTCTTCGCGATGAGATAAGTTTGAATTTTAGACAATCTTTGATGGGTTCGATCGAATCTACGATGGCCTATGGTCCAATTTATTTTAATACTCAGCCAAATTTGCAGTTATCTTTGACTGATTCTAATATATTAGATGCTTTAACTTTGAATGTTAAAATGCATGATTAAAATTGTGCACCTAGATCTGAATTAATTTGTTTATCTTATAGAATCTATTTCAAATTGCTTGCTACTTCCAATACTAGGTGTAAATTATATGACACATCTGATCAAAATATTTTAGTGGAAACTAATTTCGTCAAGTCTAAGGTCACTACTAGAAGACCTATAAAATGGGAAGAGATTAATTTTCCGACTACTTGGACTTTAGACTCTGTTATACCTCCAGAACAGATGACTGTTGCTGTCACTAATTATGAATATTCTCATATTACTCAAAATGCTAATGGAAAGATTTGTATTCAGTTTGATGAAAAAAGTGTTCCTTATAATAGACATTCATTCTCTTCTGATAGAAGATTACTTGCCATCCAACACATCTCGCCAATTGACCCTGGTTATGGTCCAGCTCAAAATCATGTTGCTTCTTTGCATACAGTATCTTCTGTCATATCTGCTGATAAACATAAAATTAAAATTGATCCTCGATTAAATATTATTCAAGCAAATGATAAATCATCTGATATTTCTGATAAGGATATTCCTTCTGCATCCGAAATGGATTTTAATCTTAATGATACTTAATGATGAATGGACATCAAATTGATTTTAGTCCATGATCACTGGCAAGAAAATATATTCAAAATGAATTTACAAGTAATAAATGGAGCCAGTTTAAAACTTGGTTTTTTGACACATACAGTACAGAGGATTTGCATAATATTTCTCAAGAATTCTATGAGAATTGTGCTTTACATAATCATATTATGTTCTTCGTACCCTGGTTTATAACCACTTATTTGCCTTTATTCATCAATGTTCTTGAACGATCCTATAAAGATGAATCAGGTGATATTATCAAAGCTATTTATCCTCCTCAGGCACCGTTTATACTACTTAATAATACAGGTATTACTTTCACTATTTTTCAGAAGCTTATTGAAAATGGTGTGCCCACGGTAAGCATTAACAAGATTAATAATCTCATTTCTCAAAACAACTATTTAGGACTTTATGTGAAAGTTTTAGGCGAACATATTTGTTCTCTTGATAAAAAGTTAGATGATTTGAAGACTTTAATTGTTCAGATTAAAAGTGATTTAAAATCTTCTGAACAAGCTTCTTCTACGTCAAAACAGCCGAATGTGCATATTCAGAGACCTCCTGAAATTCAAAATTTTGTATTTAAACCCCTATATGATCTTGAAAAACTTCTTGATAAAAAGTTTTCAAAATTTGGTGCTCAACCTATTAGTTTATTTGAAGATTTTGCAGATGAGATGGAAACCACTTTTGGTTTTAAAAATCAAGTTGATTTGGAAATTAATAAACTTCGTGGTTATCCCAAAAAGAATAGTGGTAATACTAGATATGCTCAGCAACCTAGTATGCAAACGTATTATTATCCCAGATCGACCCCTCAAGATGTTCTGATAGAGGAACGTGATTGGAACCAAACTAATACTTCTTATAGTGGAAATGAGATTTATGAATGGAATCTCGACGGTTTAACTGATAGGCAATTAACTATACTTGTTCATAGAATGCTTATGTATGCTACTATTTGTAAGAATGTTAATAACACCGATAGAACTATTTGCAAGATGATAATTGCAGGTTTTACTGGCCAACTTAGAGGCTGGTGCGATAATTATATGAGTATTGAGGCAAAAGCCGCCGTAATTAATTCTAAGGCTGCTAATGAAGGTGTTGATAACTTAGGTTTTTCCTTAGTAAAATCTGAGAAGACGCAGTTTATGTCCTGACTATTCTCGAACATTTTAATGGTAGATTTACCTATCAATATGAAACTGTTCGTTCTTTGTTAAATGGTCTTCGATGTAGACATTTAGGTGAATTCCGATGGTATAAAGATACTTATCTAAGTCGGGTGATGGAACTGCCGAAAAACGGTCTTGAGCATTGGAAAGTCAAGTTTATAGATGGCTTACCTCCATTATTTGTAGAAAGAGTTAAGAAAACTCTTTGAAATTCACAAGGTGCTATTCCTTATGGCGTTTATACTTATGGTAAGCTTATAGGAGCCTGCACTCAAGAAGGTATTAATTTGTGCAATGAATTAAATCTCTCTAGGCAGCTTAAGATTGATAAGCTTAAAGAAAGATCTCAGCTAGGAGACTTTTGTACCCAGTTTGGATTACCTGATACTACCGCAAAAGGTACCAAACATAGAGATTCTAATAAATCCGATCCGAATAGGTCTCATCTGAAAAGAAGATCTAGAAGAAGGCCTAGGAAAGAATGAGAAGATCGAAAAGCTCATCGTAAATCTAATAGATTTACGAAGAATAAGTCTAGACGATATCTCGCAAAGATTAAGTGCTACAAGTGTGGGAAATTTGGGCATATAGCACCAAATTGTAGGCTTGAAAAGCTTAAAACTCTAGAGTTAGAGGAAGATATGCATGATAAGATCTGTACTTGTACACCTCTGGTTCTGAGTCAGATTATGATGATTATTCTAAATCAGGTTCCGAAACTGATAAACCATAAACATCTGGTAATACTCAGTCAGCGACTATAGATGCTTGTAAATGTAGAGGTAATATTTGCTCTTGTGAAAATGATGAATTTTATAAATTACAATCTCAATTTGAAGATACGAATATTAATACCATTACTTCAAATAATGTGATAGAACTTTTAAAAGAAGTTACTGATAACACGTTGTGTGAAAAAATTATTCAGGTTGTTGTTAATAATAAGGCTAGTTCATCTAATATTGTTGACAAATCAAAAAAATGAATTTGAATATTCTTCTCCTTACTCTTTATCTAAAGTCAATGATAGACTTTCTATATAACATATTGTTATATGTGATACTTCTTTTGATGATTTAAAAGGAGAAATTGAACATTTGAAGCAAGAGATTAAATCCCTTAAACAAAATCAAATTATTTGTGATCACCGCTTGACTCAGATTGAGTTGCTACTAACAAAGGTAAAAATATTGTTGAAGAAAATACTCTTGCAAAACCTATTAATATTGATCCTAAACAAAATATGTTTTTAGGAATGATGCAGATTGTTACAATTCATAAATGGTATGTTAAATGCATCATATTGATTGATAATGCTTTCTCTATAACTGATATTGATATGATTGACAGTGGAGCCGATGTGAGTTGTATTCAGGAAGGTCTTGTGCCTACCAAATATTTTGAGAAAACAACTCATATGGTTAGATCTGCTTTAGGACATGCTTTAGATATAAAGTATAAATTACCTAATACCTATATTTGCCAAAATAAAGTTTGCATTCCACATTTCTTTTTCTTGGTAAAAAATCAGTTAAATCTTCCAATTATACTTGGAACCCCTTTTATAAATGCAATCTATCTTTTCACCAATATAACTGCTAAAGGATTTTCTGCTACTTATAAAAATCAAGATATTAGTTATACTTTTATCACTGATCCTATTTCTCGTGTTATTAATGCTTTAATTAATATGAAGCAAAAACATGTGGATTCTTTACAACTTGAATTATTTAGCATGAATATATTTGACACTTTGAGATCAACCAAAGTACAAGCAAAGATTAAATTAATATCTGAACAGATAGCCATTGATATTTGTGTTAATCATCCTAGTGCTTTTTGGAATCAAAAAAAGCATATTGTCACTCTTCCATATGAAGATAACTTTAGTGAGGGTAATATTCCAACGAAATCTCGCCCTTGTCAGATGAATGCCGAATTGGTAGAATTCTGCAACAAGGAAAATGATAATTTATTACATAAAGGTTTAATAAGACCCTCAAAATCTCCTTGGTCTTACGCTGCATTTTATGTCAATAATGCAGCTGAAAAAGAACGCGGTGTTCCCAGGTTAGTTATAAATTATAAACCTTTGAACAAATGTTTGAAATGGATTAGGTATCCTATTTCAAATAAAAAGGATTTATTGTCAAGATTATATGACTCCAATATATTTTCTAAATTTGATTTAAAATCAGGTTATTGGCAGATTCAAATATTTAAAGGGCACTCTTATAGAACTGCTTTTAATGTCCCGTTTGGACAATACGAATGGAATGTCATGCCATTTGACTTGAAAAACGATCCTTCGGAATTTCAGAAAATTATGAATGATATTTGCAACCCATATTTGGACTTTATCATTGTTTATATTGATGATACTATTGTTCATTCAAAGACTCTTGAAATGCATATTGAACATTTAGACATTTTCAAGAAAATAGTTATACAAAACAGTTTGGTGATTTCTAAACCAAAAATGAGTCTATTTCAAACTGAAGTCAGATTTTTAGGACATCTTATTTGTCAGGGGAAGGTTACCCCTATTCAAAGATCGATCGATTTTGCTTCTAAGTTTCCTGATGGCATTACAGATAGAACGCAATTGCAGAGATTCTTGGGAAGTTTAAATTATATTTTCCCCTTTTAGAAGAATTTATCTCGTGATTTAGCCCCATTATACGACAGGCTAAAAAAGGATCATAAAGCATGTTGGACTGATAGTCTCTCCAATTTGGTAAAAAATATTAAACTTGTCAAATCTTTGCCATGTTTAACTCTTGCTAACCCAGCTTGGCAGAAGATTGTAGAGACAGATGAGTCTAACATTGGCTATGGAGGAATATTAAAAAAAATTAATCCTCATAATAAAATTGAATATTTGATTCGATTTCATTCAGGAAAGTGGAGCGTTGCTCAGAAAAAATATGCTACGGTACCACATGAAATGCTAGCTATTGTTAAATGCGTATTAAAATTCCAGGATGATTTATACAATCAAAATTTTTTGATAAAAACAGACGCACAATCAGTAAAATATATGTTTGACAAAGATTTCAAACATGATACTTCAAAGTTAATTTTCGCCAGGTGGCAGGCACAGCTAGCCCCCTTTGATTTCGAAATACATTATAAAAAAGGGAGTGATAACTCTCTACCTGATTTCTTATCCAGAGATTATCTTTCATCATGATCTTTCTTCCTTTCTTTAACGATAAAACTTTAGTTGCTATCTTAAAGGCAGTTCCTCTTAATAGAGATATACAGGAACAAATTTTATGGAGAATTATAGATGGAATGATGATGGATATTATCACAAATTACATGATAGAAGAAGCACTCTATGAGAGCTATGATTATTATAAATGTTATAACTTAATTGATGACTAAAAAAAAATGTTTAGTTTGTAGAATGGACCCTCTTTGGGTTACTAAGGGTAGAGGCAAGCGACATATCCCACGAGGAACGGGAAGATCATCCCCCGGGTCATTATTAGGATCTTCATATGGGTCCTCATCGAACTCGACAATTTTACAGCGATGAGGCATGAGTTTGATAAACTCTAAAGTATCTCAAAAGGTGACATCATCGTCCGTACATCTAGAAGATATCCCAGAAGGTAGTCTGTTATATGCAGAACTACAGGCATATCTGTCACAGAAGCAAAGTGATACTTTTGCCTCTATTGCTAAAGACGATATTGATGATATCAGATAGTATGAAAGAATAGCAAAGAAAGAAATGATATTTCTCCTCGAAAACTCTAAGATTCAGATGAAAAAAGAACCCTGAAAGATATTCCAGCGATATCTACTTAACGAATTATACTTCTTGGGTGAGTCATACAAAACCCGCTCGTATTACGAGACCATCTTGATGAACACGGGTAGTGTTGAATTTCAGCATTTCTCAGGTTACAACACCAGCGAGAACGTTTATAAATTCTCCAAAATGATTATAAAACAAATTATATCAATAGAAGAATAGGGTATATCCTCCATGAAAGAAAGGCAAATTAGCCTGAACAAAATCCCTACTAGCTTCACTTTTTGGGATTATATTAACGCGTTCAGTAAAGTCCTCTACTATAATATTGAGAGGCATAAAAATACTTGGTTCATTAAGGTTTGTGCAAAGATATTTGTTGACCCAATCCCTAATTGGTTCTTAAACTGGTGGTCATACCACGGTCCGACGGTAAATATTTTGCATGACCCCTTTTTAAAATTATACAGGAACTAGTTTAAGGTTTCACCAGACCTTAATGATTTATACCACTCAAATCATATTTGTTATATGGAACAAATTGAACAAGTTTATTTCTTTATAGAATTCTCGATAGCATGGATCCATAAATGGACTCCAGAAGTAGGTTTTACCGCAGAACAAATTTCGTGTTTATATTGGACTTATTATAATAATTTCTGGGATAAATTAATGAAGATGGATCCCAAGACTAAATCATTATATGGTCAAGAATTGTTGGACTCTATTTCTCAAAAAATCCAAGATTATGGTACTATACCTCACAAAGGAATAGTTGGTGACAACTCCGTCAAGCATATTGCCAGGAGAATTTCCATTCAAGATGGAAATAAAGAAGAAATGATAAAAGAGTATTTGGAAGAAGTCAGGAAAAATCTGCTTCTTAATATCACTCCCTATGAAAAACCAGACACCTCAATAAGGAGTGAAACAAGTGATGATGTTGCAGATGATGTTCAAGAGGTCCAGCCTTGTGAATCGGGGAAAACCGTGTCAGAAGATATGTTGTCTAAAGCGGAAGATTTCCTTAGAGAATTGAAAAAGAAGGATAAGATGTAAACATAAGATAAGATAAGATTATTTTGTCTTTAAAGCATCCATCAATAGTAGATATATTGTTATTCAACAGTAGATACACTGTTCAGGGGACAGATGGGACCCAGTACTACTGTACAGAGATGCCCCTTGTTTTATTTTCTTTCTATAAATACGCTTGTTTTTCATTTCTTGAGGAGCAGGTTCATAACAACTCTCTCTCTTTTAGTTATTATCTTGTAAAACTTTCATTTTAGTTTTTGTAAGAACGCCAGACTTTGGCCGGAGTTATTAATAAAAAATTAGGTTATTGACAGATTCAAATATTTAAAGAGCACTCTTATAGAACTGCTTTTATGCCCTGTTTGGAAAATACAAATGGAATGTTATGACATTTGGTTTGAAAAACGCCCCTTCCAGAAAATTATGTATGATATTTTCAACCCATATTTGGATTTTATCATTGTTTATATTGATGGTATTTTGGTTTATTCAAAGATTCTGGAAATGCATATTAAACATTTGGACATCTTCAAGAAAATAGTTATACAAAACGGTTTGGTAATTTCTAAACAAAAAATGAGTTTATTTCAAACTGAAGTCAGATTTTTAGGACATCTTATTTGTTAGGGGAAGGTTAACCCTATTCAAAGATCGATTGATTTGGCTTCAAAGTTTCCTGATGTTATTACAGATAGGACGCAATTGCAGAGATTCTTGGGAAGTTTAAATTATATTTCCCCTTTTTACAAGAATTTATCTCATGATTTAGCCCCGTTATACGACAGGCTAAAAAAGGATCATAAATGGTTTTAATATCAATTTCTATAATCTTCCATAGGATAAGTTCCTCTACATCTCGGTTAGGTGGAAATGCTTTCCATATTGTAACTAGAATTTTATCAGTGAAGAAAGGGGTTAAAAAGCTCATTGTTTAAGAACATAGATATTCTCTTGATAAGAAATCTAGGAGAGAGTTATCACTTTCATTTTTATAATGTATTTCGAAATCAAATGGGGCTAACTGTGCCTCCCACCTGGCGAATATCAACTTCGAAACATCATGTTTGAAATCTTGAATTTTATAAATTACAATCTCATTTTGAAAATATGAATATTAATACTATTACTTCTGTTAATGTGATTGAGCTTCTGAAAGAAGTGACTGATAATAATTTGCGTGAAAAAAATATTCAGCTTGTTGTTAATAACAGTACTAATTCTTCAAAATCTATGGAAAAACTGAAAAATGATTTTGAGTTTGATTATTCTACATTGTATTCTTTGTCTGAAGTCAGTAATAGACTTGCTAAACCACCTGTTGTTATTCATGATACTTCTTTTGATGATTTAAAAAGAGAAATTGAAAATTTGAAAAATGAGATTAAATCTCATAAACAAAATCAAATGATTTGTGATGATCGTCTTACCCAAATAGAAACTGCTACTAGCAAAGGTAAGAATATTCCTGAAGAAAATATTCTTGCAAAACCCATTAAATTTAATCCTAGACAAGATATATTTTTAGGAATGACGCAAATTGTTACTGCTCATAAATGGTATGTTAAATGCACCATATTAATTGATAACACTTTCTATATAACTGATATTGCTATGATTGACAGTGGAGCTGATGTGAGTTGTATTCAGGAAGGTCTTGTACCTACAAAATATTTTTTCTAAACTACCCATATGGTCAAATCTGATTCTGGACATGCTTTACATATATAGTATAAATTGCATAATACGCGCATTTGCCAAAATAAAGTTTGCATTCCGCATTTCTTTTTGTTAGTTAAAAATCAGTTATACCCTCCGATTATATTCGGACCCCGTTTATAAATGCTATTTATCCTTTCACTAGCATAACGACTAAAGGGTTTTCTGCTACTTACAAAGATAGAGATATTTGTTATACTTTTATCACTGATCCTATTTCTCGTGATATTAATGCTTTGATTAAAATGAAACAAAAGAATGTTGATTCTTTACAACTTGACATATTTAGTATGAATATATTCGATACTTTGAAATCTACTAAAGTGCAGGAAAAAAATAAATTAATTTCCAATCAAATGGCCATTGATATTTGAGTTGATCATCCTAGTGCTTTTTCAAATCGAAAAAAGAATATTGTGACCCTTCCATATGAAGATAATTTCTCTGAGGATGATATTCCTACAAAATCACGCCCTTGCCAGATGAACACCGAATTGGTTGAATTCTGCAAGAAAGAAATTGATAATTTATTACAAAAGGGTTTAATAAAACCTTCTAAATCTCCTTGGCCTTGTACTTCATTTTATGTCAATAATACAGATGAAAAGGAACGCGGTGTTTCTAGGTTAGTTATAAATTACAAACCTTGAAACAAATATTTAAAATGGATTAGGTATCCTATTCCAAATAAAAAAGATTTACTATCAAGATTATATGACGCCAATATATTTTTGAAATTTGATTTAAAATCAGGTTATTGGCAGATCCAAATATATAAAGAGCATTATTAATCCCCCTTAGGCTTCATTTATCTTACCAAATAATACTGGTATTACTTTTACTGCTTTTCAAAAATTTGTTGAAGAAGATGTTGCGGCAGTCAACATCAACGAAATTAATAATTTGATTTCTCAAAATAATTATTTGGGACTTTATGTTAAAGTTTTGGGTGAACATATTAGTTCTCTTGATAAAAAATTAGATGAACTAACTGCTTCAATAATTCAAATAAAAACATATTTAAAACCTCGTGAGAAGGCTTATCCTCGTTTGAATATTGTTCTAGCTAATGATAAATCATCTGATATTTCTGATAAGGATATTTCTTCTGCATCCTAAGGTTTCACTGGCCAACTCTGAGGTTGGTGGGATAATTACATGATCTCAGAAGACGGGTGATAGTCCGCTCGATCATCTTCAATCTAGCTTGTTAACAACCGAATTCACGGAATAGATTCGAATCAAAATACATACAAATTTTTATATAGTTTGATGATTGTTTGGAAGGATCTAAGGATCTGATCCTTTTACCCAAGCAAAGGGTCTGTCGAGATTCAAATATGTATTGTTAGTGAGCCCATGTGTCTAGCAGTTCTAACCGGGCATGAAGCGCCCTTTTTACTCCTTATCAGGCTGAGACCACGACTGGCTAGATGGAGTCACTAAGACAAAGCCACTAACTTATTGTATTGCATCTGACTATACCACCATCTCGGAACCAAGTCAAGAAATCATATATAAATTTATGCATATTTAGATAAAGTCTAGATCTTCCATGGTAGATATAAAAATGAAGTTAGTTATCCGACATAGATATTATTCTTTAGCCGGACATAGTCACGACTCAGATCGGAGAATAAGAGAAAGTAAATGAAAGGAAGAATTTAAAGTACCTTGTAGCCAACACCAGAGCTTATAGAAGAACAACACACTTTATTCACAACTCTGGTAGTATCCGGACAACTTACAAATTAAAAGAAAAGAGTTTTTTACAAGAGAGAGAATACAAAGGAAAAGAGGGTTTCTGAAACCTGCCCCTCTAGAAATGAAAGACAAACTTATTTATAGAAAGAAAATAAAGCAAAAGGCATCTTTGTATAGTAGTATTGGGTCCACATCTATCCCCTAAACAGTGTATCTACTATTGATCGACAATATATCTACTGTTGATAATGCCTTCTGTTCCAAAAAAGTTTTACACCTCTTTAACTTTTACGCTAAATAGGAAATCTTCCGTCTATTGTAGCGAATCTCCACATGGTTGAGTGTCTTTATCATCTTGAACATCATCACTCGCTTCACTTCTCATAGAAATGTCTGATTTCACGTAATGAGTGATATTGAGGAGAATATTCCTCCTAACTTCATCCAAATATTCATTTATCATGTCTTCTTTGTTTCCATCTTGAATGGAAATTCTTCTGGTAATATGTTTAACAGAGGTATCAGGGATTACTCCTTTGTGAGGAGTAGTACTATAATCTTGAATTTTTTGGGCCATAAGGTCCAATAATTCTTGGTCATATAATGCCTTAGTCTTGGGATCTTTCTTCATCAATTTGTCCCAAAAATTGTTATAATAAGTTCGGTATAAACATGGAATTTGTTTGTCGGTAAACCCGACTTCTGGGGTCGATTTATGGATCCAAGGAATAGAGAACTCTATGAAGAAATAAATTTGTTCAATTTGTTCCATATAACAAATATGATCGGTGTGATATAAATTTTTAAGGTCTGGCGAGACCTTAACCCATTCTTTACATAATTTTAGAAAGGGGTCTGGCAAAATCTTGGTAGTTGGACCGTGGTATGACCACCAGTTTAAGAACCAATTAGGGATTCGTTCAGCAAATATCTTTGCACAAATTTTAATAAACCAAGTATGTTTGTGCCTCTCATTATTATAGTAAAGGACTTTACTAAAGGCATTAATATAATCCCAATAGGTAAAACTAGTAGGAACCTTATTTAGGCTGATCTGTCTTTCTTTCATTGAGGAAATACCCCAATCCTCTATAGAGATTACCTGCTTAATAATCAGTTTAGAGAAGTTATAAACGTTCTTGCTGGTGTTGTATCCTGAGAAATGTTGAAATTCAGCACTACCTGTACTTATCAAAATGGTCTCGTAGTACGAGCGGGTTTTATATGATTCACCCAGGAAATATAATCTGTTAATTAGATAGCGCTGGAGTATCTTCTAGGGTTCATCTTTCCTCTGAATTTCAGAGTTTTCCAAAAGAAATATTATTTCCCTTTTAACTACCTTTTCCTACGATTTGATATCATCAATATCGTCTCTAGCAATGGAAGCAAAGGTATCACCTTTTTGCTTTTGTGACAAATATGCTTGTAACTCTGCATATAAGAGGCTATCTTTCGGAATATCTTCCAGCTGTACGGATGATGATGCCATAGGTTGAGTTATTTTTGAGTTTATCAAACTCATTCCTCTTCGTTATAGAATCGGAGAGTTGGATGAGGATCCATATGATGATCCTGACGATGATCTTCCCCATCCACGAGGGTTATTATTCTTGCCTTGACCCTTGGTTACCCAAGGAGGGTACATCCTACAAACAAAGCATTTTGTTTTAATCATCATAAAGATCATAATAATTCTGATAATAGTAATTCACACCGTCAAAATCGACAACTTCTTCAATATTATTAATGGTGAAGATATCCATCACCATGCCATCTACAATCTTCCATAGGATAAGTTCCTGTACATCTCAGTTAAGTGGAACTACTTTCAATATTGTAATTAGAGTTTTATCAGTGAAGAAAGGGGTTAAAAAACTCATTGTTTAAGAACATAGATATTCTCTTGATAAGAAATTTGGGAGAGAGTTATCACTTCCCTTTTTATAATGTATGTCGAAATCAAATGGGGCTAACTGTGCCTGCCACCTGGCGAATATCAACTTCAAAGCATCATGTTTGAAATCTTTATCAAACATATATTTAACCGATTGCGCATCAGTTTTTATTAAAAAAATTTGATTGTATAAATCATCTTGAAATTTCAATACGCAATTAACAATAGTTAGCATTTCATGAGCTACCGTAGCATATTTTTTCTAAGCATCGCACCATTTTTCGGAATGAAATCGAATCAAATATTAAGTTTTGTCATGAGGATTGATTTGTTTCAATATTCCTCCATAGCCAATGTTTGACGCATATGTCTCTACAATCTTCTGCCAAGCTAGGTTAGCAAGAGTTAAACAAGGCAAAGATTTAACACGAAGTTTAATATTTTTTACTAAATTGGTGAGACTATCAGTCCAAGGTGTTTTGTGATCTTTTTTAGCCTGTCGTTAGATAGGGCTAAATCACAAGTTAAATTCTTGTAAAAAGGGGAAATATAATTTAAACTTCCCAAGAATCTCTACAATTGCGTCCTATCTGTAATAACATCGGGAAACTTTGAAGCAAAATCAATTGATCTTTGAATAGGGGTAACCTTCCCCTGACAAATAAGATGTCCTAAAAATCTGACTTCAGTTTGAAATAAACTCAATTTTGGTTTAGAAATTACCAAACCTTTTTGTATAACTATTTTCTTGAAGATGTCCAAATGTTTAATATGCATTTCCAGAGTCTTTGAATAAATCAAAATATCATCAATATAAACAATGATAAAATCCAAATATGGGTTGAAAATATCATTCATAATTTTTTGGAATTCAGAAGGAGCGTTTTTCAAACCAAATGGCATAACATTCCATTCGTATTGTCCACACGGAACATTAGAAGCAGTTCCATAAGAGTGCTCTTTAAATATTTGGATCTGCCAATAACGTGATTTTAAATCAAATTTAGAAAATATATTAGCGTCATATAATCTTGATAGTAAATCTTTTTTATTTGGAANTTCCATTCGTATTGTCCATACGGAACATTAAAAGCAGTTCCATAAGAGTGCTCTTTAAATATTTGGATCTGCCAATAACGTGATTTTAAATCAAATTTAGAAAATATATTAGCGTCATATAATCTTGATAGTAAATCTTTTTTATTTGGAATAGGATACCTAATCCATTTTAAATATTTGTTCAAAAGTTTATAATTTATAACTAACCTGGGAACACCGCATTCTTTTTCTGTTGCATTATTAGCATAAAAAGCAGTACAAGACCAAGGTGATTTGGAAGGTTTTATTAAACCCTTTTGTAATAAATTATCAATTTCTTTCTTGCAGAATTCAACCAATTCGGCGTTCATCTGGCAAGGGCGTGATTTTGTAGGAATATCGTCCTCAGAGAAATTATCTTCATATGGAAGGGTCACAATATGCTTTTTCCGATTCCAAAAAGATCTAGGATGATCAGCACAAATATCAATGGCCATTTGTTCGGAAATAAATTTAATTTTTTCCTGCACTTTAGTAGATTTCAAAGTATCGAATATATTCATACTAAATATTTCATGTTGTAAAGAATCAACATGCTTTTGTTTCATTTTAATCAAAGCATTAATATCACGGGAAATAGGATCAGTGATAAAAGTATAACTAATATCTCTATTTTTATAAGTAACAGAAAATCCTTTAGCCGTTATGCTAGTGAAAGGATAAATAGCATTTATAAATTGGGTTCTGAGTTTAATCGGAGGATATAACTAATTTTTAACCAAGAAAAAGAAATGCGGAATGCAAGTTTTATTTTGGCAAATGCACGTATTAGGCAATTTATACTTTATATGTAAAGCATGTCCAGAAGAAGATTTGACTATATGAGTAGTTTTTTCAAAATATTTAGTAGGTACAAGATCTTCCTGAATACAACTCACATCAGCTCCACTGTCAATCATAGCAATATCAGTTATAGAGAACGTGTTATCAATTAATATGGTGCATTTAACATACCATTTATGAGCAGTAACAATTTGCATCATTCCTAAAAACATATCTTGTCTAGGATCAAATTTAATGGGTTTTGCAAGAGTATTTTCTTCAGTAATAACCTTACCTTTGGTAGTAGCAGTTTCTATCTGGGTAAGACGATGATCACAAATCATTTGATTTTGTTTAAGAGATTTGATCTCATTTTTTAAATTTTCAATTTCTCCTTTTAAACCATCAAAAGAAGTATCATGAATAATAACAGGTGGTTTAGCAAGTCTATTATTGACTTCAGACAAAGAATACGGTGTAGAATAATCAAACTCAAAATCATTTTTCGGTTTTTCAATAGATTTTGAAGAATTAGTACTATTATTAACAGCCAATTGAATAATTTTTTCACGCAAATTATTATCAGTCACTTTTTTTAGTGTATCTACTGTTGATGATGGTTTTTCTTGTAGAGATAAGCTTTACATCTTATCCTTTTTCTTTAGTTGTCAGAGGAAATCTTCTGCATTCTTCAGAGTATCTTCTGAGGTGGGTTTGTCTGACTCATCAGGTTGAGCCTCTTGAATATCTTCTATGACATCATCGCTGGTTTCACTTCTCATAGAAGTGTCTTATTTCTCGTACTGAGTGAAATTGAAAAGTAAATTTCTCTTTACTTCTTCCAGATAGTTTTAGATCATATCTTCTTTATTTTCGTCTTGAATGGAAATTTTTCAGGCAGTATGCCTGGCAGAGCTATTAGTGATAATTCCCTTTTAAGGAGTGATGCAATATTCTTGGATCCTTTTTTCAATGAGATCCAACAGTTCTTGTCCATATAGAGACTTTGTCTTGGGATCTTTCTTCATTAATTTGTCCCAAAAGTTATTTAAAAAGGTCCTGTATAAACAAGGAATTTGCTCGTCGGTGAATCCCACTTGTTCAATTTTTTCAATATAACAGATATGATCTGTATGGTATAATTTGTTTAGGTCCGGCGATACTTTAACCCATTCTTTATATAATTTAAGAAATGGATCAGGAAGAATTTTCGTCGTTGGACCATGTTATGACCACCAATTTAGAAACCAATTAGGGATTGGCTCTACAAATATCTTTGCACAATTTTTTATAATCCATGTATGCTTATGTCTCTCATTATTGTAGTAAAGGACTTTATCAAAAGCATGAATATAGTCTCAATAAGTGAAATTCATGGAGACTTTGTTTAGGCTGATCTGCCTTTCTTTCATCATGTAGATACCCCAATCTTCAACAGATATAATCTGCTTAATTATCATTTTGGAGAAGTTATAAACATTCTCACTAGTGGTGTAACCTGAAAAGTGCTGAAATTCAACACTACCGGTGCTTATCAAAATAGTCTCATAATAAGATCAGGTTTTGTATGACTCACTCGAGAAATATAATCCGTTAACAAGGTAACGCTGGAATATCTTTCAGGGTTCTTCTTTTCACTGTATTTCAGAGTTTTCCAAAAGAAATATCATTTCTTTCTTGGGTAATTTTTCATAAGATTTAATATCATCAATATCTTCTTTGGCTATAGATGCAAAAGTATCACTTTGCTTCTATGACAAATATGCCTGTAGTCGGGCGTATAATCGACTACTTTCTGAAATATCTTCCAGATGTACTGAAGATGAGGAGCCCTCACTTTGAGAGATTTTAGAGTTTATCAAACTCATTCTTCCTCTTTGTATAATCGAGGAGTTAGAAGCGGATCCATAAGACAATCTCGAGTATGACGATCCCGGGGATGATCTTCCCCTTCCTCTGGTGTTATTTTCTCTACCTCTACCCTTGGTTACCCAAGGAGGGTCCATCCTGCAAACATAACACTTTGTTTTATTCAAATGCATCATAGAGGTCGCTATAATAATTTTCTTCATCGAAATCGATGATTTCTTCAAAGTCATGAATAGAGAAATCTTCTCTAATGATATCATCCATAATTTTCAATAGATTAAATTCGGGTACATCTTTATTAAGAGGTATTACCTTTAAAATAATAATTAAAGTCTTCTCATTAAAGAAGGGCAAAAGAAAACACATTATGAAGATAAATATTCTCTAGATAGGAAATCTGAAAGAGAGTTATCACTTCCCTTTTTATAATGGATTTCAAACTCAAAAGGAGCTAGCTAGGCCTGTCACCTAGCAAAAATCAATTTTGATGCATCATGTTTAAAATCTTTATTAAACATATACTACCCAAATTGCGCATCAGTTTTTATCAAAAACTTCTGATTATACAAATCATCTTGAAACCTTAACACGCATTTGACGATGGTTACCATTTCATGTGCCACCATAGAATATTTCTTCTGGGTATCACTCTATTTCCCAGATTAAAATCTGATCAAATATTCAGTTTTGTCATGGGGATTAATCTGTTTCAGTATTTCTCCATAACCAATGCTAGACGCATTTGTCTCAATAATCTTCAGCCAAGCAGGGTTAGCAAGAGTTAAACAAGGTAAAGATTGAACACGAAGTTTAATATCTTTAACTAGAGTGGTGTGACTATCAGTCAATGGTGATTTATGATCCTTTTTTTGCCTGTCGTATAAAGGGGCCAAATCACAAGATAACTTTTTAATAAAGGGGGATATGTAATTTAAACTCCCTAAAAATCTTTGCAATTGAGTCATGTAGGCGATAACATCAGGAAATTTTGATGCAAAGTCTATAGATCTTTGAATAGGGGTAACTTTCCCTTAACAAATATGATGTCCTAGAAATCGAACATCCGTTTGAACTATACTCATTTTTGGTTTAGAAATGACCAAACCATTTTGTATAATAATTTTCTTGAAAATGTCTAGATGCTTGATATGCATTTCAAATGTTTTTGAGTATACCAAAATATCATCGATATAGACAATGATGAAATCCAAATATGGGTTGAAGATATCATTCATGATTTTCTAAAATTGAGATGGAGCATTTTTCAAACCGAATGGCATGACATTCCATTCATATTGTCCAAAAGGGACATTAAAAGTTGTTCTGTAAGAATGCTCTTTAAATATTACTACAATAATGAGAGACATAAGCATACATGGTTTATAAAAAATTGTGCAAAGATATTTGCAGAGCCAATCCCTAATTGGTTTCTAAATTAGAGGTCATAACATGGTCCAACGACGAAAATTCTGCCTAATCCATTTCTTAAATTATATAAAGAATGGGTTAAAGTATCGCCGGACCTAAACAAATTCCTTGTTTATACAGATCATATCTGTTATATTGAAACAATTGAACAAATTTATTTTTTCATTGAATTCTCTATCCATTGATTCATAAATGGACTCCCGAAGTGGGATTCACCGAGGAGCAAATTCCTTGTTTATACAGGACCTTTTTAAATAATTTTTTAGATAAATTAAAGAAGAAAGATCCCATGACAAAGTCTCTATATGGACAAGAACTTCTGGATCTCATTGAAAAAAGGATCCAAGAATATAGCATCACTCCTCAAAAGGGAATTATCGCTGATAGCTTAGTCAGGTATATTACCCGAAAAATTTCCATTCAGGACGGAAATAAAGAAGAGATGATCAAAAACTATCTGGAAGAAGTAAAGAGAAATTTACTTCTCAATATCACTCAGTACGAGAAATCAGACACTTCTATGAGAAGTGAAACCAGCGATGATGTCAGAGAAGATATTCAAGAGGCTCAACCTGATGAGTCAGACAAACCCACCTCAGAAGATACTCTGAAGAATGCAGAAGATTTCCTCCGACAACTAAAGAAAAAGGATAAGATGTAAAGCTTATGTCTACAAGAAAAGTCATCATCAACAGTAGACACACTGTTGATCAACAATAGATATATTGTTACTGTACATATGAGACCCACTGATAAGGGACCCACAATTACTATACTTAGATTCCTTTTCTCTTTATAAATAAGTTTAGTTCTAAGTGAAGAGAGGCAGGTCGAAAACTACTCTCTCTGTAAATTGTAAAGCTCTTTAGTTTGTAAAGTTTAAAGTTCCCAAATATTGGCCGAAAGTATATACAAGTTTTATAGTTCAATCGTAGGCCTTGGACTCAGCCACCTTTATAAGGTATAATCTATTTCTGATTTTATCTTTTAGTAATATTTCTCCGATCTACGCTGTGACTATGTCCGGCTAAAGGATTCATATCTATGTCAGATATCTAACTTTGCTTTTATATCTACCATGAAAGATCTAGACTTTATCAAAATATAAATAAATTTATAAATGGTTTCTTTACTTGATTCTGAGATGGTGGTACAGTCATATTTGATACTGTTTTCATTGGCTTTGTCTTAGTAGCCATTTGTGGTTCTAAGCCCGTTAAAGGAGAAAAGGGCGCCATATGACACGTCCAAACTTACACTCCAAATAAGAAGTGTAAACGGTCGTTGTCAATTTACAGAACTCAACTAGAGTTGAGGTTGATCCCACAGAGAATTTCTTTACAGATAAAGTTTCATTGTCGCGTTTACTCAATTGTTGTTTCCATTTCCTAAATAAATAACGCGGAAAATAAATTGGGTTTGATTGAAATGTATTTTACCACCAACACTTGTAGTCAAAATGTTGATATACAGTTCACAGACTATCTCATTGTAAGTTGATTCAGTTAATTTTAAGAAACCAAGTTTTGTGTTCACTATGACATCAATTATAATGCTCTCCCGTAAATTGAGTGTCCGGTAAATCAATGTTTATAAAACCTTTGTGACTTGAATTAATCTAACGCTTCTCAGCCTAATCAGATAATATTTACTCTAATTCTCTCGAACTTAAAGTGTTATCAATATTGGACTTCGCTTAATTTGATATGGTGTTAAAGATCTCTTCTCTCGAACTCCGACTTTAACTCCAATTCATTAACTTAGTTTAGCTTTTTCCTAACTGGTGTGTTTCTCTCGAACAAACACTAGATACATGCCTGTCTAAAGCATGCACTCAATAGACTAAAATGATAATGGAAGTTGTAAACTACAGGTTGTAAACAAAGATTGTCTTTTACTCGTTTTACAAAATCGCAATTAGAATGTCGTCATAGATCCCACACACCCAGTCGTGATATTTAGCCACTCATGTTTTCACATAAAGAATCAGTACTGGATAATGAAAACATGTTAAGAAATACTTACGAAAATAATTGGTAAATCAACAACCACTTGATAATCTGATAATCGAAATCCAAACTTCAAACTGATAACAATAATCCGAATCCAAAATCTAAAGCTAAAAGTAATACTCTTCTTTTAGTCGTAAAACGTAAAATGCTGAATAATAATTCACAAATGACCTAAAGTAGTTCAAAAATAGAATGTTAAAAGTGAGTCCTAATCAAAGTAGGACTGAATTGTCGGGCATTTTCATGGCCACTACCACGACCTGTCAAGGGCTTCACGGTCCGGGAACCCCTCCGTGGTCTTCCCTTGGACTTCCCAAAGTTTGGGTCTTCAATGATACCCACTGGAACAAGGACTATGAACTGCACCACGGTTCGTAGTAAGGACCATGGCTCGTCATGGTGTCCGTGGTCTTCACTTGATTCCAACATTCTTCCAACTTTTCCTTGCTTTTACACTGGTTCAACTCCACGGTAGGTATCACGGTCCGTGGTAAGAGCTACGGCCCATGAAACCCTCTGTGGTTGTCACTTGGTTATTACTCCTCTACGTCTTCTCAAGGCCAGCACAGCTTCACTTTCACAAGCTCAACCACGGATCGTAATGGAGGTCACGGTCCGTAAAGTTGACCGTGATTTTTACTTCGAATCATTATCATTTTGCAGCTTCTTTTCCATTTTCTGTATCAACCAGATTTTTGCCTACACATTCAACAAACCTATCAAATAGTACAAAATTTCACTTAATTCCAGTGTTAGTTCATAGTTTTTAAGCGTCAAATGTGCCACGATATCACGGCACATCAACACCCTCAACTTAGAACCATTACTTGTCCTAAAGTGATGAGCAAAACAAATACAATCAGTCCTCACATCGTTTACAGACTAATGACACTACACAACAACTATTTCAAACACAATTTGTATCCCAAACCTCTGAATCTAACATATAAGGATCAATACATGACATCTCATTACTTTCAGTCAATCATGCTTATACCTGCGAATTATCAGCTCACACAATCTACTTTCAAATGCAATCACTGTGTCCTCACACCAAAGAAGTCCCTCACTCATACTGGTAGGGACTGAGTACTACGCTCATGCTCTCAATGAATTTCTAACACTAACAACAAACTACCATAGGCTTGCCCTTGCTTTCTACGCTTTACCTTTCAAACAATCGGAATAGGATCACTGTAGGACTTTGTTGGCTTGTAACATAGGCTCGGGGATAGGGGTGGATATTTGGTTTTGTGAGTGACTAATGCCTTGGTTTTCCAAAATGTCGTTTCCACATACTATTTTCTGAGTGATTTCTTCTTTTTCTTATTTCAGCCCGATCCAGTAGCTATTATTTTCTTTTATTTTTTCTTTTCTTCTTTTTCTGTTCTTTTCTCCCTTTTTTTATATGCAATTTTGATATGCACTTAGCTCACTGGTCTAACCTTCTTTTTTCCTTCTTCTTTCTGTTCGGGTTGCAATCACCCTCAACTTAGGATTTTGGCCTGAGTTGTGATATCGTACCTTCGGAGAACCAAGGATATGATATATGTTGGGTAAGAACAAAGACTGATTTAAGGCTCAAATTGGGTTCAAGTGATAAGCTTTTCATTTGGTTCTTTTATTTTTAGCTTTTTACTGGTTTAACAAAAATGGCCTACTGATCCTTTCCTATCCGGTTATTCTCAGATTCAAACAAGACTACTTAGGCAAGTTCTAGTTTCTGCTCCTAGTGTTAGACATCAATCAAAACATACCCACACACTACATAGGATTGTATTTTGTTAGTTTCTTGGTTCACCAATTAATTTGTCAAATTAGCCATGTTCAACATATCAGTATCTAAGATGTCATCTAGAGATCCTAACAGTCAAACTCAGATGCATGTTCTCTATTTCACAGATTAGCTACTGCATAGCTCAACCCATAAAACAACCAAAACAATAATACACAGAAACAACCTCTATTTTTCTAACAGCTATGGCAGGTTGCTGCTAATCACCCCTCCCCAAATAAAAAGAACTTTGCCCTCAAAGTCGATACAGAAAAATAAAATACACAGGCTATGAGGAGGGGTCATACCTACGGCGCTCTAGGCGCCAGTCGTCGGATCAGCATTCGCACCCTTATTAATGGGTGCACTCTCAGAACTCGGGACATGATCAGTTTGGTCCTCATTAGTCGGAGCAGGTGCTTCACTACCAGAACCTCCGACTAAGGCTACATCTCATTGTTGCTGTTCAAGGGCTTCCTTTTCCCGAGCTTCCCTCTTTGATGCTCTACGAGCTCTCTTTTCTTGCCTTCTTGCCTCTCTGGCTGGGTCAGTAGGGGTCTCCTTATCAAATTCTCCAGCTTTGTGTTTTCTCTTACTGGATTTACTCATAGGGGGTTCTCCCCAAATATCATCGAGTGATTGAGTGGACGGTGCCTGATTTAACATTTGCATCAACGAATCTGGCATGACCGGAGTGGTCACCTGTACTGGCTTTTCAACCAGCTTAGCAATTTGAGTGCTCATCTCGGCCAACTAGACTCTGAACTCTTCAGTATCTGCTGAATTGGCAGCTTGGAAGCGATCATGAACACGGTTCTCCAAACCATCGATTATGTCCTTTCAGACTGATAGCACCGTCCTCATCTCACATTTGATCTCCTTTTTCGGAGCTAATACCTTTGTCTTTATCAGCTGGGGCATTCGGAGCACAATCTAGTCTACCAATGTCCTGGTCTGGCGCTGATCTGCAACCAATTTATCAAGAAAAAACATAAGGATAGTGACAAAGGTACCTGGAGTTTGGGAGGCTAAAGCTAGAGGTGGTGGTATCTTTGTAGACGGCTGTGATGACTCTCCCTATTCTGGACCTCTATCTGCATGTGGGATGTGAAGTGAGACATATGGAACAACAGCTAAAGTACTCACAGCGGCAGAAGTCGCGCCAAAGAGATGGTTCGCAACATCCTTGATTTTAGAAACCTGGGTTACTTTGAATGTTTCACCCTATCTATCAACCAGGCTATTCAAAGGAACGTTCGCTCCTTGACATAATTTCCCTATTAGACAGGGAAAAGGAAGTGTAGCTCTTTCATTTAGTGCCCTGTCTCTCATCTAGATTGCTATTATCCGTCCCGCATTGACCGGATAACCCACAATAAGACAGGCTACCAACGAGGCTAGGGAAAGTGAAAAAGTATTATCATTAGCTATCGGTCGCAATTGTGCTCGGACAATAGCCCACCAAACCTTGGCTGGAAAAGACAGCGAAGCTTTAGTAATGAGTATTGGAGTTGTGGTGACCCAAACTGCATTCTCCCCATCTATGGCAATCTGCTTCGCAATCCAATGTAAAACCCTTTCTCGAGAAGTCTGATTTCCATTGTAGCATCACTGGTGACCTCATGATGTTTGCCCTCAAAAAGTCCAACTGAAGTTGGTGCAGAGTATTCCGGGCCGTATAACATTCTGTTAATCGAAGCCTCAGAAATATCTATTGATTTGACCCTAACTACGATTGAGTTGAGTGGACCCCAAGTAATAGCCATGTCTTTCTGTCCACATTTCGTGGTCTCTATATCCGTAACAAAATTCATCAATGTAGTTGCATAAGAGGAATAAAATTCTCTGGTCAAGTGGCTAGAGTATTCGCCAAGTGCATTATCCATCCAGTCAAAATGATGGAGCTGAAATATCTGATAGATGTCTGAGAATGCTTTAAAATCAGCTACCACCACCCTAGTTTTAGGCATGACTGCTCGATTCTTGAAGCCCCCAGTTTTGTTCACAATACCATTGTCGAAGAACTCTTTAGATCGGTTGACAGTCCACTTGGAGAGATAACAAGCAATCAACTGTGGTCTTAATGCAGGGTTAGGTTCCTGAGCATTCACATACATCACCATGGTATCATCATCGGTGATTTCCTCCTCATCCTCTCTATTAATGACTTCTTCTCGTACTCCAGTTTCAGCCTCTGTATTAGCCACAGGTGGAGAGGTACTTGTGTCATCCTAGGAACCGCTTTCAGATTCAGCACTGCCCCCCGAGTCATCTGCAGATTGGTTACCAACAGCAACATGAGTTTGACTTATCGAGTTTTCCTCGTTATCAGAACTACTACCTCCCTCTTCAGATTGAGGAGGAGAGTCTTGGTGAATAGCTCTCCTTGCCAATGATCTAGCAGCTGGACACGAGTGATCTTAAGGTATAACATTTATTTTCACCTCAGACCCACTCGCTTCGGAGTCGTCATGACCCTCTTATTGCGAAGCGGTGACGGGGGCAAGTTTGTGAGCATTCTTTCTTCTAGGACCCATTGATATACCGTGAGTTTACGATATTTCTAATACATTTCACTTACAAGTTGTGTGTGTCTAGGGCTTTTTTGTATTGGTTTTCATGTGTTTTTATCATATTCTGCAGGAAAAATGTTCAGGCGCGAAAATAAAGAGACAGCTGAAAGAAATGCAGAAAAAGGCATCTACAGAGGTGATCTATGGACCGTAGGTCCATTGACACTCTGTAGATGGTAGTCGTAGATCAGCAGCCAAAGCATGGAAGGCAAATCAGGGAAATCTAACCAAGTGTGGAACCACGGTGACCATTGACAGTCCGTAGATTGATCTACGGACCATACTGTTGATCCGTAGATGGATAATGCGAGAGTTTCCGTACTTGATTTTTGAAGATTCTAAGTATGGAGCTACAGAGAGGGATTGACGGAGCGTAGATCTATCTACAGTTCGTACTACAGTTCCGTCGCTTGCTACAGAGAAGCTGATTTTTGGAAGCTGCAAGTCTTGGCTGACGGAAGGGACTCACGGACCGTAGATCCATTGACGGTCTGTGAGTCAGTCTCGTGGAATGAAGATGTGTGCATGTGACAAACTTTCCTTATTTTGCTTCCCTTTTAATTTAGGACTTGTTTTCTATAAATAGGGCATGTAAACCTCATTTTTGGGAGTTAGACTTTATTATTTTTATTCTAGTTCTTGACTTGGGAGATTAACCTGCAACTTTAGCAATTCTTAATTTCCTAAGTTTGTTTTGAAGATTTTGGTGTTGCAATTCAAGTTGAATTTCTGGGTTTATTATTCTTCTTACGTAAGTTCATAATTCTTTCATCTAAAACAATGAATTGTGTTCATATGATTATGGGTAACTAAACCCCACAACTAGTGTTGTAGGAACCATGAGCAATTAACAAAGTATGAATAGTAAATAAGAAATTCTTGAATAGTGTTTTGCATGCATTGATAATTCTTTCGTTTAGAAGTCTTTTAAACGAGTGCACACGTTAGAACTCGCCTTGTTGCTACTTGCCAGACCAAGGAGGTAATCAATAAGAAAAGAATTATCAACATAGATTTAGTGTGATACTATTTAATAGGCTAGTGTCGATTGGTGCGAAGTAATAACTAAGCCAAACATTGATTATGATGTCTAATATGAGGTAAAGGTAAGGGTTAGTAAATTATACACACGTAGCCGGACCAAGGTGCGGGGTGAAATTCTCTAGATGTCGGACCAAGGATTTAGAGATACCTAACTTATCACTTTGCATGTAGTACACTAGGAAAGGATTGCTAGTACTAGGATTACTGCGTTATGAGCTTGTGGGGAACACGTATACCCTAGTTGTTTCTCTCATCTTGATAACAACCAAAAATTGAGTTTTGATGACTGATTACTTATTAAATTCTTACAATTTGTTTCACAAAAAACCCCCCTTTTTAATTACTTGTTTCTGGAAGTAATTTGACTAATCGAATATAAATGTTGGTTAAATTAAAGTCTAAACCAGTTTCCTCGTGGGATCGATCCCAACCTACAAGTTGGGTTCTTTACTTGATAACGACCACTTATGCTTCTTTAGGGAGGTGTAATTTGAGTGTATCACCCATTGTACCTGAGAAATAAAACACCAATTCAGTACAAGCATCAATAAAATGACAAACTAGCGGGTACTCAGACTTCTCCTGTGTAATATCCTCGTGACGCCTTGCCTTAAGAATGTCATCACCAAATCTATCATCGAGAAGGGCCACGGAATCAAACGACGAACACAAACTAAGTACATAATAAAAATTAAAATTACAAACAAAGGGAATTCTATGAGAGCTTGAACGGGCCGTGGTATGAACCACAGACCGTGAAATCCCTCGTGGAGTTGAAACAGGATAAAATGAGTCGTTGACCATTTTACCAAGGGATGTTCACGGATTGTTTCACGGCCCGTCGAGTGCACCACGGTCCGTAATACTGCCCGTAAACTTTAACTGAGGGCTGGGTTGATTTCAAGTGTGGTTTACGACAAGTTGCACGACCTGTGATTTCTGCCATGGTTCGTACAACCTGTCGTAGTCTTACACTGGGCAATAGGTCAGTCACCTTCTTCCCAACCTCGAATTTTAGCACTTAACCCCTATTTTTGTACAAATATAAGATCTTCCTATACTTTAAGCCTTACCCTACTTCTTATTCAACTAAATTAAATAACCTAAATTTCACCACCTACCAACAAACTTGAACCCCTGTGATTGACCAACACACAAGAATAACTAAAACTTCCCAATTCGACTTACCCACTCCAATTAAGTATCAGTTAGCAATTAATCATCACAAAGGCATGCTGAAGTCAAGAGAATCGAAGTCATTATACATCGGTGTAGACAAGATGTAACATTGCAAACCATTTAAAAATCAACTTACTTGGAAGTGAAAAAGCCAAAATCTGGAAGTAGCTTGACACACTTGCACAACTGAGCACTTAGGGTTTCGATTCTTGGGTAGATGTAGGATTTATTGATGAATGGTAATCAATTCTACCCTTAGATAGCCGTTATGGAGGAGAATAAGAGGAAGAAACTGACTCTTTGGCCTTGGAATCGAATAAATATGTTTTAATTTTGAGTTGGGTTATGCTCGGGTCCGGTAATTGGTGTTACTGTGTAGTGGATTACGGGCCGTGAGCTTTCCCATGAAGGCCATCATGGTCCGTGGACCTATCTGTGACAATGACTTGGCAAAGAAACTTACGTGGCGCAGACGACGGACCGTGAAGTTGCCCGTGAAGGGAATCACGGTCCGTGAAACTTTTTGTGATGTTGAATTGGAACTGAAATTCCTACATGAGGTTCACGAGAGGTTAGATGGCCCGTACACTCTCTGATGGACCGTGAACCCTTCCATGAACCGTGTTTTATGCAATTTCTAGTAGCTTCCAAACTTAGTCCTCAAGTTGACGGACCGTGATAGTGCCCGTGAAGAGCACTACGGTCCGTGAGACTGTCCGTGAAGTTCAGTCTGCACCAGGTCCTGCATTTTTCCCCTATTCTCTCCTACACACATCAGCACACAGTGACTCTATAAAAATAAAGAAAAATAAGGCAAAAGGGAACATACCTAATATAATTACATCTTAGGTTGCCTCCCAAGCAGCACACAATTTAACGTCGCGGCGCGACGCAAGTTACTTGATTACTCAGACTTCATCAAGTTTGCATTCCTCTACAATCTTCACATCCTCAGAAGCACCCAAATATGCCTTGACTCGCTGACAATTAGCTTTGAACCTCTCGCCTTTCTCATTTTACAGTTCAATAGCACCAGATTGAAAAACTCGTGTGACCCTAAAAGATCCAGACCATTTAGATCTCAGCTTTCCTGGGAACAAACGAAGTCTGGAGTTGAAAAGTAAACCAAGTCACCAGGACTGAAGCTTATTTTCTCAATATGCTTGTCATGATATAGCCTCATCCTCTCCTTATACAGTGCTGATCTCTCATAACTCTCAGCCGGAACTCATCCATCTCATTGATCTGATCCAACCTCAAATTCGCAGTTTCGCTCCAACTGAGGTTTAGCTTCTTCAATGCCCAGAGTGCTCTATGCTCAAGCTCAACTGGCAAATGACATGCATTTTCAAACACCAGTTGATATGGAGACATACCAATAGGTGTCTTGAAAACAGTCTGATATGCCCATAGAGCATCATCCAGCTTCCTTGCCCAATCTATCATGTTGGCATTAACTGTCTTCGCCAAGATTGCTTTAATCTCCCTGTTGAAGACCTCCACTTGTCCACTAGTCTGTGGGTGATAAGGTGTTGTCACCTTGTGTTGTTTTACCCCATACTTGGTCAGAAGTGCTCTGAACACCTTGTTGCAGAAGTGAGAACCACCATCACTGATAATGGCTCTAGGTGTTCCAAACCTAGAGAATATGTTCATTTTCAGGAACGCAACAACACTCTTTCCATCGTTCTTAGGTAACGCGACAGCTTCAACCCATTTGGACACATAGTCCACTGCAACCGGTATATATCTCTGCCCATAAGAACTCACAAAGGGTCCCATGAAATCAATACCCCAAACGTCAAACAACTCCACCTCCAAAATGGGTGTCATGGGTAACTCATGGCATCGAGAGATGGCTCCTTGCCTCTGGCACACATCACAGCTCCTTACTATATCCACGGCATCTTGGTGGACTGTGGGCCAGTAGTACCCACATTGAAGTATCTTGTGAGCTATTCGAAAACCACTATGATGACCACCAACTGGAGATGAGTGACAAGCCTTCAAAATATGCAACATTTCGGCTTCCGAAACACATCGCCTAATTATGTTGTCAGCATACACCCTATATAGATAAGGATCATCCCAAAAGTACTTGCCAACATCATGCAAGAACTTTTTCTTTTGCTGATATGTCAATCCCTCAGGCATCAAATCACTAACCAGAAAATTAGCATAGTCAGCAAACCAAGGAATAAGATCAAGAGTAGCAGCTAATACCTGCTCATCCGAAAATGTATCATCTATTTCAAGCTCAATTTCTTCTTTTTTTTGCAGCATCTAACCTAGAAAGGTGATCAGCTACCTGGTTCTCACAACCTCTACTGTCTTTCACTTGAAAATCGAACTCTTGGAGCAACAGCACACATCGGATCAGCCTTGGCTTAGCATCTTTCTTCGCCATGAGATATCTCAAAGAAGCATGGTATGTATGAACTATCACCTTAGTGCCCAGCATATAAGCTCTGAACTTTTCAAAAGCATACACTACAGCTAATAATTCCTGCTCAATGACTGTGTAGTTTCGTTGTGCCGCATTTAGTGACTCACTAGCATAGTAAATTAGATGGAACATCTTGTTGCACTTCTGTCCCAACATAACTCCTACCGCAGTCCCACTAGTATCACACAAATGGCTCCGCCCAGTCTGGGCCAATAATCACTGGTGTTGAAATCAGCTTCTCTTTTAGGCACTCAAAAGCTTTAAGGCATGCCTCATCAAAGACAAATTTCACCTCCTTCTCTAAGAGCTTGCACATGGGGTGTGCGATTTTGGAGAAGCCCTTGATGAAACGCCTATAAAATCCGGCATGTCCTAGGAAGCTTCGAACACCCTTCACACAGATTGGCGGAGGTAATTTTTCAATCACCTCAATCTTAGCCTTGTCGACCTCAATTCCTTTCTGTGGCACCTTGTGTCGAAGGACTATGCCTTTTTTTACCATGAAGTGGCACTTCTCCCAATTTAGCACTAAGTTGGCTTTCTCACATCTCAATAAATCCCTCCTAAGATTCAACAAACAGTCATCAAAAGTATCACCTACTACAGAGAAGTCGTCCATAATTACCACTAGAGTGTCCTCGACCATGTCTGAAAAGATGGACATCATACACCTTTGGTATGTGAATGGTGCATTACATAGTCCAAATGGCATGTGTTTAAACGCAAAGGTACCATAAGGACATGTGAAGGTGATCTTTTCCTGATCTTCAGGAGCAATTGATATCTGGTTGTAGCTAGAGTATCCATCTAAGAAACAGTACCACCATTTACCTGTCAAGCATCTGGTCCATGAAAGGCATGGGAAAATGATCCCTCAAAGTTCACTTGTTCAGCTTCCTATAGTCCATGCACACTCGCCATCCAATGACTGGTCTCTATGGTACTAACTCATTCTTGGCATTTGTCACCACAGTCATACCTCCCTTTTTAGGCACACATTGGACTGGACTGACCCAGTGGCTATCAGAGATAGGGTAGACCACCCCAGCATCTAACCATTTGATTATTTCTTTCTTAACCACCTCTTGCATATGTGGGTTCAACCTCCGTTGGTGTTCAATACTCGGGCTGCAGTCATCCTCAAGTTGAATCTTATGCGTGCAAATACCTGAGGTATCCCAAAATTCACTGGCTTTCTAATCATAATGTTATTACGGTAAGAATAATAATCGTAAACCAAAGACTCAGCAATGGTCAAGCCAATGGCTCCTTTGTATCTTTTTAGCACCTTGATCACCTCTTGTACCTACTCTTCATTCAAATTTGCTACCAATATCACAGGTAAACTGTTATTAGTACCCAAGAATACATACCTGAGGTGAGTGGGTAACTGTTTCAGCTCTAACACCGGTGGCTCCTTAATGGATGGTTTCGCTGGAAGGCTTGGCCTGTTTTTCAAGTCCAAGTCCAATATCTTTGGAGCATACGAGTGTGCTCCAATACCCTGCAAGGCATTCATGATCTCTACATAGTCAGATCAAAAATCAGCATCAAAGTTCATCAGTACTGCTGCTAATGTTTCAATAGCCATTCTCTCTTTCTATGGGTACCCTCAAGTCTTCATCAGTGACCATATCTATTGCAGATATCACATTCATATCTCGTGGCTGTTTCACTGACCTACAAATATTAAACCTTACCTCATTTGTGTTGAGTCTGAACTTCAACTCTCTTCTCTCAACATCCACTAAAGCTCTTCCCGTAGCCAAAAATGGTCTTCCCAAGATGATAGGAACCTTAAAATCCACTTCGCAATCCAGAATCACGAAATCAGCTGGAAAGATAAAAGTGTCCACCTTTACCAGTACATCACACAGGATTCCCACCGGCCTCTTTACTGACCTATCAGCCATTATCAACCTCATTGTTTTAGGTTCGGTACTCCTAAACCTAACTTTTCATAAATGGCTAAAGGCATCAAATTTATGCTAGCTCCCAGATCACATAAAGCATTAGCAAACTTGATTTACCCAATGGTGTCTGGTATCATGAATGCACCTAGATCCTCCTTTTTCTGAACTAGAGATCTAGTAGCAATGGCACTGTAGTGATGAACATTGTTAGAAAAATCATGACTTATAGCTCTTTTCTTGGTAACCAAGTCTTTCATGAACTTGGCATATCCTGGCATCTGCTCCAGGGCTTCTACCAATGGAATGTTTACTGAAAGTTGTTTTAGCATGGTGATGAATTTCATAAACTTTCCATCTTTAGCTTTCTTTTTTAACCTTTGAGGGAAAGGAGGAGGTGGTCTAGGAATCCGTTGTAAGGGCAGGTTTTCCTGAACCTCTTTCTCTTTTCCTTTCATAGGTTGTGCTTTAGGTTGAGCCTCCTCCAGATCATCTACCTGTATAGTCTCATCCTTCTCTCTACTAGCTTGCTCCAAGACCTTTTCATACTTGGTACCTGCAGAAATAGGATCAGAAAGAACTTTACCACTCCTGGTGGCGATGGCCATGCAGTGTCTGTCCTTCTTGGGATTTTGAATGGTATCACTTAGTAGTGATCCATTCTTTCTCTGATTCAGTGAGGCTGAGAGTTGCCCCAACTGCTGCTTTATTTGTTTAATGGAGGTGGTGTGAGAGTCCACCAGCTGACTCTTGCTCGAGAAGTCACCTCTCATTTCTTTCACCCCTGCATTGGTTGACTCAACCTTCTGAAGTACCTTAGCCATCATGTCCTCAAGCTTAGACCCACTAGAACTACCACTCGCCCGGTCTCTATTACCTGGAGGTACATATACACCACTGAGATCATTCCTATACCCATCTTTGTTTTGCCAGTTTCCTTGATCTCTATTTGCTGGCCTTTCATACTGATCATCCCTAGCATAGCTCTGACCTGCATTTCCAGAATTGTAACCCTGATTTCCAGAGTTATAATTCTGGAAACCTCCTTGGTTCCCCAAATAGTTAACTTCCTCAGCAATGTAAAGATCCTGATCTTCATACCTATTATGTTGTCCTATAGCATTCACCTTTTCAAACTTGGCAACAATGTGCTTTTTGAACAAGTCTATTTGATTCCTCATATATGCCATGTCTTGGTCTCTTTCTTCTTTTATCTTCCTTTGTTCAGCTGAAATCTCAAATGTATACCCAAGCTCTCCTACCTCTGCATCTTTAGTGTACCATGTTTTGTTGTTCTTTGAGACCTCATCCAATAGATACATGTTCTCCGCAAATGACTTCCTCATAAATGAGCCTCCACAAAATGCATCAACAACATGTTTAGTAACATAATTCAGAGACCTATAAAAGGCCTGTTTAAGATGCCTTTCGGGAAGATCATGGTTGGGGCATCTCTTCCGCTTTTGGCTGAACCTCCACTAAGTATCATGCATTGCCTCTCCTGGTAGTTGCTTGTGTGTACTAATCTCGTCCTTCTTCTGCAGCTCTTTTGATTCTGGGAAGAATCGTTCTAGAAAAGCTTCCTTCAACTCATTCCAAGTTCTGATGGAGTCATCTGGCATCTCATTCAGCCAATTAGTTTCCTCTCCAGTAAGAGACAATAGAAACAGCGTCAACCTCATTGTTGTTTGGTTGACCCCAGGAATCTCTTGTGACTTACAGATTGCCATAAAATTCATTAGGTGTTGATTTGCATCATCACCAGCTACACCCCTAAACATACCTTTCAGGTTCAACAATTGAATCATAGTGCTGGTGATTGTGAACTTAACACCTGGAGGTAGTGTAGGTAACACTATCGCTCCAGTGGCTCCAGCTCCATCCAAATCTGTATCATCTTCATCATATACCAAGTGCGCTGGATGATGAGCTCTACCCCCTTGGAGCTATTGGTTGGCGTTGGGGAGGGATCAATCATCCACTCCTTTATTCTCATCTACCACCCTAGGTTGGTTGTTACCGCCGTTCTGCTGAACACCTCTTGCAGCAACTTCAGCTTCTAGTCCCAACCTTTGTCTTTATGCCTCCAATTCTTGTGCATTCACCATTTTTTCGAAGAGTCTTTCCGAGTTATGAGTCGTAAGGGATCAATGGAGCTCTTTTACTCCTGGTACTTGGCATACATAGTAACACTCACCTGAAAGAGACACAAACACAGAACAAAATTTAAAATTAGGAAATATAACTACAAATCGAATAAAATCTAGTAAAACACTTCTGAATTGAAATTCCCCGGCAGCGGCACCAAACTTTGATACGTCCAAACTTACACTCCAAATAAGAAGTGTAAACGGGCGTTGTCAATTTACAGAACTCAACTAGAGTTAAGGTCGATCCCACAGAGACTTTCTTTACAGATAAAGTTTCACTGTCGCGTTTACTCAATTGTCGTTACCATTTCCTAAACAAATAACGCGGAAAGTAAATTGGGTTTGCTTGAAATGTATTTTACCACCAACACTTGCAGTCAAAACGTAGATATACAGTTCACAGACTATCTCGTTGTAAGTTGATTCAGTTAATTTAAAGAAACCAGGTTTTGTGTTCATTATGACATCAATTATAATGATCTCCCGTAAATTGAGTATCAGGTATATCAATGTTTACAGAACCTTTGCGAGTTGAATTAATCTAACGCTTCTCAGCCACACTCTAATTCTCTCAAACTTAAAGTGTTATCAATATTGGACTTCTCTTAATTTGATATGGTATTAAAGATCTCTTCTCTCAAACTCCGACTTTAACTCCAATTCATTAACTTAGCTTAGCTTTTTCCTAACTGATGTTTTTCTTTCGACAAACACCAGATACAGGCTTGTCTAAAGCGTGCACTTAATAGACTAAAATGATAATGAAAGTTGTAAACTACAGGTTGTAATCAAAGATTACCTTTTACTCGTTTTACAGAATCACAACTGGAATGCCATCATAGATCCCACACACCCGGTCGTGATATTTAGCCACTCATGTTTTCACATAAAGAATCAGTACTAGATAATCAAAAACATGTTAAGAAATACTTACGAAAATAATTGGTAAATCAACAACCACTTGATAATCTGATAATCGAAATCCAAACTTCAAACTGATAACAATAACTCGAATCCAAAAGCAAAAAGTAATACTCTGTTCTGAGTCGTAAAATGTAAGATACTGAATAATAATTCAAAAACGACCTAAAGTAGTTCAAAAATAGAATGTTAAAAGTGAGTGCTAATCGAAGTAGGACTGAATTGTCGGGCATTTTCACGGCCACTACCACGACCTGTGAAGGGATTCACGGTCTGTGAAGCCCTCCGTGGTCTTCCCTTGGACTTCCCAAAGTTTGGGTCTTCAATGATACCCACTGGAACAAGGACTATGAACTGCACCACAGTTCGTAGTGGATACCACTGCCCGTCATGGTGTATGTGGTCTTCACTTGATTGCAACATTCTTCCAACTTTTCCTTGCTTTCACACTGGTTCAACTCCACGGTAGGTACCACGGTCCGTGGAAAGAGCTACAACCCATGGAACCCTCTGTGGTTGTCACTTGGTTATTACTCCTCTTCGACATCTCAAGGCAAGCACTGCTTAATTTTCACGAGCTCAACCATGGACCGTAATGGAGGTCACGGTCCGTGAAGTTGACAGTGAACTTTACTTCGAATCATCATCATTTTGCAGCTTCTTTTCCATTTTATATATCAACCAAATTTTTGCCCACATATTTAACAAACCTATCAAATAATACAAAATTTCCCTTAATTCCAGTGTTAGTTCATAGTTTTTAAGCGTCAAATGTGCCACCATTTCACGGCCATCACCATATACTCGATTTGAACTGCTAGACACATGGGCTCAATGAAAATACGTATTAAATCTTGACAGGCCCCTTGCTTGGGTAAAAGGATGAGATCCTTCCATACAATCATCAAACTATATAAAATTTGTATACATTTTGATTTGAATTTACACTTTGAGTTTAGATGCTAAACTAGATTAAAGATGACCGCGCGGATTACCGTCAGTCTTCAAAGATCATGTATTTTGGTATCAGATCCTAGGGACTTTCATGGTAAATATGAAATTGATGTGAAGTATACGACATAGATATGTTCTTTCCTTCATGGATCTTGGAGAAATTAGTACTAAAAGTACTAGATTGGAAGAGGTAGATATACCTCAAAACCTTGATTTGTTAAACAAATGGACAATTCCAAAAATTGATATTAAAACCATTTATAATTATGGTTGGTTTGATAAAAATTCTCATAAACAGTTGATTAAAACTACTGAGCAATCTTTGGCGTTAAATTCATCTGAACTGACTATTCGTTTGTTAAATAAACGAGATATCGACTTATACAAACTCCAGTATAATTTCTTGCATATTGGCATGGTTCAAATTGCTTTTAAGTCTTTGACCCTTAAAGGGTTACTTGCGACATTTTTAGCTGCTCTGCGCGATGCTAGAAATTTAAATTTTAGACAATCTTTGATGCGTACGATTGAATCTACTGTGGCATATGGTCCAGTTTATTTTAATACTCAGTCGAATTTGCAGTTATCTTTAACTAATTCTAATATTCTTGATGCTTTAACTTTAAATGTTAAAACACATGGTTATAATTATGCACCTGGATCTGAATTGCTTTGCTTGTCTTATAAAATTTATTTTAAATTGCTTTCTACGTTAAACCCAAGATGTAAGTTATATGATATATTTGATCAAACTATTTTAGTAGAAACTAATTTTGCTAAATCTAAGGTCACTACTAGAAGACCTATAAAATTGGAAGAAATTAATTTTCCAACTACTTCTACTTTGGACTCGGTTATTTCCCCTAGTCAGATGGCTGATGCTGTTACTACTTCTGAGTATTCGCATATTACCCAAAATCCTGATGGTAGGATTTGTAGGCAGTTTAATGATATTCCTTATAATAGACATTCATTTTTTGAAAGAAGATTTCCTGCTATTCAATATATTTTCCCTATTAATCATGTGTATGGTCCGGCTCGAAATCATGCTCCTTATTTACATACAATTCCTTCAACTATTTCTGCGGATCAAAGTAAGAGACTTCTTAATAAAATAAAAATTAATCCTCGTTTGAATATTGTTCAAGCAAATGATATTTCTTCTGATATTTCTGATAAGGATATTCCTTCTGTGTCCGGAATATATTTTAATCCAAATGATACTTAATGATGGATGTACACCAGATTGATTTTAGTCCAGGTTCTCTCGCAAGAAAATACATTCAAAATGAGTTTTTAAGTGATAGATGGAACAGTTTCAAGCATGGTTTTTTGACATTTATAGTACCGATGATTTGAATAATATTTCTCAAAAATTTTATGAAACTTATGCTCTACATTATCAAATTATGTATTTTGTACCTTGGTTTATAACCACTTATTTACCTTTATTCATCAATGTTCTTGAACGATCTTATAAAGATGGATCTAGTAATATAATTAAGGTTGTTTATCCTCCTCAGTCATCTTTTATTCTACCTAATAATACTGGTACCACCCACACGTCAAACATATTATTTTCAACTAAGTTTCATTCTCAAAAAGTTGAAGGATTTAAGTTCTTGATAGGTGTTCTTGAAGTTCATTCTAAATCTTGTTTTGTTGGGGTTTTGATGATTTCTTGAGATGAAAGTGATTGTTTTGACTGATATTTTGAGTGGAATAGTGTGTACTTAGGTTGGATAATTGAATCTAAGTAAAATTTGAGAAAAGACAGCGATTAAAAGCGATTTAGGATCAGAAAATGAGAGGCGAAATTCATCGAACTTTGCCTAGGGAGAGGACGGCGCGGGGCGCCCCAGATGCGCCCAAGGGGATGGGGTGACACCCCTGTAGTGCGTCCATATGCAGCCTCTGAAGTTAGGGGCAGGCGCCCCGCGCCCGGAACGCGCTAAGGTCGCCTGCCCCCACTCATTTTCCGTTGGTTGTCCTGTTTGAGTCCCTTTTAAGTATACCTTGACTTCCTTTGATTCTAATCACTTTAAAATACTTCCAAACACCTAGAAATCATTCATAACATGATCATAACCTTGAATTCATAATTCAAATTCAAGGTAAAGTTAAGAGTTAGGTCTTGAGAGTTCCTTAAATCATTTTGAGAGAGTCGCTTTGAGTCCTTTTGTGGAGTCTTCTACAACTTCTAGTAACTTGTTTCAAGACTCAATTAAGTGAGCATGAGAGTGAGGAGAATGTATTCATGAGTATACTTTTTCATCCTAAGATCTTTCACATCATGAACCATAACTCTTGAATTCATAATTCACATTCAAGAGAGAGTTAAGAGTAGATCAGTTCAAGGAAGCCTTTGAGTTCAATTGTGAATCCTTTGAGATCCATCATCAAGTTAAGTTAAGTTTTGAGTGATTAAGTATGAGAATGAGAAGATTTGTATCATGAGTTCCATAATGTTATGTAGACATACGAGTCAAGTCGTTCATGCCCATAAATTCCGCATGAACCCTATAAGTCGAGCAGTCTTGAAACGAGAAGTATCTTAGAGTCCTTGAGTTGAGTAGTTCATGTTCATAATTCCGCATGAACCCTCTGAGTTGAGCATTCTTTAAGTTAATAGTATCATTGAAGTTCTTGAGTTCCAAGAATTAAGTTCTATCTATGCTTATTGAAAACCTTGCATTGAGTCGTTCATGTCCATCATTCGGCATGAACCATATTTTGAGAAGTCTTTTACAAATGTTTAAACATTGTTTCAATAATTTAAGCTTTGAAGTTGAGTAAAGAGTAACAGTAAAGTTCTTTTTCTTTAAAATGATATAAGGGAACTAAGTATTCCCAAGAGTTAATGTTTTAAGATGAGAGGAAACTGAGATTTCCAAAAGAGTTTTGAGCAAGAAAGGGAATATCGATTCCAAGAGAGCTTTTAAGCTAAGTTTTTGAGTAATTATCTCAAACTAAAGAAAGAAGTTGTTTTAAAACATATGAGCTAAGTATATTTTTGGGAGTATTATTGAGCACTGATGTGGGGATGTGAGTTTCATATTAACTAGAGTCTCCATGAAAACCATGTAGCCATCATGGGTAGAAAAGAGTCATACTTTTTAGATGAATCCTTTTCGCATAGACTAGTGGATCCACTTAGTAGTTCAGGTCCTATACCATGGCAAGGTATAGGATGGCCCAAGCGCGTGGGGCAAGTAGTGTTGTATCATCACTATAGTTCTTAAGTGATGGTTGTCGGTTAAAGAAACTCCCACAGCAGTAATTGCATGGTTCCTCAAGGGGTTCTGCTTTGTATGAATGGGGGTATGAGACTTCATTCATCCATTGCACAACTAGACTTTGAGAGGGAGCATGGTATGTTTTTTATGAATTTATGATTATGAGTTGGCATCATATTTTAAACAGTTTTCCTTTTCTTTATATTGCACTTGGTTTAAACTGTTTTATAATGAAATGAGTTCAGTTAAGTATTCATGAGTTGAGTATCCAGAGTTGAGTATTTCAAGTCGAGTATCATATCTTTGAAGTCGAGTATCTAATCTTTGAGTTGAGTATCTTATTCTTGGGTTGAGTGAGTTAAGAAAAGGTAAGTATGTTTCTTTTTTTATCAAGATTCAAGCTTTTGTTTGTGTTTTTAGAATTCCACCTACATGCTCGTACATTCCACGTACTGAGCCATTTGGCATGCATCTTCTCATGATGCAGACACATGTATTCAGGATCATCAACAGGAGCTTCGTTGATACATCCGAGATTTCGAGTTAACTACTAAAAAACCAATGAATACCGACCTAAAAATTTCCAGCCTCAAATGGAGGTCGGTAATTTCCAACCTCCGGAGGTCGGTATTTACAAGTAGTCGGTTTTTATGCAAAATAAAGTGAGAAAACCAATTTTTTTCCCGGAAAAAATGAATTACAATAAAAACGGACATCTTGATGTCGGTATTAAACAAATAAATAAATAACAGTATTTTATTTTTTCTCAATTAAATATAAAAACACAAAAGTGAGAAATATTTTAGGTTTTGTGTAAAATAAAAAACAAAAAAATTATAATACCAACTTCCATATGTCGGTAAAATTAAATAGTATGTAAAAATAAATTAATATAAAATATCGACCTCATGAGGTCGGTATTTTTATTTCATCTAATTACTATTAATTAAAGCAACATCCAGAGGTCGGTATTTTAATTACTTTTAATTAAAGCGACATCCGGAGGTCGGTTTATTTAAAATGTTCCTATTAATCATAATTTTGCTAGCATAAAACTAAATTTTCATTTTACACCTATAATTAATTGTTTAAACAAGTGTAACAATTTTGTATATGTTTATAAATAAAAAGTTAGATCAATAATCCATATTTAAAGTATGAAATTACGTTGATATGAAAACCGACAACAAGTAGTTGGTTTTTATGCAAAATAAAGCAGGAAAACCAAATTCCGACCTCAGGAGGTTGGAATATTTCCCAGAAAAATGAATTACAATAAAAACCGACCTCTTGATGTCGGTATTATTTTCTCAATTAAATATAAAAAAAAAATTGAGAAATATTTTGATTTAATTTTATTTAAATCATCTTCCGGAGGACGATTTTGTGTAAAATAAAAAACAAAAAAATTATAATACCGACTTCCGGAAGTCGGTAAAATTAAATAGTATGTAATAAATTAATATTTTCAATTATCTTTAAATAAATCGTCCTCCAAATGACGGTTTTATACAAGTTAAAAAATAATTTAATATAAAATACCGACCTCCCGATGTCAATATTATTTAATTAACATGATTACTTTTATTTATCTTAAAATTTAATGTGATATCGACCTCATGAGGTCGGTATTTTTTATTAAATCTAATTACTTCTAATAAAAGCGACATCTGGAGGTCGGTTTGTTTAAAATATTCCTATTAATAATCATAATTTTGCTATTGTGCATAATACTAAAATTTCATCTTACACCTACAATTAATTGTTCAAAAAGTGTAACAATTTTGTATACTTTTATAAATAAAAAGTTAAAATTCGTGGAATAAATAACAAAATATCTATAATCCATATTTAGAGTATGAAACTACGTGGATCTGAATTAGGAGATAATTATACTTATATTTCTAGAGTAATGTACAAATTCTATCAGTCTATCATCTAATTATGAACTTAATATCTCATGTCATGATGTAGAGGTGAAGAGCTAACATATAATCCATTCGAGTATGAAATGCGAGATAGTATTATTATATACGTTCGATCTAATTGAATGGATGTCAAGTGTAGTGATCACCTCCTAATTATGATGACATGTAAACGATACTTCATCGGAGTATGAAATACGTTGATTAATTATATACTCCTCGAGTAGTTTAACAAATCAAGTCTTATATACTAGTGGTTTAGATATGAAATACATTATCAATTAAAGAAATACCGATGATCAATTCAAGGAGATTTATATATTAAATTTGATATTGATAAACTTTTGTTGATCAATAAAATTAAATTTATATAATTAGGAGTTATATAATTTAAATTTATAAAATTAACTTGATCGATAAATTAAATTTATTAAATTAAACTTATGTTGATGTGTAGATAAATTATATATATATATATATATATGTAAATTTATTAAATTAAACTTCTGTTGATGTGTAGTTAAATTACACACACACACACATATATGTTTAATTAATAAAATCAACCTCAAGAGGTGAATTTATATTAAAATAAATTAATAAATACCGACCTAAAGAGGTCGGTATATTTAAATTATTATTTTATTTAAATAATATCGACTTCACGATTGTTGACACCCAATTTTGACCAACCTATAACCCTCGAAAGTACTATTCGATTAAATACATATTTTTAAAGAAATATTTTCGAGTTTAAAATGCTAATCGATTTTGTCTAAAATATTATATATTTTAGTATGCATGATTTATAAAAATATTATTATTTTTAAATTATTATATTTATCGATAGTTAAACTCAAAATAATACTTTACTTAAATATTTTAAAATATTAGATGTTTTTAATAATGTGTGAAAATATTTTAATATGTAGTATTTTATTAATCGGATAGCATTTCCTTATTCATCCTCTAAATTATTTAAAATATAGTCCATTCTATTCCAATTTATTTCAATTCTAGCCCTCTTTCTATGCAATTCTCTTTCGATTTTAGCCTCTAATTTCAATTTAGTCGCAATTTTAGCCCTTTTGCTCATTGCAATTATTTCAGATTTCAATCAAACTCATCCCTTTTAATCTTGACCACCCATCTCACTCCAAGTTAATCTCAGCCTTACATCTATTTTAAACCAACGGTCAAGATCTATTTTCCTATTTTAATCTACCAAAAGGAACCAACCCTAAACTAATTCATTCTTCATCTCTTTCTCCTTACCGCCGCCCAGCCTCCTCCTCTCTCTCATTCTCCGTCCATTTTCGGCGAGAAGCAGCAGCTGTGACCAGAAGCCCCAGCGTTGTTCTCTCTTCTCCTCCCCTTCCCGTAGCCTCTTTCTCTCTTCTCCTCCGTCGACGACAACTAGTAGCTCTAACCGGTGAGCAACAATAACTAGCAGCCAGGCGAGCTAGCGCAGGCAGCAGCTTCGGCAAGCGACCTCCGATCAGCGAGCATCCACCAGAGATTCCACGGCGAAGCAGCAGTGCCAGCGTGACCAGCAGCTCCGGCCAGCGAGCCACTGCGAAGCTCCAGCGCCGGTGAGCAACAACAATACCAACGAACGCCAGCAGCTCCAGCGCCACCAGTCGCCTGTTATTTCAGTGAAAACGGCAATCACTTTGCATAATTTGGATTGCTTAAGACGGATCTTAACTGATCCATCCCAGGTACAAATTCCTTTACTTTAATTTTAAGCATGTCACTGGGAATATTGTAAAATGTGAGATAGTTGCACCTTTTTGTTTTAGATTTCGAATTCTTACTATATGTGTGGGTTGCCTGTTCTTGGAAATTATGTCTGTGTGTGACCCTTAGTTTATAATCAATTATCTAGCATGCTATGGTGTTTGTTTATGTTGAAATATTCGCCTATGTTGGTGTTCATCTTGAGGTTTGGAATAATTTGTGAATTCTTGACTGTATGTATCAGTGATTGTTTATCAAGTTCAGTCTTGATTGAGAATCGGCCCGTTATTTTTCAATCTGCTCCTAACATTCTTTTTACCTTATTGAATCCCATGTAAAATATGTCCTAATTAATGCTTTAAATTGATCCTTCGGCTATATATATATATATATATATATATATATATTTCGTATCAATTTCTGATTTATTTGATTGTATTAGATTATTATAAAATGTGAGCATAAATCTGAATGTAATTCCCACTTCCTTAAATAATTATGTATATTGGTTTAACTATATCAATTTACTGTCTAAAATCATTCTCTTTGCCTGTTTTACATTTCTAGCTATGGTTGATTGATTTTATTCTGCTTAATTAAATAGGACTGATTTTATGTGATTATATTTGGTAATGTTTGATTGATATGATTTTGTTGGTAAGGAAATAATTTCTCCATAATTTCTCTTAATTGATTCTTTTCCTTTGAAATCATGCCCTCTCCTCTTCTATAAAACAAGATCTTTGTTTCATTCACTCAAGTCACCTTTTGACACATACTCTCATGCTTACACACTCACATACTAGAACAAAAACATTCTCTACTCTTAAAAGGAAGTTCTTGCAAACCTATTTGTTTGTGTTGCTGTTTTGGGTTGGATATTGTGCTAAGTGTATTTCTTTGCTGATAAATAAATCTGCTTAATTGGTTAGATTTCTCACCTAATCTCTGTTTGCATTAAAATATTCGCTTTATAGTATAAGTGTTACATACCTTTAGTGTGTATGAATAAAAAGGAAGCATCCAGATCGGTTCTTTCCTCCCTCTCTCTATGTTTGACATTAGATTTTTGTTATTCTGTATTTGCTTGAATTCTTGTGTGTGATCTTATTGACGACAAAATTGATTTTCTTGCAAGATTGATTTGTGTCCATCTAGTGTAGATACTAAGCTTTAATTTAGTAATAAAGTGTTTATTTAGCATAAGTACCAACACTAGTTGATCCTATTGATGACAAAATTGATTTTCTTGCAAGATCGATTTGTGTTCATCTAATGTTGATATTAAGCTTTAATTTAAGAATAATGTGTTTGTGAAGCATAAGTACCAACACTAGTTGATCCTATTGATGAAAAAACTGATTTCCTGGCAAGATCGATTTGCGTCCATCTAGTGTTAATATTAAACTTTAATTTAGGAATAATGTGTTTGTTAAGCATAAGTACCAACACTATTTGATCCTATTGATCACAAAATTGATTTACTTGCAAGATAGATTTTTGTACATCTAGTGTTGATACTTGACTTTAAATTTAGAAATAGTATACTTGTTAAGCATAAGTACCAACACTAGTTGATCCTATTTATGACAAATTTGATTTTCTTGCAAGATCNTGTGTTTGTTAAGCATAAGTACCAACACTATTTGATCCTATTGATTACAAAATTGATTTACTTGCAAGATCGATTTTTGTACATCTAGTGTTGATACTTGACTTTAAATTTAGAAATAGTATATTTGTTAAGCATAAGTACCAACACTAGTTGATCCTATTTCTTGCAAGATCGATTTGTGTCCATCTAGTGTTGACACTTAGCTTTAAATAAATTAAAATAAAAAATGTGGTTTAGTTAGTGAATTTAGTGGTTGGAATTAAGTCAAAACTAATGTAGTTAAAGTTAAAATGTTGTTAAGTTGTTTAAATAAGTTAAAATAAATAATGCGGTTTATTTAGTGAATTTAGTTGTTGAAATTAAGTCAAAACTAATGTGGTTAAAGTTAAAAAGTTGTAAAGTTGTTTAAATAAGTTAAAATAAATAATGTGGTTTAGTTAGTGAATTTAGTTGTTGGAATTAAGTCAAAACTAATGTAGTTAAAGTTAAAAAGTTGTTATGTTGTTAAAATAAGTTAAAATAAATAATGTGGTTTACTTAGTGAATTTAGATGTTGAATTAAGTCAAAACTAAACTAGTTAAAGTTAAAAAGTTGTTAAGTTGTTTAAATAAGTTAAAACAAATAATGTGGTTTAGTTAGTGAATTTAGCTGTTGCAATTAAGTCAAAACTAAACTAGTTAAAGTTAAAAAGTTGTTAAGTGGTTTAAATAAGTTATAATAAATAATGTGGTTTAGTTAGTGAATTTAGTTATTGGAATTAAGTCAAAACTAATGTAGTTAAAGTTAAAAAGTTGGTAAGTTGTTTAAATAGGTTAAAATAAATAATGTGGTTTATTTAGTGAATTTAGTTGTTGGAATTAAGTCAAAACTAATGTAGTTAAAGTTAAAAAGTTGTAAAGTTGTTTAAATAAGTTAAAATAAATAATGTGATTTAGTTAGTGAATTTAGTTGTTGGAATTAAGTCAAAACTAATGTAGTTAAAGTTAAAAAGTTGTTA
>NC_064291.1:13427856-13433886 GCF_019186545.1 Solanum stenotomum | reverse complement strand
AAGTTGTTAAGTTGTTTAAATAAGTTAAAATAAATAATGTGGTTTAGTTAGTGAATTTAGCTGTTGGAATTAAGTCAAAACTAATGTAGTTAAAGTTAAAAAGTTGTTACGTTGTTTAAATAAGTTAAAATAAATAATGTGATTTATTTAGTGAATTTAGTTGTTGGAATTAAGTCAAAACTAAACTAGTTAAAGTTAAAAAGTTGTTAATTGTTTAAAAAAGTTAAAACAAATAATGTGGTTTAGTTAATGAATTTAGTTGTTGGCATTAAGTCAAAACTAAACTAGTTAAAGTTAAAAAGTTGTTAAGTTGTTTAAATAAGTTATAATAAATAATGTGGTTTAGTTAGTGAATTTAGTTATTGGAATTTAGTCAAAACTAATGTAGTTAAAGTTAAAAAGTTGGTAAGTTGTTTAAATAAGTTAAAATAATTAATGTGATTTAGTTTGTGAATTTAGTTTTTGGAATTAAGTCAAAACTAATGTAGTTAAAGTTAAAAAGTTGTTAAGTTGTTTAAATAAGTTAAAATAAATAATGTGGTTTAGTTAGTGAATTTAGTTATTGGAATTAAGTTAAAACTAATGTAGTTAAAGTTAAAATGTTGTTAAGTTGTTTAAATAAGTTAAAATAAATAATGTGGTTTAGTCAGTGAATTTAGTTGTTGGAATTAAGTCAAAACTAATCTTGTTAAAGTTAAAAAGTTGTTAAGTTGTTTAAATAAGTTAAAATAAATAATGTGGTTTAGTTAGTGAATTTAGTTGTTGAAATTAAAATTATCATTATTGTTTGTGTAGATGGATCTTGATCGTAGTTTGATGTATAATAGAAACAATCCTGGTCGAGCGGGTATGATTCCAAAATTCGCAGATGGTGTCACTAGATTTATAAATCATGCAAAGACACTTGATGATTTTTTAACTTCAAGATTGATTAGGTGTCCGTGTCTTTGGAAACAGAGTGCTGGTAAACCGATTAGAGGTTTAGTGTACGACTATCTAGAAAAGGCGTATTAAAAGAAGAAGTCTTGGTATTCTGGTTCATCATCCTCAAGCTTCGATGGCGGGGATAGAGAGACAATATCTACAATGGAGAGAAAGATAGATTATCTCAATGTCGAGCTTGCTGTTGTAGCCGAAAGAGAGAAGAAAGAGAGAGCAGGAGATTGTGGCAGCAAAGGAAATAGAGAACAAGAGGTATGCAGCGCTTCAGGCCCAACTAACTTTTCTTTTTGAATCAGGAAATATTCTTCCTCGATGTCCGGCCAGCAGTGATGGATCTGATCAGGAAGGTGATGAGAATGATAAGTCTGATAAAGAGAGTGAGGGTGATGAGGAGTAGTTGTATCTATTTGACATTTTAGACTTCTATAGTTTTGGAATTGTTTGATCGTATTTTAGTTTATTTTGAAATAGTTTAATGTATATGTTGAAAATATTGTGTTGTTTTCGTTGGATGAAGTTTATTTCAGTTTATTTTGAAATAGTTTAATGTATATGTTGAAAATATTGTGTTGTTTTGGTTGGATGAAGTTTATTTGGAATTCTTTGGGTTGTTTTGGTATAAATATGCAAGTGGGCAACTAAAATTGTAGCAATTTGCTGCTAGTTTTGTAGCAAAAAATCGATCTCTGGAGGTCGGAATCTCAAAAATAAAAAAATAAAATTACCGACCTCCGGAGGTCAGAATTTCAAAAATAAAAAAATAAAAATACCGACCTCCGGAGGTCAGAATTTAAAAAATATAAAATAAAAATACCGACCTCCGTAGGTCAAAATTTCAAAAATACAAAAATAAAAATACCGACCTCCGGAGATCAGAATCTCAAAAATAAAAAAATAACAATACCGACCTCCAGAGGTCAGAATCTCACAAATGAAAAATAAAAATACCGACCTCCAGAGGTCGGAATTTTAAAAATATTAAAAATTAAAAATATAACAAATACCGACATCCGGATGTCGGTATTCCAAAATATGAGAAATAAATATTCTGACCTCAGGAAGTCGGAAATAATAAAAATAAAAAATAAACAAATATACAAAAGTGACTCAGGAAGTCGAAAAATTGAATTTTCCGACTTAAAATAAAAACTAACCTTGAGAGGTCAGTAAATACCGACCTCCAGAGGTCGGTATTGAATAGCGACCAAGCTATTTCCGACCTAAGCTGGGATGTCGGTTTTAAGTCGGTATTCAATGTTTTTTTAGTAGTGAATTAGCTATGGTGAGCCTCCTTGCTTCCGGAGGATTTCATTTACTTTTCAGTTCAGTCAGGATGTTGTGGGTCTTGTCCCGACTTCCATCTTTAACAATTAGAGGCTTCATAGATAGTCGATATAGTTGAGAAGTATGTATCATTTATTTTGTTAAATGTTTAAAGACTTGAGTTGAATATTATTTTTATATTCAGAGTTTTTCATTTGAGTTAAAGTTTTGTATTTCAGTTTCATGAATTTTTATTCAATGTTTAAGCTATTGTATGCTTGAGTTAGTCTTCCGCTTGTAATCGGCTAGGATGAGGGTTCTCTTGGGGACCAACAATGGTTCTCAGTGCCCGCCACGTCCAGGGTGTAGGCTTGGGTCGTGACAGGCTTTGCGCTAAAATCTAAAAACTTTTTATGAAGATGTTCTTCGAAATCATAAATCGATTTTAATTTAAAATCCTTAATCTCAGGGGGCCTCTGCACATGAGTAGAAATAGTTTGAGTTTCTAAATTATTTTTAGAAGTAGAAGCTTTATTAAAAGTCTTTAAATCATTTTTTATTTGAATTACCAAAACAGTTAATTCATCTAATTTTTTATCAAGAGAACCAATATGTTCACCCAAAAATTTAACATAAAGTCCCAAATAATTATTTTGAGAAATCAAATTATTAATCACGTTGATGCCTACTGCCGCAACATCTTCTTCAATAAATTTTTGAAAGGCATTAAAGGTTATACTAGTATTATTAGTTAGAATAAAAGATGACTGAGGATGATAAACAGCCTTAATTATATTATCAGATCCATCTTTATAAGATCGTTCAAGAACGTTGATGAATAAAGGTAAATAAGTGGTTATAAACCAAGGTACAAAATACATAATTTGATTATGTAGAGCACAAGTTTCATAAAATTCTTGAGAAATATTATTCAAATCATCGGTACTATAAGTGTCAAAAAACCATGTTTTAAACTGGTTCCATCTATCACTTAAAAACTCATTTTGAATGTTTTTTCTTGCCAGAGAACCTGGACTAAAATCAATCTGGTGTACATCCATCATCAAGTATCATTTGGATTAAAATCCATTTCGGACACAGAAGGAATATCCTTATCAGAAATATCAAAAAAAATATCATCTGCTTGAACAATATTCAAACGAGGATCAATTTTTATTTTATTAACAAGTCTCTTACTTTGATCTGAAGAAATAGTCGAAGGAATGGTATGTAAAGAAGCAGCACGATTTCGAGCCGGACCATACACAGGATCAATAGGGGAAATGTATTGAAAAACATACAATCTTCTTTCAGTAAATGAATGTCTATTTTAAGGAATATCATTTAATGTCCCTTTTGGACAATATGAATGGAATGTCATGCCATTCGTTTTGAAAAATGCTCCATCTGAATTTCAGAAAATCATGAATTATATTTTCAAACCATATTTAGATTTCATCATTGTCTGTATCAATGATATTTTGGTATACTCAAACATTTGAAATGCATATCAAGCATCTAGACATTTTCAAAAAAATTATTATACAAAATGGTTTGGTCATTTCTAAACCAAAAATGAGTTTATTTCAAACGGATGTTCGATTTCTAGGACATCATATTTTTGAAGGGAAAGTTACCCCTATTCAAAGATCTATAGACTTTGCATCAAAATTTCCTGATGTTATCACCGACCGGACTCAATCACAAAGATTTTAGGGAGTTTAAATTACATATCCCCCTTTTACAAAAAATTATCTCGTGATTTGGCCCTTTTATACGACAGGCTAAAAAAGTATCATAAATCACCATGGACTGATAGTCACACCACTCTAGTTAAAGATATTAAACTTCGTGTTCAATCTTTACCTTGTTTAACTCTTGCTAACCCTGCTTGGCAGAAGATTATTGAGACAGATCCGTCTAACATTGGTTATGGAGGAATACTGAAACAGATTAATCCCCATAACAAAAATGAATATTTGATCAGATTTCATTTTAAGAAATGGAGCGATACCCAGAAGAAATATGCTACGGTGGCACATGAAATGTTAACTATCATCAAATGCGTGTTAAAGTTTCAAGACGATTTATATAATCAGAAGTTTTTGATAAAACTTGATACGCAATCTGTGAAGTATATGTTTAATAAAGATTTTAAACATGATGCATCAAAATTGATTTTTGCTAGGTGGCAGGCCCAGTTAGCTCCTTCTGATTTTGAAATCGATTATAAAAAAGGAAGTGATAACTCTCTTCCAGATTTCCTATCTAAAGAATATTTATCTTCATAATGAGTTTTCTTTCGCCCTTCTTTAATGAGAAAACTTTAATTACTATTTTAAAGGTAATACCTCTTAACAGAGATGTACAAGAATTTATTCTATGGAAAATTATCGATGATATCATTAGAGAAGATTTCTCTATTCATGACTTTGAAGAAATCATCGATTTCCATGAAGAAAATTCTTACAGCGACCTCTATGATGCATTTGAATAAAACAAAATGTTATGCGTGCAGGATGGACCCTCCTTGAATAACCAAGGGTAGAGGCAGAGGAAATAACACCAGAGGAAGGGGAAGATCATCCCCGGGATCGTCATACTTAGGACCGTCATATGGATCCACTTCTAACTCTCCGATTATACAAAGAGGAAGAATGAGTTTGATAAACTCTAAAATCTCTCAAAGTGAAGCTTCCTCATCTTCAGTACATTTGGAAGATATTCCAGTAAGTAGTCCATTATATGCCCAACTACAAGCATATCTGTCATAGAAGCAAAGTGATACTTTTGCATCTATAGCCAGAGAAGATATTGATGATATCAAATCTTATGAAAAACTACCTAAGAAAGAAATGATATTTCTTTTAGAAAACTCTGAAATACAGAAAAAAGAAGAACCTTAGAAGATATTACAGTGTTACCTTGTTAACAGATTATATTTCCCGGGTGAGTCATACAAAACCCGATCTTATTGTGAGACAATTTTGATAAGCACCGATAATGTTGAATTTCAGCACTTTGTAGGTTACAATACCAGTGAGAATGTTTATAACTTCTCCAAAATGATAATTAAGCAGATTATATATGTTGAAGATTGGGGTATCTCCACGATGAAAGAAAGACAGATCAGCCTGAACAAAGTCTCTATGAATTTCACTTATTCGGACTATATTCATGTTTTTGCTAAAGTCCTTTAATACAATTATGAGAGACAAAAGCATACATAGTTTATAAAAATTTGTGCAAAGATATTTGCAGAGCCAATCCCTAATTGGTTTCTAAATTGGTGGTCATACCACGGTCCAACGATGAAAATTATGACCGATCCATTTCTTAAATTATATAAATAATATGTTAAAATATCGCCGGACCTAAACAAATTATACCACACAGATCATATCTGTTATATTGAACAAATTTATTTTTTCATTGAATTCTCTTTCCCTTGGATTCATAAACGGACTCTCAAAGTGGGATTCACCGAGGAGTAAATACCTTGTTTATACAGGACCTTTTTAAATAATTTTTCGGACAAATTAATGAAGAATGATCCTAAGACAAAGTCTCTATATGGACAAGAACTGTTGGATCTCATTGAAAAAAGGATCCAAGAATATTGCATCACTCTTCAAAAGGGAATTATCGCTGATAGCTCAATTAGGCATGATACGCTCAAATTACACCTCCTTTCAGAAGCATAAGCGATCGTTATCAAGTAAAGAACCCAACTTGTAGGTTGAGATCGATCCCACGAGGAAAATGGTTTAGACTTTACTTTTAACCAACAATTATATTCGATTAGTCAAATTATTTCCAGAAACA
>NC_064291.1:13399284-13426861 GCF_019186545.1 Solanum stenotomum | reverse complement strand
TTCCACACTTGGTCAGATTTCCCTGATTTGTCCTCAACACCATGCCTGCTGATCTACGGTCATCACCTACGGACCGTGAATGGACCTACGGTCCGTAGATTACCTCCGTGGATGCCTTTTTCTGCATTTCCTTCAGCTGTCTCTAAACTTCCGCGCCTGAACACCTTTCCTGCAAAACATGATAAAATACATAAAACCAATATAAAAAGGCCCTAGACACACACAACTTGTAAGTGAAATGTATTAGAAATACCGTAAACTCACGGTATATCAAGGCATATTGCCCGAAAAATTTCCATTCAAGATGAAAATAAAGAAGAGATGATCAAAAATTATCTGGAAGAATTAAAGAGAAATTTACTTCTCAATATCACTCAGTTCGAGAAATCAGAAACTTCTATGAGAAGTGAAACCAGCGATGATGTCACAAAAGATATTCAAGAGGCTCAACCTGATGAGTTAGACAAATCCACCTGAGAAGATACTTTGAAGATACCAAGATACATGATATCTAAAGACTGGCGGTAATCCGCGCAGTCATCTTCAATTTAGTTTAGCATCTGAACTCAAAGTGTAAATTCGAATCGAAATACATACAAATTTTATATAGTTTGATGACTGTATGGAAGGATCTCATCCTTTTACCTAAGCAAGGGGCCTGTCAAGATTTAATACGTATTTTCATTGAGCCCATGTGTCTAGCAGTTCTAACCGGGTATATGACACCCTTTTCTCCTTTAACGGGCTTAGAACCACGGCTAGCTAGACGGAGTCACTAAGACAAAAGCAATGAAAACAGTATAGAATCTGAGTATACCACCATCTCAGAACTAAGTCAAGAAACCATATATAAATTTATTTATATTTTGATAAAGTCTAGATCTTTCATGGTAGATATAAAAGTGAAGTTAGATATCCGACATAGATATGAATCCTGTAGCCGGACATAGTCACGGCGTAGATCGGAGAAATATTATTAAAAGATAAAATCATAAATAAATTATACCTTATAAAGGTGGCCGACTCCAAGGCCTACGATTGAACTATACAACTTGTTTATACTTCCGGCCAATATCCGGGAACTTCAAACTTTACAAACTAAAGAGCTTTACAATTTAGAGAGAGAGAGAGAGTGGTTTTCGACCTGCCTCTCTTCACTTAGAACTAAACTTAGTTATAGAAAGAAAAGGAATCTAAGTAGGCGTTTGGCCATGCGATACCATATCACGATATGGTGTTGTGAGATGGAATCAGCGTTTGGACATGCGATTTTACGCTGATTCCATCTCATGGTTCCATATCATGAGAGGTGATACCATATTCTCCAAAAATCATGATATGGAATCACCATGTGATTCCATATCATGATTTGAGATATTTTAATACAATAATTGATCCATGAGTTTATATTTTGTTAAAACAACTCCACATTTATATCTACTAACCATTTGTTTCATATGTAAATAAAATTTATAATCACATCATTACTTTTTAAAATTTATTATTTTCACCAATATAAAATTTATTATCACTTTAAATTTGGTGAATATAAATGATAAAGTAGAAATTCATTTGGTGAATATAAATGAGAACGAAGGGAGTAATACTTTTTTGAGTTTTCATAATAAAAAAACGTCTTAATCTTATGACTAAGCATAATATTGATAAAAGATAATTTTCATTGGTGGTGCCGCACTTTCTTAATCTTAGTATTTGCAAAATGTTCGTTCCCATGACTGAAGGATATCAAATTCAATTGATTGAGGACTTGGGAAAATTTGATCAATTAGTTATTAATATTTAGTCAAGTGGACTAGTTATAATTTTTTTGATTAAATTTTATTAGAAGTGTTTTTGACTCAAACTTGTGGCAACTTTTTAAAATTTCGTTATTCAATAATATTTAACTATTGATTTTTCTTGTAAATAGTTAGAAGTTCGTGATGTTTGTTAATTTTTATCTTAATGCATTTAGCTTCTAAGTTAATATTTACTCACTAATGTATGTTTTTTTTCTACTTTATAGGTTATTTGTAAGAGTAGTTGAGAGATATGAGCATATCAAGTACAATTTATGTTCAATTTTTTTAATTAAATTAAAGTTAGATGAAACAATTATTTAACTGAAGAACAAATAACTTTGTAATAATTTATTATGCGATTTTATAATTTTTATTTATTTGATAAGATTGAATAAACAATTAGGGCTATTTTAATAGTTTTACAACTTATGGGATTTTTATGTTTATGAGAAAATATACAACACAAAAATTCCATATCGCATGTCCAAACAAACCTTCAATTTCATCTCATGATTCCATATCATGATATCATATCATGATTCCATATCATGATACCATATCGCATGGCCAAACGGGCCCTAAGTATAGTAACTGTGGGTCCTTATCAGTGGGTCCCATATGTACAGTAACAGTATATCTACTATTCTTTAACAGTGTATTTACTATTGATGAGGGATTTTCCTATTTAAGTGACGGTACTGATTAGGGATTATTTTTATCTTTCAAAGTCGCCACTTGGAATTGAGTTATGGTGTTCCAAGTCACCTTTTCTTTTTAATTCCTAATCAAAAGGAAATGACTCTTTATTTGGTCTGCGGAAACGAAAGTTCGGGTAAGGAATTCTATTGACCGAGGGGAATATATTAGACATGCATCTCTCGAATCTCGTGATTTTAGCACGATCACTTTTATTAACTCATACTTGACTTATATTATTATTATTATTATTTGGATAAATTGTGTTACAGACCATGATTTGCTCATATTTTTTATTGTTGAATTTTACTAATCATTAAACTAGATGCATAACTGCATTCTTGATTTTTACATACAATTACTTATAAGCATAGCTGCTTTTTTTCTCTTAATCGTGTCACCTTAATATTTTTAGTATAAAATTTTTAATTTACATTAAATCAAAATTAATATGATTATGATCATTTGGCCAAGGTGCATCACTGCATCCAAATTTAATTTTGTTTAAAGTATCTCAAAAAGATGTGAAACCACATTCTTTATTGTTATTTATTGGTCTTTTGTAAATAAAAAAAAAGATTTATACTTAAATTTATATTTACTGGTCAAAGATGCAGTAATCAATTTAAAAGCTATAAGTTTTAGGTTTAGGCCAAAGATAAACTATGACTGTCATAACAAAACTGCATTACTTTCTAAGTAGCATTTTTAATCAAAAGTTGAAAGCCCAACTTTAAATAAGACAAATACTATAGCATATTCTCTCAATCATAAAGAAATTCATCTATTGAATAACGTGAATAACTTGATGATGACACCATTAAATATAAACACCAATTAACACGAAAATAAAATACGATTTAACATCTATTTGTATTAAATATGCAACACTCATTTATTTTCCTCAATAAATTATTCATTCATTGGAGTCAGACTTTCAGTAAAAAAAAAATTTAAGTTAACATATGTCTCAGAAAATAATGCATATACCATTAATCATATAAAAATGTTTATAACAAAATATTCTTGAATAACTTATTGTTTAGGCGAAATGGTCTGATGGATACTTATATTTGTATGAGTTTGTATTCTAAGCCCTTTTACTTAACCACTTGTCAACTAAACCCCTAAACCCATTGAAACTTGGTATTTTGAACCCCTTTTTTGACTTGTCACCCTATGTGGCATTTTTATCCAAAGTGTGTGTGATACATATATTTTAAGCACGTGAGGCCTTCGAAAAAGACAAGAAATGACAATTTTTGACCTAATCAAGAGTCATCTTCTTCTCCATTTATGCATTCACCATTGTTGAACAAAAAGAAGCTTTTTTTTTTTGCTTTTCTACTCTTCAAATCTTTCTGTCAATTTTTATCCCCCATTTCGTTTTGGTTGTTGCGTGTTGTCTTTCATCTTCTTCAAAGAGCTCATCATTTCTTATGCAAATTTATTCTTTATCACTTTACGAAAGGGTCTTCACAAATACAAATTCCTCCTATTGTTCCACAAAAAATGAATGAACTTATTGATATTACTCTTCAACAAGTACCAGCGTATCCTCCAACCTACTCAACATCGCCAGAGCCGAACACTATCAATCATTCCAATTTCTGTAAATCTTCACATGACAGAACATATCCCTCATCTCAACCTAACAATATGTACTTGTATCATCGTTAATGTTTTGGAAGGGGTGCAGTGGGTGTTTTAGGGTTTTGGAGAAAATGTATAAGTGATTTGGGGTCGTCAAGAATAGGCCATGGTTATATACTGGTTTTTCCAAATCGAATGTGGCGTAGTCTTCATCTTTGAGAGGTAGCTCCACCACCACACTGCGGTGGTGACAAATGTCTTACTGGTGTCGCATTTTACTGGTGAGAGCGTTGGAATGAGAGAAGAGAAAGGAGAGAAATTGGGAATAAAATTGGAAGAAAGAGAAAATGATTTCTCAAATAAAATTTAGGGAGTTTAATTTAATTTTACCATTTTATTTCCTATGTGGCAATTAAAAATGACGTGGATTTTGAGGCGTAGTGATTGTATTACACGCACCATTGACCTTATGAAAAAGGGGTTTGAAATACCAAATTTCAATGGATTTAGGAGTTCAGTTGACAAGTTGTTAAGTAAAAGGGCCCATAATAGAGACACATACAAGTATAAGGGCTCATTAGACCACTTTGACTATTGTTTATCATAAACACAACGTTCTTTTTTTTTATCATTGTCAAAATTAGTCCAAATCCCTAGAAAAAAAAGTATTTACAACCCAAGATGCGTCATTCCGATTTCTATTAACAAATTATAATCATAATAACGAAAAGAAATAAAAAATAATTATAATAACATAAAATAATGTCTAAATAAATAAGTGAATTCAAAATTATATAAAAATAAAGAAATCAACACATTATTTTAACCTGAGATTAAATATAAATAACCATATAATAACAATAACAATCACTACTTCATCTTGATTGATTAATGACTCAATAAACTAAATTTATATAAACATAAAATAACAATAAAAAATAATAATAAAAGAAATGAACCTTTAAAGGTATGCAAACTAGCAGCTGTAAACGAAAATCTCAATCCCAACTTCCTGCTAAATTAAATTATTATTATTTTTACTCTTGCTCTGACGTTTTTCTCTCTGCCTCTATTTTTTTTTCTTCTACTGTATATTATTTTTATAATCTTTTTTGTGTGAGTCTGGTGCTAATTAAAAGGAACGTAAGAAAGTGGGGAATATAATTTAGTTGAAGATTTTAAGGCTATTTGGTTGAGAGTTTTGAGGAGCAGAAAAATAGAAAAGAAAATAAATAAAAATATTTTTTTTAAACGTGTGGAGGGGGGAGTATAATCTAATTGATGATTTTAAGGGTATATGGTTGAGAGTTTTTAGGAGCAGAAAAATAGAAAAGAAAAAAAAAGAAATAAGAAAAAAAAACAACAAAAAATGTGGGGGTGAGAAGATTTACGTAAAACATAAAAGGGAAAATAAATGGGAAGAGGATTTTTAGGAGGAATAAGTTATGGGAGTTTGAAGGAAATTAGGATTAAGGGTGAAGTAATTTGAATTTTTTAGGACTCTTTTTTTTCTTCTTTTTCATAACATACACTTTTATTCTTTAGACTAGCTAAAAGTTGAAATATTAATTAAAATAAATAATAACTATTAAATACATTAAATGCACAAACTTATTTTATTAAAAATCTAAATGTAAAGAAAGCATATAATTTGTTATAATTTTCACGTCTTTTTATTCATTTATTTGAGATATATATACCTACTAAAATAATAATATTTATGTATTAAAATTGTATAAAATCTTAAGTTCGGTCAAAAATTACGTGTCTACACATTGCATTGTTAGGATGGGTTGTTAGTTCCTCTCATAAGCTTTTAGAACCAGTTTAAATCTCATTCGAAGACGAATGGTCCCAAGGGGGAGATATTGTAACACCCCATATTCGAAAAAGGGAATAAACCATATTTTGAAAAACTGCAGGTGCCAGCCACGAGAGCCAGCCACGACCCGTGGATGAGACCACGGACCGTAGGTGCGGTCTGTGGATGGCACTGCCTGAGGGAAGTTCTGAGGCCCAAGACCACGGCCAGACCTACGGACCGTAGGTCAGACCACGGTCCGTGGTTCAATGGCCAAAAGTTGAGTCCTAGATGACAAACGACAGTTCACCAGGACAAACCATAGGTCAGACCACGATCCGTCGATTGGGTTCGTCGGTCATTGCTGATAGTTATTTTAAAGGGCAATTGGGTCTTTTCCTAATTAATTAGTTCTTAAGCTATGTCGTTTTGTCTACGTTTAGGACCCCTATTATAAACCTTTTTAACCCCAAATTCACCCCATTTACTTCATTCTTCCAATTTCACAAAAGAATCCCAAATTCTCTCCAAATATTCTCTCTAGAAGAAGAAGAAGAAGAAGAAGAAGGAATCACATAGGGTTTCAAGCTAATGGTTCAATTCCTCTATTGAAGGCTAGCATTTGGAGTCAAGGTATGATAGTTTACATTCATGGAGTTTCCAAATTCCTCTATTTCAAATGGTAGAATTTCCCAATTTAGTTAGGGTTTTCCTCAATTAGCATGGGTTTCCTTTCATTATTGTTTTGAGATAATTGTTAAAAACACACCTAAACTATACCCTTTTTTTGAGTATCATACCTAAACTATTGAGAGTGTGAGCTTCATACCTAAACTATCACTTTTTAGTTTGAGGAACACACTTCTCTCTTTTATACCACTCTCATCATTGTGTGTGCAATACACTTTCTCTTTTATTTTAAAAAAATTATCACATCATACTCCACGTGGACAAAACATTCAACCTTCACAAAATTAAATAAATTATTAGTATTAGTTAAAATTAAAAATTAAAAAATTATTATCCAAAAAAATAATATTTCTTCTATAAAATAAAATGTAAAATATTTGTCTTACCCCACTCCATCACTTCCTCTCACCGCCCCCCCCCCCCCCCCCCCCCCCCCCCCCCCCCCCCCCCNTTTTTTTTTAAATTCTTTTATAAAAGTATTTAATTTTTTTTACTTCATCTCCTCCTCCCCCATCAAATACTAATATAGATATTATTTTATTTTTTTAAAAAAAAAAATTCTACCCACCCCATATAAACCTCTACTTCCAATTTTTTTTCTCATTTTGTGTTAGACATAGACATATCAAAAATATTTTTTACTTGTTGCCGCAATACTTTTTTTATTTATTTATTTATTTATGTTATATTCGGTACACTAGTAGAATTTTTTTTTCTAAAAATATATGAACATAAATATCTAACAAAAAATGAGAAAAATGTAAAAAATAAAAATAAAAACTAGGAGCGGAGGGTTAAATAGGATGGGGTAGAATTTTTATTTTTTTTACAATAAAATAATATCAATTTTTTTTTGGGCGGGGGGGGGGGGGTTTCCAAAGTAGAGGTCGGGTTTCCAAAGTAATCCCCCGTTAGTAGAGGCCGGGTTTCTAGTAGCAATCTCCTTATCCCATAAATTGTGTGCCCCCATAGGTTGATTAGCTAGTGGATCCACTTAAGCTAGAAGTTCAAGGTTCTACCTTAGACAAGTAGGACACCTCTTTTCGATGTGGGATAGACACCGGATTCCATGTTATAGCTGCTAACATGGTCTCATTTCAGTTAAGGCTAATTTCCCCACAAGTAATAATGAACTAAGGTAACTTCAAGAAGTATCTCACATGAGTTCAAAGGTTTTAAAGATGAAGTTACCTTGCATTGACCATGATCTTATGACTTATGTTTTATAAAGCTTTTATATCATGTTTAGCTTGGTTAATTGCATATTACGAAATGAAATATCCCTTTTAGCATGTTTTAAATGCTTTATGCATGGCTATCATACTTGGTATATTGTTTTGTACTAACGCATATTCTTGCTTACATTTTTCTCAAATGTAGGGTCCGACAGTCAGGTTTCAGGTTTTCGTGGCTAGAGGTTGACTTGAAATATTCTCGAGCTTTGGTGAGTCCTCATGCTTTGAGGACGGAGCTTTATCTTCTTAGTTTCTTTCTTGTATTTCGTTTCGAACATGATGTATGGGCTAGACCCAATTTCATTTGATTGTATTAGATGGCTATGATGAGACATGAGTTTAGACTTCCACTTTTCATTTTATAAAATGATTTAGACTTGGACTATTGTTTTACTCTTATTGTTCTGTTTCTTATGTTATGAAAGCTAAGTGGCTTGTATGGAGTCCTTCAGGGTTTTATACGCCATGTTACATCTAGGTGGTACCCTAGGTCGTAACAATTTAGAGCTCCACGGTCCGTGAAACACTTCATTGGCCGTCAAGCCATCCGTGAAACTTCGACCATGGACTTACTAAAACGGGTATAACTTTTTACGCCTAACTCGGAATGAGGCAAAATTGGTGGCATTGGAAAGATGACTAAATGCCATTTTATTTGGTAGATCATAGGCCACCTAATTCATTATCTATTGAGAGATATGATCGTTTGAAGTTGACCTTAACTTAAAATCTGACGAAGTCACCTTGAAGGAGGGCTGGACGGTCCGTACAAGGCCCCACATGCCGTATAAGGAACCGTCCAAAAGACCCATTGCCTGGTAGCCCTGGAGGGCTGAGCAGCCTCCCTAAAATAGGTCTTCCAGGACTTCACAGACCATTTAGGGGTCTGTCCAGGTGGACTCCTCTCCAAGCAGCCTTAAATGGTTGGGCCACTTCACTAAACGGACCGTGATCTCTTTCACAAGCCGTTTAGTCTTCAGTGAAGGGTCAATGTTCTGTTTTAGGGCTGTGGACATGCCTGTTAACCCTTTCTAACCTTTTCCAAGTCCGATGTGTTACAACTTAAAGTAGAACTCTTCAAATTACTGCTGAATTGAAGCGTCGAAGTTCGACTACAACACAAAAGAATCAATGCAAGGAGTTTGAATTGAAGAAGAAGTCTCACTTGAAGTATAACTCTAAGTGAAGAGAGTTCAAGTCAATGCGGAGTTTGAAGTGAACATTAACTCTATGAAGAATTGTGCTTAAAATAGAGGTGAAGTCGTCCAGAATACTTGTGCACTTACAGAGCAAAAAAATAATTGAAAAATTGACTTCACAAGTGCTACCATCAAATCGAAGGAACACATCGAAGAACCTGATCTTTTTACAGAGTTTATATGTTATGAGTTTTTCTTTGTCATAAAGTCTTGATGTAATCTTAGTTCAATGAGTTATAAAACTGAATTAGGAGCGTTGTCTTAGGTTATGATAACTCGAAGAGTTGGGAACACATACCTTGGGATGTTTGTGCTGAAGTTTAGAATTTAGAGTTAGATCATAGGATTACAAGAGTTGTAATCTAAATTCATAACTTGAAGGTTAGGAATTATAGTTAGTTCCTAGAATTGTAAGAGTTGTAATGTAAATCCATAACTTAAAGTTAATGAATTAGAGTTAGTTGCGTAGGTTGCAAAGTTTGTAATCTATTTTCTGTGAGGGCTCAGTGATCTAGTGAGTTGGAGTTAAATCCTGTAGGGATACAAGTCGTGGTTTTTTAGATCTTTTGAGTCGGGTGTTTTTCATGTAAAAATATTGTGTTCTTTATTAATTTTACTGTTATGTTGGAACACGTTAGACAACCTATTTCCCTCATAGATATCTAGAGTAAATTACTAGGTCGTATAGACTATCATTTTCTAAATTCTATCTATATCATAAATTAAGACAAAATAAATAACATAGATTGGGCTTATACTAGTACGGACACCTTTCAATATATTTTATATGAAAAAATAAATCTGTTTGACTATATTTAATTTATTTTTAATTGACTAAAAGAAAATCAATTGGTTGGTCCGCCGAATTCAGAGCGTACGATAGTGGGTCGGTTATATCTGTGGCACATCGAATCGGATAGTGAGCCATTTAGGAAACTGTGCATTCAAATTTTACAATTGTATATTGCTTAAATTTATTTTTATTACGATTGGATAAGGATGAGCACATTTATTTTTATAATAAAAAATCACCAAGTGATGTGATAGTGTTATTTTAATATTTATTATTTAATAGTTATACTTTATTTGAAAATATTTAAGAGTGAAAAAGGATAAGTTTATACAATATGTTGTATTTAATATAATAATAAAAAATATTAAAAATATCTTTAAATTTGACGTGAATTATTAGTTTAATCTTTGAAGTATTAATAGCCTTAATATTTGTTTTTACTTGATTAACTGAATTTCAATAAACTTGATCTTACAATATGAGTGAAATATACATCTAAATTCTCATCAAATTTACGAAGATTGTCAACACATATGTCAACTTTTTATTAAGATTTCCATGCTCTTATAAAGATATGTCTAAGTTTAGTTATTCAAATAAAAAATATTTTTAAAAAAACTATCAATAATTAAGAAACTAAGTACATAATTTGCGTTACTCTCATATCAAATCATCTTGAACTTGAGAGCAAAACTTAAGTTAACATTTTAATTATATGGATGTTTAAATACCTTTAATAATACTAAAAATATTCCCTTTATTTAATAATAGTTATTCACTTTTGATTTTACACACTTTTTAAAAGATTATAAATAAAAGACTAATTGTATTATATCATTCTTTAAATATAATATATATAATATTTTAAAAAATATAATAGGAATAACTATATATAATTAATGATAAGGATAAATTAAAAATTGAGTATAAAATTATCTTGTAAAGTAAAAAAGTATTATAAAACAATACCAAAATAGTATAGTAAAAAACTATTATTGGACGAGCTACAATTTGCAGTGGCAGAATACGTGACGCAAGAAAACAAAAGAAAGGAAAACGATGAATTGAAGCAATCGAGGGGGCTGGTGCAGAACACAATTCAAGATATACACGTATACTGAGAGGGTTCATATTTGTACTTGGTTCAGTATTGGATTCTTATTGATTTGGTCTTTTGCATTTCTGGGTTTATAATTTGAGCTTGTGTGTGAATTCATTGAAGAGAGGGGGTAATTTGTTTCTGAATTCTGGTTAACAATGGCGATGAAGAGACCTTTACAGTGTATGTTGAGAAGAAATTGCATGGGACCAAGTTTTAGTGCTCTTCCTGAAGGCAACCCATCTTCCCCTTCTCAAAACCTCATCAACCTCGAGTCCGAGTGCAGTGCCCACAAGTAAGTCATTTGTCCTTTTTCCTTATCTTGGTCACTATTGATTTTTTTCTTTAACTTCCAAATCCGTTTTCTGTAAGAGTGTGTTCTTTTACTTTCTTAAACCGCCAGGTCAAATCCCAACAAACAAATTGAAACTGATTTAGGTGATTGAAATGAAAGTATGCTTGACATCATCCGTTAGTCTCTGCTTGCCATCCTATTGGAGTTAGCTTTTGTTTTAAGGTTCTTAAGCATAGTTTGAGCTAAAATTTTGATTATGGCTTGTGTATTTTCTAGAGAAGCCAATTTACTGGGTTGTGCATAAATTGCTTATATGTATTTACTGAATTTCTTAACACAAATGAGTTTGGGCCAAAAACTTCCGGAACAGGTTAACGGAACTGTAGCTCTGTCACTCTTCTTAAGAGTTGATTTTGGTGTTTGTCCCTGTTTAACAACTCGTAGAGTGTGTTTTAGTTGGGATAGGGAAGTTATTTAATGTTAATTTGTCATTGTTGTTCCCTTCTGCATCTTGCATATATTGTTATAGGTGCTTCACATTCCTAATGCATCAATTGTGTATGTCCTGTAATTCTGAGCTTAGTCTAATGTACGGCACAGTCGTCAGTCAATAGGTACTCCCAAGTCCTTGAAGTGCTACTTACCATGGATAGGTATAGTAGAAGTTGCCAAACTGCAAGTACTAATGCAAGCTAGTAGATCAGTAGTCATTTAGTTGAACTTTAAGGCATTTAATTCACAGGCACAAAGAATTAATTATCTTAATCCTAGTGTGCTTCAGTGCACTTCTACATTGACCAACATGCCGCCGGAGTGAGTATCATTAGGAGTGGGCTATTCATAAAGAAGAAGAATGAAGTATAGCAATGCTTCTTGGACTGAGTTCTTAGTTCTGTGAAGCTAAGGCCTTGTTGAATTGTGAGATTTCACAAAATCTTAATGACTTGGATCTTGTAACTGGAGATGAGAAAGATTTCGAGTGATCCCATCCGGTCCATCACCTCTCTATTCAGGGATAGGGAAATTAGGACACCAAGGGGTTGACAATATATAAGTGGTTTGTTCTTATTACGCGGTCATACTGCTGCTGATATTTTCAATGAGATTTATTATAGGAGGCTATCTGCTGTATTGAAAAGCAAAAAAGTAAGATGCATTAACTTTGTGGTCAACTGCTCGTGCTTTTAGTGGGAGAAGGATGTCCTATTAATTGTGCACTTAATGAGTGATCATATCTCAGATTTCTTGCTCCTTTCTTGCAAATGGCTTTTCCATCTAGGAGTGCTTCCATGACTAGAACTTAGTCAAACGGATCCTTGTAAGAAAGTTGAACTATGGGAAATGTCTGCTTTGTCTCATGCAATATTTGGATGTAGGATTCATGTGGCTTCCGAACCACTTATCTTTTGGATCGACTCATTTATGAGTTCTGATGTAGCAGGTACAAATGTTTGCTTTTGTTAGGATCAGGAATTTGGGTAGTGTGTACTTAAATAAGTAAGTCAATAATGACGGTAACTAATGCAAATAAAAGAGGTGCACAATTTATGCGGTTTGGTCGATAAGAAACCCATGTCCATGGTGGAGAGGACTTATTCACTATATCATCACGTATACAAACGAGCAAACTAGGGATGGTTAGAATACTTGTAAAAAATCTAGAATATATGTAAATATAGTAGGTAGCTTAATTTACTCATATTGTAATTAGGTATTGATTTCCTTTCTTTTTAGGACATGCAAACATTGTTATTTAAACCTCAATAGCTTGAGGGAATGATCAAATTGAGTGCCTCTCATTTTCTCTTCCGTTCACATGGTATCAGAGCCCCGTAAAGGCCAACAACATAGAGGAAAAGAAAATTTCGGAATTGAAGATTTTTTTCGGCAAACTCACGTTTGTTTAAAGAGAATCTCGTATCCATAAGTGTTGCAATCAAACCAACACCCACCATGAGAATCGGACTCCGGTGAGAGCTAATCCGGCCATCTCTGTCGCAGTGTTGTCAAAGGAGTGCTTAAGCCTTGAAGTGAGGCTCAAAACATATTGAGCGTCTTTCCTTCCTTAATGTGTGCTTTAGTGTTGTCATCAAGGTTCTAAGACATACTTTTCCTTGCCAACGAGCCTCTTCTCAAGAGGCGACTTTTAACAATTGATATTTTACTTTATCATAATTTCTTCTCAAATTCTTTGTTCATATATTTGTCATTCATGTTTATAATTATTAGTCTTGGACTAAATTATACATTTGTATTTTTCTCCCTTTGCACCTCTTTTATTAAAGCTCACGCTCTATTTTCGCTTAAAGCCCGAACGAACCTTAGATCTTTTTTGCCCTTTTTGCTTTTGATAACACTACTCCGTCTACATCTAACGCCCCACACGCTGGTAAGATCAGGGCAGAATTCGATGAGATTTGTCTGCACATTGGTGCGTGAGCACAATTTAGGCCACTTTCTGGTTAGACTCTTTTTCTAGATATGATTACCTGTTTTTTCCGACACTATGCATTCAAATTTCACCTAGTTTCAATCACTTTCTGGCAATCAAATCTATTGATTTTTTGCGGAGACTACCTAGTTTTTGTAGTTTTCGGTGATTTTTTGATGATTTTTTATCCAGTAGGGTCGCCTAGTGATTCCGAGCGGATATATACTTGCTATACTATTTTCCAACCACCTTCGGTGAGGGAAGTCTATTTTTCGGCAATTGCTTTAAGAAAAATGTCACTCGGTTAAGATATATGTGGTTCTAAACATATGGTTTCCAGCATCCCAAATCACTCGATCACCACATAACCCTTGATAGGTAGTGCAAACTACTTATCTTGGTCTTCCTCTGTTCAGATATGGTGCAAGGGACAATGTGTCCAGGTAACTTGGTTAAGCAGGCTAAAGACATTGATGAAAAAGATAAGGGCGAATGGGGGAAGGTTGATTGGAAATCTAGAGATTCGAAATCAATGTCGTTGTCCCGACCATTCCAAATTTTCTTCTTAATTTGAGATGAAGCTCGTGGGCTGTAAACAAATGACATCTCTCGCTTTTATAATGTAATTTCTTGGTTGAGTAACCTTAAAACATGATTCAGATATGTCTACTAATCTTGGATAGGATTAGGTAGTTATACAAGAATTTAATGAGCTAATGCCCACTAATGAAGTGTTTAAAACAATTGAAGCCACGTGAGAAGGTGTTTTTTAGTTGTTACACTTGTTGGATTTCCATTTAATCTTGACTCCATACGAGATCTAATTTTGGCTAGCGCCACAAATCATGTTGTGGATGACTTGTTTGCTCGATTTCCATGTCTGATTGCACCACCTTTGTTGTCTAGTCATTTGGTAACACCTGCAGACTTTTCTGTTCTAGCATCTCAGCCTGAAAATCGACCTGGAGCTTGATCTGGGAAACATCAATGTGGTGTAGCCATTGTAACAAATTGATATGTCCGTGATGTGTACTACTCTCTACATGGTAAATTAAAGAACACTCATGTTGTAAAGTTACCTATTTCAATAAAAAGAGAAAAGAATACTCGTTGTTGCTTAGTCTGAATCCACTTGTAATCCAATCAATCCACTTTTCTCTTATCTAAGGTAGAATACGATGACTTTCGGTGGTATCAAGTGAGTAGCGAGTAAGTATATATCTCCATTAATAGATTTCGTTGCTCAAACCTGTAATCTTGCTGCTTGTATCTCACAGTCCATCACACTTGGTCAATGGGCCATGTATTCAGGCACTTCTGAATACATTTCTAGTAACAAATCGTTATTGTCTAATATTATTTATCCTCGGTCCGTCCCTACTGTTACATTAGCTAATGATTCGTAGACCATGACAAATAGAGCCAGTCAAGCCAATCGCTTACCTTCCTTGGCTCTGAATAATATTCTTTTTGTCCCCAGTTGTCCCTTTAGCCTTATGTCAATCTGTCATTTGGCTAAAGCCTTAAATTGTTGTCTCATTCTTTAGTGACTTCTTTATTGTACATGACCTTAGTACATAAAGGATGATTGGCTAAGGACGTGAATCTGATGGACTTTATTATCTTAACCCTCCCAGACCCACTACAATATGTTTGGTATCTGGTTCTCCAGATTTGATCCACAAACAATTGAGACATCATAGTTTATCCGAACATCAAAAGATGGGGTACTGAGCTTGTTAAAATTGTCTAAATTAGACTGTGAGTTGTGTCAATTGGGAAGCACACCCAAACTAATTTTCCATGTAGTCTCAAGAGTCGTGCATAGTCTTTTCTTCATTTAGTTCATTTTTATATTTTGGGGTCCTAGTAGAGTTAGTTCCACATTGGGTTTTAAGTATTTTGTTAGTTTCGTTGATGGTTACTGCAAGTGTACTTAGATTTTCTTAATGAAAGATCGTTATGAATTTTTCATCATACTTATACTTTTTTGTGTGGAAATATAAGATCAATTAGGTGTTTCTAGTTGCACTTTTCGCAATGATAATGCACGTGAATGTTTATCATCTCAAATTCAACAATTTATGTCTTCCCATGGTATTCTTCTCCGTTGGGCATCTTGTCCTTACATTGCAGAATAAAATGGGGTCGCAAAAAGGAAAAATAGGTGTATTGTTGAGACTGCATGTACCTACTCATACAAGTAAATGTTCCATTGCGTTTTTTGGGATGTAGTACTTGCATTGTGTTATCTGATTAACTCTATGCCTTATTCAAAATTAGATTCCACACTCTATTTTGTTTTCTTAATTGACCTTGTTTTCTCTTCCACCACGTGTCGTTGAGAGGACATACTTTGTCCATATCCTCACCCCAGGATAACACAAATTGGCTCCTCGTGCTCTTAAGTGTGTCTTTCTCGGTTATTCAAGGTTACAAAAGGGATTCGATAGTTCTCACCTGACCTCCAATGATACCTTATGTTAGTTGATGTTACTTTCTTTGAAGGTCAGACATACTTCACATTTTGTTTTGCTGAACATCTGGGCATTTTTGAGATTCTACTAGTTCCATTTTTTGGGGATTCTCTCATAGTTGATCCTTCCACCCTTCCCCTTCACCTTCTACAATTCCATCTTTTTCAACTCCACCTCCACCACTAATCGACTTATCATCATCATCCATGCTCCTTGTTTGGTCCAGATGAGCAGTCATTACCTACTGGTTGCGGATTTGTCTACACAAAGTTCTTTCATTGCCACCGGAAAATGTATTTGTTTTATTCATAATCCTCTACCTAAATATACTTGTTTGAGCTATCATCATTTGTCACTAGCCCATACTGCCTTTGCTTCATCACTATTATCTGTTTTCATCCCTAAGACTACACTTGAAACTCTTTCTCATCAAGCTATGATTGAGGAGGTGTCTGCCTTACACTCCAGTGGTACTTGGGAGCTCGTTCCTCTATCATCTGTTTCCATTCCTAAGGTGAAGCTCTTTGTCATCTAAGCTGGCAACAAGCTATGATTGGGGATATGTTTGCTTTACACTCTAGTGGTACTTGAGAGCTTGTTCCTTTAACTCCAGTTGATTGTCGTTGGGTATATACCGTGAAGGTTGGCCCCGACGGACAAATTTTGACTGTCGAAAGGCTTGTCTGTGGCTAAGATTGCTTCAGTCCATAACTTCTTATCCATGGTTGTTGTTCGCCATTGGCCTCTTTACCAATTGGATATAAAAAATGTTTTTCTTCATGAGGATCTTGAAGAAGAGGCATATATGGAGCAACTGTGTAGTTTTGTTGCTCAGGAGGTGTGTAGACTATGATTAGCACTTTATGGAAGTAGCACAAGTTTTGCAGCTAATATTTGAAAAAATATTCTTTCTTGTGAATGTTTTCTAATGTGACAGCTCAAGCATGTTAATTCTTTTGTTATTTAATGAAAAAAATAGAACTTATATGGGTGGTATAGCGTTGGAAATACTGATTCTTTTGACTGAATTGCAGTTACCATCCGATTCCTATCGTTTTTTCTAAAGCTAAGGGTTCATCTGTCTGGGATCCAGAAGGGAAAAAATATCTTGATTTCCTCTCAGCTTATTCTGCTGTCAATCAGGTAAAAAGAGAGAAGAACAATTATTGGAACACCTTGGTATTTGTTTTTGACTATTTCCTAAAGTAGGTAGAGTCAACTTTGTACTATTCTTTATCGGTCTTCTAGCATACACTTGCACAACTCCCATAGATCCTGTTATTCATTCGAAAAGTTGAAGGGAAGTGTAGTGTCCATTCTTCCAATGCTATGTCACCAGGATGTACATTTTATACACTCACTACTTTGTAGGATGTGCAGTTCAGGGCTCTTGGTTTCATTTATCTGCTTTGTTAGGTTTCATATTACCAACCAGGATGTACATTTTATATACTCACGACAGTATAGGACATGCAGTTCAGGGCACTTGGTTTTATTTATCCGCTTTGTCAGGTTCATATTACCAACCAAGATGTACATTTTATGTCCTCACGATAGTGTAGGAATGCTCTTCGGGACTCTTAGTTTCATGTATCCACTTTGTTAGGTTCACATTACCAATGATTTACTCCACCTAATAAATTTGACATTATTGTCTTGGCACAGAGATAAAGCAGTCAACTTGTCTTACTAAAAGAAACTAGTAAAGTAGTTGGTAACATTTACACTTTATCAGGTTCATTTGTCGTTAACTAATACCTTTCTCAAATTGTTGTAACCACACAAATAGGGTACTAAATGTAAGGTTTTCAAAAATCAGGCTTCAGAGCTTCCAGAATTTCATAAGCGTGTCTAACATTCATATTTCTCTGTATGCACCAGAAAAATAAATGCTCAAAGAACTATAATTTACCCTATACACAAGGCACTAGCTTGTACTTCAAGACACCTCCTGTATATCTCTTTCTACTTTTCCATATCATGCAAATGAGGCAATTGTACTGCATTTTCCTGAATGCCTTTGGGTCTCTACAGACCCTCCACATGTAAGCATTAATGGACTTCTCTAGACATCACTCTTTGCATTTCAAAAGCTTCCATAGACATTTTCTACATCTCCATAGCTGTATCACAATGGAAAAGTAGGTTTACGGTTGTTTCCTACGTTCTTGCACACATTTGACAGAAGTAATGAAGTGATCATCCTCTTTAGATTATCTAAAGAAAGCTACCTTTGGTGATACTCATTTTCCACACCCCTTTCATCTAAGCACAGAGGTTGAAAATGCAATTTGACTTGATCTAATATTTGTTAATTGTTATAGTATCAAAATGTTACTTTGATAAAGTATTCATTACACGATGGTTTAGTTTTCAATTACTAAATGGATTTATATTCTTGAAACATTGCAGAAGTGGAGGATTATATTTTGACAAGTGTATGAAATATTTTCAGGTCACAGATTAAAATAGAGAAGTACTATGTAAGATTTTCATACTGAATTAAAGTTCAATTTTATTTTCAGGGACATTGTCATCCAAAGATCATGAAAGTATTAGCAGAACAGGCTCAAATGCTCACTCTCAGTTCTCGTGCCTTCTATAACAATAGGTTTCCAGTATTTGCAGAACGTATAACCAGCATGTTTGGATATGATATGCTGCTACCTATGAACACTGGTGCAGAAGGGGTAGAAACAGCCCTTAAGCTGGCAAGGAAATGGGGTTACATGAAGAAGAGAATACCGAAAAATGAGGTAAAGAAAATATACCTTACTACTTTCTTTTTGAGAGGAAAATATACCTTACTACTTCATGCATTCGGTTTTTGTCAGGAAGTCAAACTTTAACAGTTTTCCTAATTACATGGGTAGCAAATTAAGTTAGAGATAGATCTCTTAAAATACATATGTGAAAAACAATTTCCTTTCCCCTATTAAGTTATTCGGAGTCTTACAAAAGTTTCTGGTTGTGATGTAAATGTTACGAAAAGTTGAATCCTGAACCTGCTGCATCCAGTTTTGTGTGTGTATTCCTACTTTGAAATTCAAGTCAACTCTAAGTTTCCAGTCATACATAATTGAACTCCACCTCAAAGTTTCCTAACGACACCATGAAAGGCCATATCCTCTTTACTAAGATTGACCTGGATGTCTGTCTAGACTTTTCTGATATATTATTTTTGTCATTTGCAGGCTCTCATTGTCTCATGCTGTGGCTGCTTCCATGGTCGGACGTTGGCTGCAATCTCCATGAGTTGTGACAATGAAGCTACTCGTGGTTTTTGGCCCCTATTACCTGGGCAACTTAAAGTCGATTTTGGAGATTCTGTTACCCTTGAAAAATTATTCAAAGGTACGTAAAGGTGATGGATCTATCTTGGCAAAGTAATGGTAGTCAAATACATTCTTCCTAATTGCAGACATAGTAGTTGAAGCTCATTATTTTTCACTATTTTATGGTTTTCAGAAAAAGGAGATCAGATAGCTGGCTTTTTGTTTGAACCAATTCAAGGAGAGGCTGGGGTATGTGTATTCTTCAACCGAAATGACCATATAGAAATATATAGTGTGTCTATGATCATATCTAATATGTTATAACTAGAAATTTACAAATATTTGCTTGGAGTGTGAGCTACCGACCTCAGCCTGGTATTTTCAGTCTTTTCCATGGCCATTTATTTTTAATGTTTTGCTCATACCACCTGGAAAGGGCAGTGCATGCAGGAAGATATTGTCACTGAGGTTATTGTCACTTGTCCGGATGGAAAAATTATCTGTGCTTATTATGTTACCACACAATATTTTCCTTCCTCTGCAGGTTATAATTCCCCCGGAAGGTTACCTGAAGGCTGTTAGAAATCTTTGCTCAAAGTACAATATTTTGATGATTGCTGATGAAATACAAAGTGGCTTGGCACGCTCTGGTCGATTGCTGGCTTGTGATTGGGAAGAAGTTCGTCCAGATGTTGTTGTAAGATAGTTATTAGTTCTTATAAGAAGACAATTAAATTTGTTTGAACATATGGTACTCGCTTGTGTCTTTGTGGTCATGCTCCTAAATTTTAAAAATATGCTGTGCAGATATTGGGAAAAGCATTAGGTGGTGGAGTCTTGCCTGTGAGTGCTGTGCTTGCAGATAAAGATGTTATGCTTTGCATTCAGGCTGGAGAGCATGGAAGGTTGCAAATTGCTAAATGAGAAGTTCTTGTAACTGTTTGTTAATTTATTTGACTTGCAGTTGATTTTAGATAGAGTTTGTTGCTTTGGAAAGAGCAAGTTATGGGTTCCATATTTCTCAAATTATTTGACTTACACAGTGTTTTTTTTTTGTATATATAAATGATGCCTTGCATGTTGCTCAAAAATTAATAAAATGATGGTGTGCATGTTAATGGATAAAAATTCTTTAAAATCAACACTTTATGGTGCTTTAATGGTTTGTAAAGGGGATAAAAGAATGGAAAAGATACTAGAACCTGAAGGAGTAGGATTAGTGATAGTTTAGTCAAGGATCAAGGCTATCAGGGTAACAATTGCTTGTAATTCTTCTTCATTGTAGAACATGACAAAGATTTTATTCTAATTCTTTTCAGTATTGATGTCCAGTTTCTTTCCTATATAGTTATACTAGTAATCATAGCTAGTCAAAACACCAGCTAGCAATGTGGACTACCAGCTTTGACCTTCCAATGGCTCCGATTTTGAGGTGAAAAGATTTTACAAACTAAAACCATATTATGTTCCGGCTCTACTATTCAGTAGATGTATTTGAAGAAAAAGTATGTTAAATTTGAACTCCTGCTCTGTGTGAGGTAAACCCTAGTAATTTTAAGTTGATTTGAATTGGGCTTATAACAGAGGTTTTGAACTTGCTATACCCCTACCACAGTTCACTGCAGCCACGACTATGTGTGTGTTTTCTATTTCTTTACATTGATTTGTCTCTGTTTCATGATACGTATCTTTTTTCTTTTCAAACACATTAGCACTTTTGGGGGGAATCCATTGGCCAGTGCAGTTGCAATTGCATCTTTAGATGTGATTAGAGATGAAGGACTTGCAGAGAGGTATCAAATTCCTTGCTTCACACCAGATGTTTTGTTGCATATATTGTACACTGATCTGCCCCTGCCCATAGGGTAGGATGTTGTGGGGAAGGGTAGGGATGTTTCAGAAATCACATCAAACTTAAGATATTTAACATGAAATGCTCACCATACGGGGAATAATTCCTCTGCTCATAAGTGGGCTACACTTATATTTCTGGGCTACATTGATAGTAGTTTTGTGGTCTTTTCATAAATCTCTTATATATTAATCACCTGTTAGATCCTGCATTCACATTTCTTGATAATGAGCAACTTTTGATATCACAATCTGTACAAATGGTATCTTTGATAATAGATCTGCTCAAATGGGAGAACAACTTAGACATCAGCTGATAAAGATTCAGCGGCAATTTCCTCATTTCATAAAGGAAGTTCGAGGGAAAGGCCTATTCAATGCTGTGGAGCTTAATAGCAAATCCTTATTACCTGCGACAGCTTATGATATATGTATGAAACTGAAGGAGAGAGGCATTCTTGCTAAGCCAACTCATGATTCTATAATACGCTTGACGCCCCCGCTGTCAATGAGGTATGCCTTTTTTTCTTAAATCTTATAGTTGCTTAATTTTACCCCTTTTTACTGGAGATCTGAATACCATTTCTTGTGAGAAGATGAACCTAGCTAGTGATCATCTGAGAATCAGTAGAATAATTAATTCTCTCTTTCCTTTTCTTTTTACGGTAGGAGAATGATTCCGGCTATAACTTGTAGACAAATTTTCTTCACCTTCAATATTCCCGCTTTAATTATCTTTTATAGTGTCTCTACATAGTTAATCATTCTTTTCACCATTCCTTTTAGTTGGAGGAGAAGGTAGAAATTTCTCTCAATTTCACTGAGTTAGCAACTGTAAAGATATGACACCTGGGCCTAACTCTACCCCAAAAGTTAGCTCATGAGGGGAGGATTGCCCAAGTCCATATAAAAAGACCACCAGTCCATTCCCCAACCAATGCGGGACTTTAACCCACTCTAACACCCCCCCTCATGCCCAAGCTCAACTGGAGTGTGGACCGAAAGCCCAAACGAGGATAGACCTGGCTCTGATACCATGTAAAGATTGGGCCTAACTCAACCCCAAAAGCTAGATCATGAGGGGAGGATTGTCCAAGTCCATATAAAGAGACTACCAGTCCATTCCCAACCAATGCTTTTACCCATTCTAACAGCTACATTATATGGAAGTAGCTCCTAACTCTTTCTAATGTCCTTGCGGGTGTTTGTAGAACATTGTGCTATTGGCTTGCTAAAAGTGAAAATTCATATCCTTCTAAAACTTAAATATATGAAATTTTTTATCAGCTGGAAGAGCATGAGAAATTTTTAGGACCATGTAGCTATGGCAATTATAAGAGTTATCATTCGTATGATTAGACTTTCTTTCTGCACTTGTATCATAGAATATGTTAATTTCCCTGTCGTTTTTCTTTCTTTTCCAGGATAATCGTATCCTTCCTTTTCAATTGAAAGTAATGTAAAATCGTTAATGTTTCTTGAAATAAAATCAAATTGCAACTTTCAACCCCTAATAGAACTCGGCATTCTACTTGAAATTATGAAATGCAAATACTTCTCAATGTCAACTTATTTGTACTCTTTTTCTTGGCCAAAATTTTTTCCCAATAGATTTTCCTGGCAAAATTTTAAACAATGCGGCAAGCAATGCGTATTACAAGATATGTATATTTTGTTTTCCTTCACTAAGATTTTTCCTAGTAAGGTTTTAACGAGGCACATTATCTATGGACATCCAAGGGGAGTGTTATGAAACATTCACTGATTTCTCAATTTTGTGGTCCACCATGATGGAAATATTTATATTTGACAATTGATTTTCCATTATTAGTTGTTATGGAAGTTTGTTGTTGATTTTGCATTAGTGGTAAAACTTGACACAAGAACTCAAATTATTCATTTAGAAAGTTTTTGCAATTGTTTCCCCAACAAAATCCATCTCATACAACCCAAATCCTATATCTAATGATTAGTGGTCTTCTCATTTTAGTGTGGAAGTTGTAATCAGTGTTGTTAGGCACGGTTAAAGCATGCTTAATCCCTAAAGGGAGGATCAAAACGTGTTGAGCGCTTCACCTTGTTTAATATGCGCTTCAGTATCGTCATCAAGGTTCTAAGGCACACTTTCCCTTGCCAATGTGCCTCTTCTAAAGAACCGATACTAAACATTTGATATTTCACTTTATCGTAAAAAAAATTCAATTTCTTTATTCATATATTTGTCATTCATGCTTATACTTGTTAGTAGTTGTTTGGCCATGCGATACCATATCACGATATGGAATCGTGAGATGGAACGCTAATTTCATATTCTCCAAAAACCATGATATGGGAATTCTATATCATATTTAATACAAAAATTGATCCACAAGTTTATATTTTGTTAAAACAACCCCACATTTACATCTACTAACCATTTATTTCATATATAAATAAAATTTATAATCACATCATTACTTTTTGAAATTTATTATTCTCACTGACATAAAATATATTATTCTCACCAACATATAGTCACTTTAACTCACACCAACCAATTGTTGAGTAATAAATTTGGTCTCTTCATTTACTCAAACACCTAATTTATTACTTATACCGTTTTGTATTTATTACAACTCAAAGTAACAATGCTGATTCGTCTTCTCAGTCACATGATCGAGAAATGCAAGTTCAACGTGAGAAAATTGTTCGTACTATGTGGGAGGATAATATTAAAGACTAGTACACTACAATTTATGTTCAATTTTTTTAATTGAATTATAGTTTGATGAATTAAAGTTAGATGAAACTGTTACTTAAGTGGAGAACAAATAGCTTTGTAATAATTTATTATGCGATTTTATAATTTTTTGTTTATTTGGTAAGCGTAAGATTGAATAAACAATTGAGGCTATTTTAATAGTTTTACATATACAACACAAAAATTTCATATCACATGTCCAAACAAAACTTCAATTTCATCTCATAATTTCATATTATGATATCACATCATGATTCCATATCATGATACCATATTGCATAACCAAACCGGCCCTTAGTCTTGGACTAAACAAAAATGACTGTATTTTTTCTCCCTTTGTGCCTTTTTTTTCCTCGTTAAAGCCCACACTCTATTTGCGCTTAAATCCCCAACGAATCATAGAGTTTTTTTTTGTGCTTTTTTCTTTTAATAACACTGGTTGTAATTAATAATTTTACTCTCCACATTTGGAAAATTTTGAAGTATTATAGTCTGTGAAGGTTTTTTATGGAGGTGGTACGACAAGATGGTGGTAGTTATGTGGTTTTTCACTCATTTGGAATATTTTGAAATATTCTGTTTTAATAAGGTAGTTACAAGATGATGTGATTACACTAGTAATGGAGGGAAACTACACTATGTATGCTTTTTCAGGTAAGTAAAAATAGAATTATGTAACTATGAGGCCACAAAATATGTTCGGATGTACTGCAGAGTCATGTAGTAGTTGCTCCTATTGTTGTCAAGTTCATGATATTTGCTCCCAATTCAGTTGAGATATGCTGTTTTAGTTTCACCCCTTAATGGAACGTCACAGCTGTACATAACAGCAGTACTAATCACTCGTTGCTCCTCTCACAACTTTCTGCATGATGTAGCCTTTTTTTTATTCTCGTTAGTGGTTGTTGCAAATGGATTGTCATATCTGTACTGTTGTAAGAAGATTTTATACCGTAAGTTTCAAAATGTTACTCTTTATGCCTTTTCTATGTAGAGAACCCAGAAGTTCATTGGATTTTCTACTATACAAATTCAAATTCAGACATCTATGAAGCTATCCCCATCACTTAGTGAACAGGAAATCACTAGGCAAATGTTCCCCATTTGAAAATTATTATCATCCACTTGGCATTTATTAATTTTTTTGTCTAGATTTAATGCATCTTTATTGCCAAACTCTCAACACTTACTAATATGTGTTACACGTTCGTGCCTTTCTGAATCTCTTCTTATATGACTTAGTTTTAGGATCTCTATCTAACTTAGCTTACTTGCTGTTTTTGATGCCACTGAAGTGCTGTTGTGTGTTTTAATTGGTTTCAAATTTTAAATTGCCTCGAAGAGCATAGCAAGGCAAGCCATTGTGGAAAAATGATCAAGAAACATAGAGAAGCAATACATTTGTAACCATTTGTTTTGTCTTGGCACTGCAATCTTTTACTGTGGTCGAGGAACCACAAGTTCAACGTCATCACTTCTTTTCCATTTCAGTCTATCTCACTATTTTACCCCTCATTCAATTCCCAAATATCTTCAAATAGCTGGTCCTCTTTTCTATGGATAGGGTAAGGAGAACATCTAAATAGACAAGGGGATATTCCTATAGGAAGATAGCAAGTAGGCTCGGTTCATTAAGTCAATCTTAAGATGTAAATCTTAGAGTTTTTGTGCTTACTACAACCTGATATATGTGTGACTCAATTCTGTTTTTGCTGTGTTCACAGTTTGGAGGAGCTTCAGGAAGGCTCTAATGCCCTGCATGATGTTTTAGTACATGATCTACCAAAGATGCAGAAAGAGAAGCCAGCAAGAGTCTCCCATGCTACCTCCAATGTATGTGACCGGTGTGGCCGTGACTTATATGGCTCTTCATAAGATATTTAAATTAGAGGTAGCTTCCATAGATAGCAGTACGCCCTGCCTTCTTTTTCCACACTATTCGTTTCTTATCAATCCATATACTCATCTTTACGACATCGTAGGAAGTGTCATTGCAATACTACAGATATCTGATTTATGATAGAAATCAGAACCGAACTAATATATGTGAGTTCTTGGATACCAAGAAATGCAAATAAAGTTGTCTCTTCTTTGAGTACCTTGTCATCTTAGCTCTTATGTATATGCTAATCAAAGCTTACTGCGATAACTGTTATAGTATGAAGTTGTAAAACACATAAGTTGATATTACCTTTTTTTACTCTCTCTCTCTCTGTATATAAAGTAGTGTTTGGATATACAATATTAATTTAATTAACTTAATTAATTTTAGACCTTTCAATAACTTAGTTTATATGAGCCCAACATTGTCTATGGTTGCAAATATTATCGGTCTTAGTTTATTTGTTTTGTCAAGAAATTGTAGCCTACTTTTGTTTACTGATACATACATATTTTAAAAAATTATTGTCGAATGAAAATAGTGTTTATAGAAATTTTATGAAAATGCGGATTCTTAAATACGAACCACTTATTTGTCGTATAAGGAATATGTTTACTTCAAATTTTATAATTTTTTATTAGTTGTGACAATTGATCATTGTTAGTATCTTCTTATGTATCTGCCTATTATACCCCAAATACTGAAATATATTCTATTGACATTTTTAATTTTCATATGTGTGCAGACTGATCTTTTGTTTGCGTACTCATTAATCTTAGCCTAATCATTAATATATATTTTCCACATATTAGTTTGTACGTGTAATAACCCTAAAAGTTATTTTTGGAAATTTTCATAAAATGACCGTTTTACCCCTCCCGATAGTTGCCCCGAGTCTTAATTGTTGTATTTTTGAAGTTGGTTTGGAGGAAAATTGATGAAAAGTTGAGTTTTTGGAAAGTTGAGTTTTTAAGAGTTAAAGTTTGGTTAAAAGTGCTATTTCGAGTCATTTGGAGTTTCGAGACTCGAATCGGATTTTCGTCGATTCCAGCAGTTTTAGAATGTCGAAATGGGTCTATAAGAATTTACGGAGTCGAATTTGGAGTTAAAACGAAGATTTGAGGTTCTAAGTTGCTAAAATTGTGAAATTTTGATCAAGAGTTGATTTTGGTCAACAAACGAGGCTCCGGTGCTCGAAATGGGATTCCGAGGGCACCGTTGGATTCAGGGGGTGATTCTAAGTCTAAAATGAGTCTTGGTTGAATTTTTAGAGGTCCCGAGTGTGTTTCGAGTTTTTGAGCCTAAAGTAGTTTCTTGACGCCTTATCGGATACTGGGTCAAGGAGACCTCGAATTCAAATTCCAACGATTTCATTGAGTCCGAAATGTCATTTTCAAGCTAGTAGCATATTTGGTTTGTGTTCGGGAAGTGCCAAATGAGTTTTGGGTGAGCTTTTAAGCTTCTTGGATGCTTTGACACTATTTCAGCAAATTGTGGCAACTAAAGGGTTCATTATTAGTTTTGAAGGTCGAAAAATTATTCCGAAGGTTCTGAAATTTTGAGCATGAATTATAGGACTTATCTGCAAATTTTGGTGCATTTTCGCTAACCCGAGATTGGACTTTTATCGCAAATAAGAAATAATTGTTTACCGAGTAGAAATGATATTTGACTGGGCAAACGAGCATGAAATTGAGCTCCGATTGAACGAGCAGGTC